>NC_083279.1:86560603-86894666 GCF_963506605.1 Zootoca vivipara
CGAGTCCGCAAGAAATTCTCTTTCAAAAATGAAGCAACAAATACGCTTTGTGACTTCAGGTTTGGAACAACGGAGAGATAAACATTTCACCATTCTACCCCACCTACCATGTACAGCACATGAGTAGCAGACTCATTTATCGGAGTGCCAGAGTTTGTAGCCAAAATAACGCTATCCGCACACAAGGGGTGGGTGTCAGCAGAGGAACCCCACAATTATATATAGGAATATAGGAAGCTGCCTTATACAGTGGTATCTTGGTTGTCGAACTTAATCCATTCTGAAAGTCGACTCCCAGAACCATTCGAGAACCAAGGTACCACTGTGCAGAGTAAGACCATTGGTCCATCTGACTGGCATCAGCTCTCTAGGTATCTCCTAGTCCTACAAGGAGATGCTGGGGATTTAACCTGGCGCCTTCTGTGTGCAAAGGATGTGCTTCACCACTGAGCTTTCAAGAAGAAGAAGTTTGCAGATGTAGAAAATCCTTTATTGGGGGGGATCTGAATGGGAAACTTCCCAGAAAAACAATTAGAGGTGTATTGATCATGCTCAGTGGCTCCAGAATGCCGTCTTGACTATTGGCCGTTGTGGGTTGGGAAACCGAAGGCAGGGGAATGGAACGGCACATTCCAGAAAGGGGTCTGGCCGGCCGGAAACCTGAACAGGAGCATTCCACACTGTGGCATTTTGTTGCACATCCCACTTGGCCTGTTTAAAACTAATTATGAAAGCTGGTCTGAGGTCACTTTTGAGTTCTCTCGATTCCGCTTCTAAACTAGTTCCCAGGGCTCCCTAACTAGTCTTGCCGTTCCCTCTTCTCGGGGAGCCTTGGGAACTGTACCGTAATTCTGAATCGGGGCCTTGGGATCTTGAGAAGAGGATCCTAAGCAATTCCCAGAATTGTTTGGAGGACGCCTCTGCAGTAAACTAGAAACATTATAGGTTGCGGTGCAAATATGGCCCCAATTATAGGTTGTAGGGCAGATTTGCCCTCGATTTATGTCCCAGCAATGTACAGACGTCCGTTTCTCTTTTCTTGTGCTGAATCCTGATGTGCTTTGTTGAAAGCTGTGCTTTTGTGATAGGGATATTATCACATTTTTCTGAGCGATATTCTGCGCCACTATTTCCCCAGGTGGCGCATTCGTTCCTGCCGCGATTGCTTTGTGGAATGCAGTTGTGTGAGTGTCACAGACACCTGCGGGATGTTTTTGTGATATAATTAGCGGCACTTAATACAGCTCTCCCTTTACACGCCAGTACCATTCTGCAAACCATTTAATGTTCCTTTCTTTCTTTCCTTTCTTATCATTGTTTCTTTAGCAGCCTTGAGGTTCCCTGCGGGACCAGATTTCTCATACAAGAGTTGTGTGTTTTTTCTAGAACCCATGAATAGCTAGGAAGAGACAGCAAAGCCCCTTCCATTGGCCCGATTTGACCCACTTGTATAGTTTTTAGCGTTATCCTGAGGTTTTTGAACAAAAAAGTAGCATTACTTCCAGTTGTCAGCTCTTGTTCCTGTTGTGGAATAGCCCACCCACCCGCCTTATGAGCCATGTCTGTGATCAATGTGGACAACAGTTCCCAGGATTCCTTTGGTGGGAGGCCATGGCTGTTCAAAGCTCTACGGTACTGCTTCAAATGTATAATGCAGATGGGGCCACAGTTAAGAAATTCTCCCATCCAATGACCTCAAGATTGCCAGGAAGTCCCCTTCAGACTTTGGATGCATGGATAAGCAGGAAAATTTTCAGATTTCTCTTGAAAAGTCAATAAAGATAGCGGCAGGAAGAGAAGGCATTCCACAAATGGGGGGGGGGGAGAGACTGCCAGCTGGTCAGCCCTCAGGGGTAGTATCACCAGCAAGGCCTCTCCTGCAAAACGTAAGGTCCAAGATGGCTGATACTGGGGGAGTTTAGGTGCTTGGGTACAAAGCTATTTATGGCTTCATGTGCTACTACTTGCTTGTTGAATTGGGCTCGGTAGCACATTGGCAACCGGTGCAACACTTTCAGGACATGGTCCCATCAGGCGGGACCTCTTACCAGCCAAGTTGCCACAGTCTACTTCAGTGATGGGCAACCTTTTGAGCTTGGTGTGTCAAAATTCGCCAAAAAACCAAGCATAACTCGGGTGGTGTGTCACTTCAAGAAAAACCCCATAATTTTGCAATCTTTATAGTTTAAATAACAAAAATGTATAATTGTAATATATAACTGTATTTAATAAACCAAAAACTAATTATTTAAACAAACCAAACCAAAAACCGCTTATTTATCACAAAGTGCCCAGAGTTGTTGAGCTTTTTCGGGGGAGCTGCTAACCAAAGTTTTGGAGGTTTTTTGGGGGGTGCAAAAGTTGCTTTGCTTTTTTTTGGGGGGGGGGTGCCAAAAAACGAACGCTGTTACACCCAATCATAGTCTGCCAAAGCGCCAGGAAAAAAACAGCACAGAAAGGGTTAAAAAACCAATCTCTGGCTACCAGCAACAGCTGAGAAAAGCTGTAGGAGACAAGTTGGAGGAGTGGGAGAACAAATGGGGGGGGGGGACAACAACAACAGCGCAAATGGGCCGGTGGGTTGTGTGCCAGCAGTGAGGGCTCTGTGTGTCACGTCTGACACGCGTGTCATAGGTTCGCCATCACTGGTCTACTTACTAGCTGCAGACCGTTTTCAAGGGCAGCCCCACATACAGCACACTACAGTAGTCCAGATATGAGGTCACCAAAGCGTGGACAATTGAGGCCAGGCTATTATTTAGCCACGTATCGTCACCTATATTCTGTCCAGATGGGTGCTACTGGAGCATACCTATCAAATGAGCAAACACTGTTTCTTTGGAGAAGAACATTGCTGTACTTTCGTATTTCCTATCCTGCTGTGTTCTCCAGGCAGTTCACAGCAGGTTAAAAACACAAGCAAATTTTACCAATAAAACGATCTGCCAACTTTATTTCAAAAGATGTGCAGCATAAATTTTGACACCTCAGCTACTTGTGTGCAAACAACTAGCAAGGATCATCATCAGAAGAAGTTATTTATTTTGCTTCAGCAGCGGCAAAATGCCATCAGGCTGGCCCTAATGTTGGGCATTGTGAGGCCGTTGCCTCAGGCGGCTAATTTTGGGTGTAATGAAAGAGCAAGATACTTTTTTAGTGATTTAATTTATTGCATTTTTATGGACATCAAAGGGGGAAAGATGGTTCTGAGATGTTCTGCTTCTGTCGAAATAATTTAGCTGGCCTTGGGTGCTCTGCAACTTGACTAGTTCAGACATCAAAATGTCTTGGGCGGGCCCTAACTAATTATTGGCCTTTCATCCAGTCTATCTGTCACAGAGCTAGGGAATCTGTGGCCCTCCAGAAATTGCTGACCTCGGCTCCTGTCAGCCTCAGCCAGCATGACTGGTGGAATATGTAATCCTGCAACAGCCAAGGGACTACAGATTCCTCATTCCTGTTCCATTAAAAGCTGTTTTCTTTCATGTTTATGATACTTCAAGAGGAGATGATCGCATTTAAAACTCTTGAGATCGCTTGTTTTCCCCATTGTCCTAATTTTTGTTTTGGCTCTGTCATGGGCAATCTGGGAGAAGCAGAATCTAAAATGTGTAGAGAGGCGATCTGCGACTTCATGGAGCACAGCCAGAGAGAGGGAGAGACAGACAGACAGACAGAAAAAACCCCACTAAGCTGTAGTTGAGACATCATAAACAGGGACTCTCAAGGTTATCGCCCAGTGAGCGATAAACTCTGGAATGCAGGGTCTGACATTGAAATACGGCTCAGATGTGTGTGTCACTGAGGCCTTGGAAGAGGCTATGCTTCAAACTTTGCAAAGATTAACTACCCCGGCCAATATTTATGCGTGCATGTGGCAGCAGACCTCCTTTCCTTTACATAGATGAAGCGATTGAGCAAAGATAGAGCACAAACATTAGCGCAAGTCGAGCGGGAGGGGAAGGAGAATTATGACACGTGACAGGCTCTGATTCTCACTTGGTTCCCCCGCGTGGCAGACTCCCCAAGCATTCCTATTTTCCAGGGACGGTCCTGAATTTACAGAAGCCGTCCCGGTTTCTGATTTGATCCCGGAATGTCCTGCTTTTCCTTAGGACGTCCCTATTCGCACAGGAGAAATATTGGAGGGTATGGAGTCATGTGACCCCCTCCACCAAAAAAAGCCATCTGAAGGCAGCCCGGAATAGGGAAGTTTTTAAATGTTTTGCTATGTTTTTGTATATGTTGGAAGTCACCCAGAGTGGCTGGCATTTCTGTTATCTTGTGTACAACTCTTACTTGTCGTCTCTCTCTCTCTATAAAGAATACTATGCGTTGAGCATATTAACTCGTCATATATTTCTTTAAATAAACCGTCTTCTTATAAAAAATTTTTCACTCCCAAATCTCCATAAATCTGGACAAAAGGTTAATCCAATTGAAGCTACTGAAAGGTTAATCTCTTTGCAGTTCTTGGTGGTCAGATGCAGATTTGTAAACACAAAGACTGCTAGGTTGAAACGCATCTGGCTATTGGAATCAGCACTCATCATGTTTTAAAATCTTGTTATCCTAAACATCTAACCCATTTTGGTTTTAAACATTTTAAGTATATGTGACAATTAAACTCAGAATTCAGCATTTATGTGTTATTTTCTAATGTACATTGTTGTTCCTGACATTTCATATTGGTTGTTAATGTTGTTTTCATCAGGAATCATTTCCCGTTTTTGCTTTGGGGAACCAAAATTCAGAAACTGAGCCAGGAATGCACTCACATTTTTAATAGTTCAGTTTTCTGGAATGAGTAAAATACATGGGCATCCCACAGGAAGTGGCTACGCTTTCCCCAGACCGCTTTCAGCTCCCTTAAAAACCACTGGCTGTCTCTAGCCCTGGAGTCAAATGTGATATCACTGAGTTGGGGGGTGCTGAAAGGTTGTACAGTAGTCCAATCCCCGCCTTGAAATTTCATAAGATTGACTGCTACAGCAGCTCTTATAGGCGGTCATTCCTCAGCTGACTGACACGTATAGCAAGCCCCACAGGAATTGACCACACAATGGTGTCCCAAGTTGAGAACGCCATAGTGTAGCTCAACCGCTGTTCCGCGGCACACTAGTGTGCCACGAGACGCTGGCTGGTGTGCCGCGACGTGCGGCGACGAGAAGGGCGCTTTGCATTGTCACGTGCCTGGCGGCCGCCAATATACAACACTGACCCGCCGGAAAGCAATATTTCTCCTCCTCTTTCCCAAAGCTCAGTGCAAACGACTGGAGGGTGGTTTTAGACAAACTTAAAGAAGCTGGCTGGATGAGCTCAACCTGAAACTTGCTGAGCAAAGGATTGTGCTGGCAGAGAAATCAGCGGCTTGTGAAGCCTTATTACAGGAGATTGCAACCAACACAGCAATTGGCAAGTGTTTCTTACAGTCATAATTATATAGTCAATATAGGGCGGCACAGAGTTAAATTTTTTAACTTTTTTAATGGTGGTGTGCCTCGTGATTTTTTTCACGGAACAAGTGTGCCGTGGCCCAAAAAAGGTTGAGAAACACTGGTGTAGCTGATCTCTGCCCAACTCTACACAATTACTGTGTCAATTTGCTGATTGGCATTTACAACAAGCCACACAGGAAAACACTTGACCTGTCCAACAGGAAAACACCTGATTTGATTTGTGGTTTGAGTCCAAACAGTGCTGCCTATCAACTGATCAAAACAGCCGCTATCAGTTCAAGATATTCTGAATTCAGAATACCTTGAATTGGCCAAACTTACAGGTTTAATAAGAAATTATTCTAAGGTGAAAATGAGGAGAGAGTGGGAAGTCTATAAATTACATGGAGAGAACCGATTCCCAGATTCATACTTGGCTTAGCTTAGAATAAAAGCCTCACAGGTAATTAGAATAATTCTCCAAAATTTTAATCATTACAGACAACCAGTGATATGAGGAATAAAGATCCACATGGAGTTAGTTGGAAGTCAATTTCTTTTTTCTTCTTTTTTTGGGTGTTGTTTTTCGTTCTTCTTTTTCCTTTTTTGGGAGAATATAAAGTTTTGAATTTTTGAATGCAGATTAGGTTATTATGCTTACATCCTTGTAATTTTGTTTTTGCATTTTCTTCTGTTTTGTATTTTTTGTTCGTTTTATTCAATGCTTCTTCGTTTGATGTATAAGTACAAATTTTTTTTATAAAAAGAAAAAAAACAGCAAAACAGCCGCTATCAAACTGCATGGGCCAAGGAGCACAGAGAGAAATTATGGTGACATCAGATGCTCAATAGGTAGGTGGCCCAACTCCCACCTGTCAACATAACTCCCAGGGGTTGGGAGAGGTCCACAGTCCAAGACATTTTGGCACCTGAGGCAGACGACAAAATGGCGCCCGCCCCCTCCGCTAGGACAGAGTGGGGGGTCTCTGTAGAGGTGGGACTGCTGAGGAGGAGACAGATCCAACTTTCCAGGATGCTGTTGCCACTGCATTCCTTGGTGACAGGCTCTCCTGCCCCTGTGGATTCTGCTCCCTGAATCGGTCGCCTCACCTTGCCTCACGCGTGGGCCGGCCTTGCGTGCAAGAGCTCTTTGTTTCCAGAATGGATACGCATAACAAGCTCTGGCTCAGGGCAGAGCTTTATTACTTTGTTGTCAAAATAATTAGTTTGAGGAATTAAGAATAACTACAGGCAGAGATTGGGATATGTGTCAGTTTTTTTCCCAAAAAGCTGGTGTTCCTACGGAAACATAGGAAACTGTGACTTTAAGCAACATCTGGCATATAATATATAATTGCAATGCCTTTGAGATACGTGCAAGGGGGAAAAAAGAAGTGTTTTGCTCTCCCCCCTCTTCGTTATTTAAAACAACAACAAACATATTGTGATCACCCTTCTGTGCATCCTGCTTTTAAAATTTAGGTGATGTGTGCCAGCTCCACTGTGCAGTTGTGTATGGTACGATGCGTCTCATACGAAGATGCTCTTAATTTTGCAGATACAGCAGCAATCCATGGATCCTGTTCGCTGTGCTGGTAGTTCCTGCAGCTGTCTGGCCATCGGGTTGCGAATGAGAGCTTGAAGCTGGAGCTTAAAGCTTGATATTTATTTTTGTGTGTGTGTGTTTTGATGCTTCCCCCCTCCCCCAAAAAGGGGGTTGTATTTTGGGGTCTTAAGAGAGAAAATATCCTTCCAGTCTACCCCCTCAGCCTTTCTGCTGACCATTTCTCAAGCCTTTTGTCTCAGGCGCAAGTGGACTTTTATCCTATGAGACAGGGTCACTGTCCACCATCGGCAAATGATGTGATGTTATTTGATACCCAGCTTTACTCCAGCCCCGCTGCTGCAACCCACCCGCTATTTTCAGTATGAAAACCGTTCGCTTCTCAACTTGTCATGCAGTCAGAAATGGATAAAGCCTATTTCATTTTAGCAGTCAAGAGGGCAGCCAAAATAGCCATTAAGAAAAGCTATCTTTTGTCGTAGTTTGGTTTTTGTTTTAACAAAGCTTAATTATACTTTGGATCTAAATAGTGTCTTTCAAGCATTCAGAGCAATTGCACTCAGTAATAATCACAATAATGCACAACAGCTCTGCAGGGATGAGCAATGTTATCCTCACATGTTGTTTTATGACTGCCTGAATTCCGTCTATCACGGAACTCAAGGTGGCATGCATGGGGTTTCCAGGTGGTAGACTGCTCCTGAACATGGAGGTTTCAGTTGTTTGAATCTGGTGGAGGGGATCATTATTGTTGTTGGCATCTGACTGCCTCAAAAGTCAATGGAGTGCACATCCGGGGGCCAGTATTTGAAATTCCCCAGGCACCAGACGCGTTTCACAACTGGCACGGGTCCATTCACAACTACTTCCGGAGCAACCGCAGTTAAAAAAAAACTTCTGCCTTAGTCCATAGTTGATTCCATTTCCATTGTGTGTGCTTCTCTTTCTTGCATACTGGGACAAATGAATTGTAAGCGCAAGCTGCAGTCAGTGTAGTTGAGATCATAGAATTGTAGCTTTGGAAGGGGAACCCGGGGGTCATCTAGTCCAACCCCCTGGCAAATAGGCATTCCTTTGTGGCAACCATAAAGTTAGAGCTTAAGGTGCCATATCTGAGTTTCTAACACTGCCAGGGACTAAGCCAGGCTGCCGGATAATCACAGCGCCTGCTGTGGCTGCAGAGACCGGTAACTCTTGACTGCTGCCTCCCTCCCAAAATGACTTCCCCATGGCACAATCCTGGGCAGTGTGTATGGAGGTCTGTCCTGTCCAGATAACAAGACCCCCCTCCCCCCATTTCAGCCTTACTGATATGGTCCAAAGGGAAGCAGAGCAAGATGTATGGCACCAGCTTGATTGCAGTAGTTGCCTGGAGGTGGCAAACTGGGAGCAGAGGCTTAAAAGGCTCATAGAACTGTAGAGTTGCAAGGGACCTCAATGGTCATCTAGTCCAACCCCCTGCAATGCAGGAATCTCGATGGGTCTATCTAGATCAGTATTGCCCACTCTGGCTGGCAGTGGCTCTTCAAGGTTTCCAGCTGTACCTGGAGACACCAGGTGTTGAACTTGGGACCTCCTGCATGCAAAGCAGGTGCCCTGTCCTTCCCCGTGACATGAGAGGATATTTGCCATTACTGTTCTTTTCTGTGACTTCTGGATACGTAAAACAATGAACATTTGGAGAAGGGAGGCCTTCTCTTTCCACTATAGGCCGTTGTCAAGCTTTGATGAATAAACTTTGATTTCATAACCTTCGGGGTGGGGAGCCAGCCCTCTTAAATCCCGAGGGTTTATGGTGGGTTATTTATTGTTTCATGACTCTGACCTCTCTTTTTTTGCCATCGAACAACTCTGGTGGAGAATTGCATAACATGGACTTTTCAAATTGCTAGACTGCATTTGGCTGAACAGATCCTTATCTGCCAAGGTTACATTTGGCTTCAGGGAAACTTCTTTGGCATCTCAGCCTCACGCATCTTTGAAGGAGAACTTTTACCTCAGCTTGGTTTCACCATTTACATTTGTTTAGAAAGGCCCAGATCAAATCAGAAAACGGTCTCTACTACTGCTTATTGTTGTCATTCACATGCCACTTAAAAAAAAACACGTTTATTGTGATTGACTGTGAGACAGAGCACAAGAGGACTTACAAGAGCGCTGAAATTCATCAGAATGTGCATTGCATATGTTAAGAAACACCCGTGTGAATAAATGAAGTTTTGCTCCATTGGTTCTTGGAGCCAAATAATATTTACCCCAGCATTCCTTATGCTGGTGCTTTTCAGACATTTTTTTGGACTACAGTGCACTGAGCTACAGTCTTCCCTCTAAAAAAATATTTGGAAAATACACTGGAGCCTACCTTATACCAGTTCAGACCAAGGCCACGTTTGCAGCCTACATTTAAACCACCATGATGCATACCGCTAGACAGCCATGGCTTCCCCACTCCCTTGAAATGTTACGGGTGTTAAGCATTGTTAGGAGACCCCGTTCCCCTCACAGAACTACAGTTCCCAGAGCGGCTTAACAATCAGCCCCTCTTCACAGAGAAATCTGGGAGTTGTAGCTCTGTGAAGGGAATAGGGGCCACCTAACAATTCTCAGCACCGTTAAAAAAAAACTAGTGAAGGTTTTCTGGCGGTTCCCTCACTGTGAGAAGTCAGGGCAGAGGGCCTTCTCGGTAGTGGCACCTCCCATCAGATGTCAAGGAGATAAATAACTACAACCTTTAGAAGACATTAGAAGGCAACTCTGTATAGGGATTTGTTTTTTTAAAAAAATTAGTGTTTAACGTTTTACTATGTTTTTGTATACAGTCAAACCTCGGTTTACACCTACATCTGTTTGCGACCGCTTCGGCGAGTGACTGCCGCGGACCCGGAAGTGTTTACATCCGGTGTTCCGTGGTGTCAGATGTGCAGACGCGATCTGCGCAGCTCGTGCAGAAGCGCTCTATCGGTGCTTCGTGCACGCGCAGAAGCGTGCCTTCAGGGAGCAACCGCTTCGGCATGCGACCGCCTCCGCGGAACGGATTGCGGTCGCAAACCAAGGTGCCACTGTATGCTGGAAGCTGTCCAGAGTGGCAACCCAGTCAGATGGACGGGATACAAATAATATTATTACTGTTCGCAGGATTCTTTGGGAGGAAGCCGTGACTGTTTACTGTGACTTTTACCTTTGCATAGTAGAATTGTTATACACTCCTCTCTACCCTACATCTGGGCAAGCAAAGACATTATCAAGGATGCAAATCAACCTGGCAGCCTGAGGAGAAAGGGCATGGCTGAGCCGTACTAAAAGCTTGAGGAGAGCTCGGAGGGCAGGGTGGATAAAAATCAATGATTTTTTTTTTAAAAAATCAAAAAAATTCGATTTTTTTGATTTAAATCGGATTTTTTTGATTTAAATCGATTTTTTTGATTTAAATAGGATTTTTTTAAACAAAATGCTTTTTGAGGGAAATATATTACCATCCAAGGTTATTCCATCATGAAATAAAGATTAGTTTTTTATTTATGTAGAATAAGTTTGTATATGTTTAATTTTGGGGGTAAATAAATTCCATTAATCCATTCACAATGTCATGCTCTTCCAGAGGTTTTTGTAAGATTATTGGGCAGTTTCTCTGCCTACAAGATATTATCACAGGTGCTTGGTTTACTTTTGTAGTTCTCAAAACTGAATTTGACTCAACAGAGATCACATGCCTCTTCTTCACAGCAAAAATGTTATAACACGAACAGAGTTGAGAAAAATACCTTAATCCTATTGTTCTACAAACTATGAATACAGAAACAACCCCTTCAGGGCTAAGTTTCAAGAAGTTCAGTGAATAGAATAGAAACAATATTTTTCTGATTGTTTGGAGTGGACAGTATTTAAGTTTTTCATGTGTAGGCTGGGCTGACAGTCTAAGTTTCTTAAAATATATATATTTTGTTTTTGTTTAGCCAAATTAGTTAACAAACATGGATGTTTGTTTAAGCATATAACATATGTTGTAATGTTATTGTTTCAGTTGAATAAATCTATTTAAATTGTTATTATTAAGGTAATGATTATTTTTCTCCTTCCTAAGTACAACAGTAAAGTTGTCCAAATATGAATGATTAAACTATTAAACTGGGGATAAAAAACTAATATGAAAAGTTGTTATTCTAAAAATCTTCATCTACTTGCATATTAAAGTTATACCAGCAAGAATTAGTCTTTATGTAGAAACTATGATTTAAATCAAGCCTTACTGACTAGTGATTTAAATCGTGATTTAAATCATGATTTAAATCAGTTTGATTTAAATCAAATCCACCCTGTCGGAGGGCCATACCCTGTTTCTCATATTTTAAGACATACCCATAAAATAAGCCATAGCAGGATTTTTAAGCATACAAGGAATATAAGCCATACCCCGAAAATAAGACATAGTGATAGGCACAGCAGCAATGCCGGCCGCGGCAGGAGGAGAAGGAAAAAAATAAGACATCCCTTGAAAATAAGCCATAGTGTGTGTTTTTTTGAGGAAAAAATAAATATAAGACGTGTCTTATAATATGAGAAACACGGTATTTGGCCCCCGGGGCCTAAGTTTCCCCACCCCTGACACCCACGGTAGTAGATTCTAGCTGTGAGAAAGAGCATGGGAATGGCCATTAAATTGTTTAGCTCCATAGAACAGAAGTTGGTGCCTCAAATGGCTGTACTAGCGTACATATTTTTTCCTGTTTAGTCTAAACAGGGGCTTAACAGTCTTGCTCCGTGTGAGTGTTTGTGTTTGTACCGAGCGCTAAGCCAAAGTCAGCACAGTTAACTTCCTCTCCTATTCCTGGCTTCTTATTTCTCTCCTCAGAGGGAAGGCTTAACATTATGTGCTGAGATTTTCAAGGTATGTCAATCAGGTTTGGCCACTGAGGGGAAATGTTAGCAAGGGCTTCCGGGTGCATGGAGTTTCAGAAATGCATACATACATACATACATACATACATACATACATACATACACAACTTCAAGATTTCCTGTGAAAACAAAACTCAGCCAGAGCTCTCTTTGACCTACACTCTGACAATACTTATTGGCTCATTTGGAGTTTTTCAACCCCTAGATTGTGTATTTGTGTGGAAGAGAAAATGTCTTAGATGATGCTGATGATTAGACATTAAGTAATATTTAATGGCTATTATTATTATTATTATTATTTAGATTTCTTACCCATCTTCACTGTGAGCTCCCAGAGCAGCTTGCAGCAATTGAAAAATGCAGTATTAAAAGCAGTTTTTAAAAATTACAATCAAGAGAATATAGTGAATCCTAAAATGTATGTCTCAGGTGTCCAAGGCCAGGGTAAAGAGGTGAATCTTCAGCATTCGATTAATAAAACTACATAAGGAAGGTGTCGGGCGCATGTCAATGGAGAGGGAACCCCACAACTTAGGGGCCACCACAGAGAATCCCCTGGCTAGCTTGTCTGACTGCAAACCCAAAACACAGCCATTCTTCAAAATTCAGAGTTCTCCATTTTGCTGTTCTTCAGCCAAGTAATGTGTACAAAAATACATATATTGTAGTGTGCATAAAAATGCAGGTATTTAGTGGGGGAAATAGCATACAAAAATGCATTCTGGTAGGCAAAATAGCATTGCAGAAATGTGGGTATTTGGAAAAATACTCACTAAAATGTTGATGAATTTTCACATGGACTTTTTTCTTTCAATGCAAACTGATATTTTGCTTTTTAGTTCATCTGGTTCAGCATCCCCTTCTCACAGAGGCCAGCCAGGTGCCTGTGTGGAGAACCGAATTTAAGATTGGAAAAATGAGAAACTGAGAGATACCGAACTTGGCAGATTCGTCTATCCCAACTTGGGGAGTGGGGGAGTGTAACACTCATTATAAAACATGGCGTTTGGACTCCCTGCGTGTAATGTGAGAGGAGCTCAGATGCTCCTCTGAATCGCCCAAGTTGGCAGAACGAGGCCGACAATTTCCTGAGAAATAGTTGTTCTTTCTCATGAGAGTTCTGGCACTCATGCCTCATCTGGCCACAGCTGGATATTTCTGTGAGAACAAATTTGCTCAGAGCATTTTGGAGTTTTCACTTCTAGTTGAAAACAGGAAACGAGAGGAATGTAACATTTCATACCTTCTGAAATCAGGGGCATGAAATTGATTGTGAATTCGGGTCAAATTTATTTGTTTATTTATTTGTTTATTTATTTTGCAGCCTGACCTTTTTCTGCATCCATACAGCTCTACTGAAAAGCGCTGCAAATTGAAAGGCAAATGATAGTCCGTTGCATACTCTCCCCAGCTTATATTTATAGAAGTGTGTGTGTGTGTGTGTGTGTGTGTGTGGTGTTTCCTCCCGCCCCTTCAAATCTGGTGTTAAAATATGCAGAGGAATTATTGCTTCGCGTCCACAGATCCCCACAGCAGAGTGTGGGATCAAAACTCCAAAATTCAGGATCACTGTCTCCTGGTTCCTGATCAACAGAGTGAAGGAGCTACAATTAGGATTGCCCTAACGGGAGCAATTAGGATTGCCCTAACGGGAGAAAGGAGCATGCAAAAAGCGCAGCTGAATCAGACCAAAAACCCGTCGTGTCCAGTGACCTGTTCTCATGGAGGCCAACCAGATGCCATGGGGAAGACCGCAAGAGGGTTAGTGGCTTTGAAAAGAGGGTTGGACAAATTTATGGAGGACCAACTACCATTGACTACCAGCCATTGTCAGATAGATACTGTCCAGTCAGAGGCAATATACCAGTTGCAAGTAAGCACAAGTAGAGGGAGTGTCAGTGTGCTCGGATCCTGCCTCTGAGCTTCCTATAGGCCGTTGTGAGCCTAGGATGCTATACTAGATGGATCTTTGATCTGATTCAACAGGGTTCTTCTTTCATTTGAGTTTTAATACTTTGTTTGGATGTGGGTAGCGCTGTGGTCTAAACCACTGAGCCTCTTGGGCTTGCCGATCAGAAGGTCGGCGGTTCAAATCCACGCGCCGGGGTGAGCTCCCGTTGCTCTGCCCCAGCTCCGGCCAACCTAGCAGTTCGAAAGCACACCCAATGCAAGTAGATAAATAGGTACCGCTGTGGCGGGAAGGTAAACGGCGTTTCCGTCCGCTCTGGCTTCCATCACGGTGTTCCGTTGCATCAGAAGCAGTTTAGTCCTGCTGGCCACATGACCCAGCAGGCTGTCTGTGGACAAACGCCAGCTCCCTGGGCCTGAAAGCAAGATGAGTGCCACACCCCAGTCGCCTTTTACTGGACGTAATTGTCCAGGGGTCCTTTACCTTTAACTTTTTTTTTAAAAAAAGAACTTTATTGGAAACCACCCAGAGTGGCTGGCGCAACCCAGTCAGATGGGCAGCATATAAATAAACTTATTGTTGTTATCATTATTACTACTACTACTATCTTGTTGCTTTCAGTATTTGCACACCAACCATTAACAAACATGCTGTGGTTAACGAGCAAAACTCAGAACAAAAAACCACAGCATGACAAGAAGAAGACAACATGGTTGGCACCCTGAATATTTTGTCGCAGGACCCACTTATCTGTTTTCTGCGATGGAGCCATGCCCTTGCCGGTCTTTTGAGCCTTGTTGACGTCAGCTCCTCTGCACAAACCCACACCGCACACGCCATCAGATGTCAGCAACAACGTACTGCGTCTTATGCCTACAGAAGCTCTTTCGCCATATCTGCAGCTTAGACTTTAACCGGGGAATGGGGAAGGAACATTTTCAGCCGTGTTCCCTTAATGGATGAGCTTCCAAAGAGGTGGGCAGAACGAAGGGAACTCTGGGAACCGTAGTTTTATGAGAGGGAGCTAGGGATTCCGGACAGAATTCTCAGCACCTTCTCCAGACTACACTTCCCAGAGTTCTTTCGGCAAAGCCACAACCATAAAACTGGCACAAAGCCAACATGTGTTTGATGGATAGACGTTCCCTTGGTGGGTTATATTTAGAGGTTCCTTCCATGAACGGGAAGGCGCTTTTGCTCACACAAGCAGGGAGCGCGACTTGCACAGCATCTCCCTCCCTGGACAGGCTGCCATGCCATAAACTAAGCATACTATTCCCAAAGGTCCTTCAGTCTTGAGGATTGGCTTTGTGGGGGCAGTGAGGTGGAGCGGCAGCATGGGAAAAAGGGTTCAGGAAAACTCTATTCTGTGAGCAGAACACGGCGCACAGTTCTCTGGATCCAACCCACAGTATATAAAAGCAATAATGAAGTCACCCACAGTCTTCTCCAAGCTAAACAATCCAATTGTCTTCTGCGTTTCACTTTGCTTTGACACACTTGAGCTGGAACATTATTATTATTATTATTATTATTATTATTATTATTATTATTATTACAATATTAGCCATCTTCCTTAGCTTTCCTATTAAAACAAGCTCGCTTAAATCTTCCCAGACGTGTGCATTTCCCAACAGGCCTTCTGTGTGTTTTTGTAATTAGGTATTTTTAGTTTTGCCTTGTTTTACTGCTGCAGGAAGAATCTCATTTGTCAGCACTTTTTCAGCATGGCTAAATAAAGGCTTATTGGCAAACTCCATTCAACTCTTTGATAACGACCCAACTTTAGAAAGAAAGAGTGAACAGACCCTGCTGTGTCGGACCAAAGCCATGGCTCAGGCAAAAGGGGAAGACAATGCCTGCTTTCAGATATTAGAGGTGCTTTGTGTCCCGATAAAAAGCCCAAATTAATGTTTGAAAGGGGTATTGCTAATTCCCTCCCTTCCCCGCAGCATAGCTTGGCTGATTCATGAATCTTATTTAGACAAGATCTCCTACTTGAATTGTCTTGCCCCAGAATCCACCAGGCAGTATCCGATGGTTGACGAAAGGTGTCATTGGATAACTTTCTTGCCTTTCTCTCTTTTGCAAGCTTGCGTGTTATGTGTAGGATATGCAATATAGGGAGTGTTAGGGAGATGATCCGAGGACACTGATAGTTCTTTTCTTATGGGGGACTGATCTATATATTCAGAATATTCTCCTGCTACAACTCAGCTGGGACTACATAGCCTGTTTCAGGTAATCAGCTTAGGTGGCCTTGGACTCACGCACCTCCCTTTCCCTTCTTTCTCCTTCCCAGGTGTCAAGGCCTCAGAATTAACCAGAGTTCCTTGTTGTAGCCATTCTCGGGAAACTGGCCTTTTCTAAAGTTAGTTAAAAGAAATTATGGGTTGATCTTGGGTAGTTAAACTTGGGTTGGAGCAAACCACAGTTCTGTGAAAACAGGCATATGTACAGAGAACTGTGGTTTGTTTGGAAGTGAAAGGAGAAACTTTCATTCTCCTTGCTCACACAAAGAACAAAATAGACAGGGAGGGCATGAACCTAAGGCTCATCACCTGGCGCATCATTCCAGTCACCTAAAACAGTGGTCCCCAATGTGGCACCCATGGGCACCACAGCACCCTTGTAAACCCTCTTAGCACTCACCTAAGTCTTTGGCCCCTACATTTTTTGAAAATATAATTTGGTTATTGGTTGAAGGTTCTCTTTTTTTGTCTGTGTTTCACTTGTTTTCGGATGTGTGCAGAGGTTTTGTTTGTTTCAGTGGGCAGGGTCTGGACCTCTCCAGTTTTTTCTTCTGTGAAATAGATATTTTGTGGTGCTCACAGCAATTTGTTAGATTTTCAGATGTGCCTTCCCAGGCCAAAACAAGGTTAGGAAACCCTGATCTAAACCATGTAGCCTCCAGGTGTTATTGGGTTACAACTCCCATCATCCCTGGACAATGGCCATGCTGGCTGCTGCTGATGGGAGCCAGGGTCCAACAATATCAGTAGGACCGTATTAAAGTTACTTACTTACTTACTTACTTACTTACTTACTTACTTACTTACTTACTTACTTACAGTAGGGCCGCAGATTAGCCACCCCTATTTGGGTGACCACCTGTACTGATCCCATCACTTCAGACTGCTGTAGGTGGGGAATTGCAAGTTTGAGTTGCATGCCCACATTAAATAAGATAAAGAAAGTTCCCCAGAAACACAAAATTGGCACATCGGGGTCGGGCTGGGGGTGTCAGGAGTAAACCTGGACCTTTCTCACTTACATCCTCATTTTCTAACAGGATGTCCTGTGGGCACACAAATTCAAACCTGCACTCCAGTAGAGGATCACATGGTGCGTGCACAGTTTTAGTGGTAAAGTTTCGTAAAGCCTGGCATAAAAGTCTTATACCCCAATAATCCTTAATATGATCACTTGCTATTTTGACAAACGGGTTGCGGTCCCTTATTCCTGGTATCTTTTCTGCTCCTGCCTTTTCACTCCAGCTGCATTATTGTTCCTTTTTGGGGGGGGGGAATTAATTGTGCACCCATCCACCCAGCAATTTGATCTCTATATTGTTTCCAACGGTGCAGAGTGCTTGTTACGTTGCAGCCACACAGGCATATTTGCAGCTAGGTGAGAGGGAAATCGGGGCACGCCGCCATGTGAGTACACCCCACCCCATCATGGACACCTCATTGATCTACATATAAAGCTGCATTGGCCACCAAGCTTTCTTCCACATTGCACACTGAATTCCCCTGGTCGCCCAGGTTTGTCTCACTCCTAGTACCAGTCTGGTAGCTTTGCTCTCTCCTCCCAGCTTACTGGGAGGGAAGTGATCCCTACCTCTCCCCCTCCCTTTTAAAAACAAATAAATCCCCCTCCCCTTTTTTTTTTTTTTTACAAATTTTACAGGAGGTGGATGTTCTGCGAAATGCTGGCTGAGGCTGCTCCAGTTGCCCACTCGTCGACCCAGAGGCACTCTGGGAAAATAAAGATGGCGGGCAGCTGGAACAGCACCAACTCAATGCCTGCCCAATATAAAATGTACTGTACATTTACTTGTTCGTGCGATTCCTTTTATGAATCACTTCCTATTAAAAAATGTCTCAAAAGTGATTTCGCAGTAGAAACAAAAAACCCAGCGATAAAAGCCCTGTGTAAAAACAATTCTGTATGTGCCAACAATCATAGCTGCCAAGTCTCCCGTTGGAAAATCCGGGATCAGCAGCAGTGCGGCACCGGACATGCGTAGAAGCATCTTCCGGTGTCGGCGCTGCCCGATTTCCGGTGTCCCGACATGAGCAGAGCGGTACCGGAAGTCGCTTCTACGCGTGTTCCGGTGCCACTCTGCCCGATTTCCGGTGCCCAGACATGGGTAGAGCGGCACCCGAAATCGGTTCTGTGCATGTCCAGATATGTGCAGAAGGAGCCTCCCTGGCAGGTAGGAAATTGGGGGATTTGTGGGATTTTTTTCTATTTGGGATAACAGCGGGAAACACATTAAAATCCGGGGGTTTCCCGTGAAAAACGGGAGACTTGGCAGCTATGGCCAACAATCCCATGTACACAATTAAGCACGATTCCATATAGTGCATGGAAACAACTAAAAACGGTTTCACATGTAAAAACAATTCCAAATCCAGTGCAGATACAGATTTGGATAAGGAACTCCAGTTAGAAGGCTTGTTGAAAGAGGAGGGCTAGAATAACTATGGAGATGGTGCCTATCGAAACGCATTTCCGTGCGCTCTGGCTTCCGCCACGTGTCCTGTTGCACCAGTAGCAGTTTAGTCATGCTGGCCACATGACCTGGAAAGCTGTCTGTGGACAAACGCCAGCTCCCTCGGCCTGAAAGTGAGATGAGTGCCGCAACCCCATAGTCGCCTTTGACTGGACTGGGTATAAATAATGTTGTTGTGTTAGTTGTTGTGTTGTATAAATAATAAAGTTGTTGTTGATTATCGTATGCTTTGATTTGGGATGGAGGGTAGAACACAGTGTTTTGCTGCTGTGCCTCTTGTCAGCAAAAAGCCTTTCGCCTAACCTAATTTACCTCATGTTTATTGTGAGAACAAAATACAGACACACACACACACACACACACAAGTACATCGCCGTGCGTGCGTACCCTGGAGGAAGGGTGGGATACAAATGTGATAAATGAATTGGTTCTTAACTACTGCCGCCTCAGTCTTGGCTGTTAGGCTCATTAATCCCCACGGATTCCATTTTCTGAGCAAGCGAAAACTTGAAAGCGCCAGGTTTGAAGCCTCAAGAGTTTGGACTCCACGTAAGCTGTGTGTGTGATCTTTGGGCTGCTTGTGTTTTAACAGATGTGGTTTGCAAATGGCCTGACCCAACCAAGAGGGATTAGCACCTCGCTGTTTATTCTTCTCAAAGAGAGAAACTGCAGGAAGTTGACACATTTTGCCATATGTCAGAGAAACTGAAATGGAGGGAACACAAATATAAAGTTTCTGTGGAGGGGTTTTTATCTCGCTGCATCACTGGACCTTCGTCCTCTTAAGTTTATGAATTTTGCTGTAGCATTTGGTCTCGGGGAAAGCATCGTCAGAACCAAAGTCCCATGGTTTTGGTTGGCGTTGTCGCCAGGCCAGTTCTCAGAGAACCATAGAAAGATCTCCATATCTTTACCTATCTATCATGAGGTGTTGGTTTACGAAAATCAACTAATTTACTAAATAAAATTAAGTAATTATAATTAATGAATAATTTACGAAAAAGTACCGGCACAAAATGGCTGCATTGCTGAAGCTAAAAACCTCGGACCTGAACAAAGCACATACCTTCCTGCATTTCTCTGTTGAAAATAGGAATGTCCTATTACCGTATTATTATTAGTTACAGGTAGGTAGCCATGTTGGTCTGAGTCAAAACAAAATTAAAAAATTCCTTCAGTAGCACCTTAAAGACCAACTAAGTTTGGTCTTTAATCATACCAAAATAAAAACTTAGTTGGTCTTTAAGGTGCTACTGAACGTATTATTATTATTATTATTATTATTATTATTATTATTATTATTATACCCAGCCCATCTGACTAGGATGCCCCATCCATTCTGGGTGGCTTCCAACATATAAAAGCATAATAAAACATTAAAAGTTAAAAAGCTTTCTGATACAGGGCTGTCTTCAGATAGCTCAGGGGTCGGATAACTCCATACCCTCCAACATTTTTCCTATGAAAATAGGGACATCCTAAGGAAAAGTGGGACTTTCCGGGATCAAATCAGAAACCGAGACGACTTTGTAAATCGGGTACTGTCCCTGGAAAATAGGGACACTTGGAGGGTCTGAAATCATATTCCGACATATCAAAGACTGACCTTTATGTTCCACCAACTCATAAGTGGGACTGTTCTACTCAGGTTTGATAATTGCTTTTTTAAATGCTTCCCCATGTTCTGTTTGGTTGGTGAGTTTTAAAGCCCTGTGCCATCTCGGGTGCAGAGCTTGCTAGATCCTTTCTCCCTGCTGCGGTATTTTCCACACGCAGGGGCTTCTGTACAAGTCGTACCTTGGAAGTTGAATGGAATCCGTTCCGGAACTCCGTTCTACTTCCAAAATGCTTGAAAACCAAACTGTGGCTTCTGATTGGGTGCAGGAAGCTCCTGCAGCCAATCGGAAGCCACGTCGGACATTCAGGTTCCAAAAGAACGTTCGCAAACCGGAACAATCATTTCCGGGAGCCGAAATGTCTGATTTCCAGGGCGTTCAGGATTCAAGGTACGACTGTATTTTGAAATGGGAGAGTGTTAAAAACAACAACAACAACAAGAACAACAACAACATGCCACCTATAGACAAAAGGGATACAGATGAGCAAGAACTACCACATTGCTTGACTGGGTGAGGAGCTTAGCTCTTAGAAACTCTGCTCTGATGAAACAGCTCCCATTGATTTAAACCGTCGAAGAGCTACATTTGTGATTTTTGGAGGATCTGTGCATTACTGTAATATGTCTCTCCTTCCCGAGTCCCCAAGGAAAAGCTAGCTTTCAGTTACAATAGAATTATTTAGAAACCCTCAGTGACTACGGTGTTTACTGGGATATGGGCAGAGTCGGGAGAGAGATGAGAGAGCTTTCAGAGTCGTTGCTGTTGGAGACTTGGCAGGTCTGCTCGATGTTTGTAGGTACTTTCTGGCCTATAAACATTTGAATGTGAGCATACAAGAAAGCAGCGAACATAAATTCCTTCTGGTCAATCCCTACAGGCTGAATCAAGCTAGGTTATTGCGCCCCGTGTTTTGAATTTCACTTTTACTAATTTAATTTATAGGCAATGAACCCAATTTTTTAAGCTTGCTTGCAGAAATCAACCCTGACATGTTGCATTTTATTTGCGTGACTGGCATCAGAAAGGAATCGTTTTCCATGCAAAATTATTTCATCTGTTCGGTTAGTCATGCCGACGGCACGTTCTAAAGCAGATACATTGGATTTCTCCACATTTTTAATATTCTGTATGTTTTCAGGCTGCACTAATAAGTGGGTACCTCAATCCTAAACCTCAAATGCTCTGGCTGGAGCAGAGGTGTCTATCCAGTCACAGAGAGAAACTCAACTGGTGAGAAGCCATGTTCCCACTGCTTGTAGCCTATGTTTGGTTTTGTGAGTTCAAGATGGAGGCAGGGCAGAGACAGCCTCTAATCCACTGGATCCCAAAGCCTCTTTATTTTCAGGTGATACACCAGGATTGTGAACCTTCCTTCCATGTAAGCTTGAAACTGACATAAATAATCCTACCCATTGGAACCAAATGGTTTCGCTTGTACCGTAATTTAAAAGTTAAAATGTAATAGTGCGGCCTGGAATTGCATTGCTACTTAGTAAATCAATCAAGGGAGGCCCTTGTGGAACCCACAGTGATGCTGTGGGTTAAGCCACTGAGCCTAGGGCTTGCTGATCAGAAGGTTGGCGGTTTGAATCCCTGCGATGGGGTGAGCTCCCGTTGCTTGGTCCCAGCTCCTGCCAACCTAGCAGTTCGAAAGCACATCAAAGTGCAGGTAGATAAATAGGTACCGCTACAGCGGGAAGGTAAACGGCGTTTCCGTGCGCTGCTCTGGTTTGCCAGAAGCGGCTTAGTCATGCTGGCCACATGACCTGGAAGCTGTACGCCGGCTCCCTCGGCCAATAACGTGAGATGAGCGCCACAACCCCAGAGTTGGTCAAGATTGGACCTAATGGTCAGGGGTCCCTTCACCTTTACCTTACCGAGGGCAAAGTTTTGTGAGTTGCAAATTAAAAGGTATGCCCTTTGCAGGCAATCTTGGTTACTGTTTTAGGCTATTTTGGTGCTGGTGTGTTTCTGTAATAGGAGATGAATAAGAAAATATTTAAAATGTTGCCACCTTTGAATAATTTATTTATTCATTCAATTTATTTATTTATTTATTTATTTATTTATTTATTTATAGGCATTTATAACCCACCCTTCACCATATGGTCCTAGGGCACAGGTTACATACAGCTCAATAAAGTTAAACCATGTAATAAACAAACATTAAATAGGAGGGATGACCCGGCGTAAAAATATTAGAATGATAAGGCCAAATGAACTTCAGAGGGAAGGGAATTCTCCAGTCTGGGGGCTACTGCAGAAAATGTCCTCTGCTGCACCAGCACACCACAAATTTCACAGGAACTGCCAGCAGAGTTAATGCTTTTATTTATTAAACTGTTTCTTATACTTTTTTTGGTAACTCCGATAAGTACATATATTGAGGGTTAGGTGAAATACAAATTAACTTCTATTTCATTGTATAATGAATAGATTAATCTACTAAAAGGCTGGGGCTTCATCAAATAATATTTTGCTATGTGCAGAGAGGGTGTTCTGGTTTTTTAATGACGAGTATATAAAAATTCAACCTCCTACTAGGTTAGCCAGATGCAGAAGAGGAAAGGGCTTCCTGCCCCGTCCGCAATCACATAGAAAAACCAATTTCAGCTGGCTCCCCATCCTTTTTCCTAGGCTACCCAGCTTCAAACCTTCAGCCCGGGGCCTTTAGGAGGCAGACCACAGTCAACAGGGCCCCAGGGTTGGCATTGGGGGAAAGGTCCTTGAACAGCTATATGGCAGGCAGCAATTCAGCAGGCTGAGCCCTTTCTAGTTATAATTAAGAGGGAAAGCTTCGCCTACTTATATTCTTCCTGTCAGATATTGCATTACTGATTAATTTGGGGGAGGGCCCTCAGCTCACCTGAAAAAAGAAGACAAGATTTGCGTGTTGCCCATCGCTTATGCACATTTTATGCAAATCCGTGTCCTCTGTTGCGAGTGGGTTGGAGGGCCCAATCCACATGCAGTGTACTAGGCCCAGAAAATCCTGTCGTCCCCCCTTGCCAAAGTGGTACAGTCGTGGACAGGCTATACCACCTGATTCTTGCTGTTTGGTCCTAGCAATTCCCCCTTGTAAAATATAGATTTCAGCTCTGCCAGTCTCCAAACTGAACAAAGGGGAAACAAAGGCTGGAAAGCCTGAAGGAACAGAAGAGCTAGGGAAGGAAGTGTAGGCTGGACAACGGTTTGGTTCATTTTTACAGCCCTTAGAGGAAGAACAATAATGTACAGAAGCTGTTAATGAAGGGTTGGCCTGGAAGTCAGAAATCCCTGCCAAGATTGAAATGTGTTTTTATTCTGACCTCCTCTCTCAGCTGTCCAGCTTCACAGTGGCAGATCCAGCTGATGTGAGCCCCAAAGGAACATGGGAATGAGCAATGCAAATTATTATTATCGTCATCATTTCCCTCTTTGCACCAGTTTTCTCCCTTTTTTTGCAGCAATTTCAACGTTTTGAAAAAACAAGCCAGAAGGGTGAACCCACATTATCAAGTATAGCAAACACTTTTTAAAAAAATAAAAATAAAAAGGATGACTATCAGGTATCCTTAACGGGAAATCTCGAAACATGATGCATTTTGAGCTATGATAGCCTTCATCAGTCTATAAAAAGAAATTAAGGGTTTTTTTCCTTTTACTTTTGCAAGTGATCAGTTTATTTGCAAATGGATAGTTGAGGGTGGTGGACAGTTTGCCAATAAATATATTATCACAATAATTCACTGAAGAGCTTCTTGCATTTTCAGTTAAAGGGACTTTCCATACCCACTGTTTGAGGATGAAGGAATATACCCTCTTGAAAAACAAAGTTCATCTGTAATCTAGAATCTCATTTTGCTGATTGAAGGGGGGGAAACGAGCCACTTTGACTTCTTTAGTGTAGGGGGGGGGTTACCTGTGAAGTGTTCCTTTTCCTCGCCAAGCCGTTTTATACGAGTAACTATAGCAACTCCCCTCCCCCCTTTTTCTATGTTCCGAACAATTTGTACAAGCCCGACATGAAAACAACTTCCAGCTACCAGCCATTGATGTTTCATAAAAGAGATTATGGACCTGGCGCAATGTTAACGTCCTTTAAAACAGGCCATAGCAAGGGTTCATTAAAATGTAACAGCAGAAACCTGGGAGACCATTTGGAAAATTCCTATTTGGAACATTCGCAGGCTGCACAGAGGCAAACCTGCACAGACTTTTGCCAGTGAGTGAGCTGCGGCCGGTCGCAGACCCAGGAGGAGGGGAAGGGTGATACAGCTATATTTGCATACTTGAAATGTTTTGGGAACGGTTGTGGCTCCGTCGTTTTCATGCACATGTTTGTTCCGGCGGTAACTGGAACTTCCTTGGCACATCTGTTTGGGCATTGTAGGAAATAGGTGCCACATCCAAACCATATTTTTAAAGCACACATTTAAGCCACATGATTCCCCCCCCCAAAAAAATAACAATCCCAGGAACTGTAGTTTCCGCCTCACAGAACTACACTTCCCAGGATTCTTAGTTGGGAGCCATGTGCTTTTAAATAGAAGGGCGTGCATGTGACCAGGATGCAAGGCTACGTAATGCTGAAAAGTCATACCTCGGTTTAAGTACGCTTCGGTTTGAGTACTTTCAGTTTAAGTACTCCATGGACCCGCCTGGAACGGATTAATCCACTTTCCATTACTTTCAGTGGGAAAGTTCGCTTCAGGTTAAGTACGCTTCAGGTTAAGTACGGACTTCCAGAACCAATTACACTCATACTTCAGGTTAAGTACACTTCAGTTTAAGTACTCCACGGACCCGTCTGGAACAGATTAATCCACTTTCCATTACTTTAAGTGGGAAAGTTCGCTTCAGGTTAAGTACAGACTTCTGGAACCAATTGTGTACTTAAACCGAGGTACCACTGTATACCAATGTTCCAAACAGCGCAACAGATGCTGCTGCCGCTGACCTGTGGTCCTCCTCTCACCCAACCTGCCCCCCCTGCCCCCCTCACTTAGTTCCTTTGTGGGAATCGCCTCCGTCACTCTCTCCCCAAGTCTCCACTTTAGGGAGGGGAGAGAGAGAGAGTGAACACTCAGTAGATAAATGCAGATCTAGTGATGTTAAATTCTCGAGAATAATCTTTTGGAGAATATTCTCAAGAATATTTTCGATTAATGAGAATATTAGAGAATTTTCATTTAAAATAGGAGAATATTCATTTTAATGCATTGGAAATGATATAATTTTTATGCATTGAAAATTATATAATTAGTTAATATACATGTTTATTCATGGGTAAACTTGTTCAGATGGCAACCAAAAACTGTACAGATATTTTTATTCAATGGGGCACTGCAGTGAATTCACATTCTTGGATTATTAATTTTTTTGCACCAAACCTGAAATTGAAAATCCAACGTGAATGACTCACATAATTGTATTGTCCTAGATACTTAAAGTGCATAAAGCATTAAAGCTACTTTCTGTTTTTTAAAAAACCAAAAAACAAAAACCCACACTGTATGGCCAAGGGTATAGAATTGCTAAGAATAAGGTCACACCAAAATAGTAAAAAAAAAAAAAGGCTATTACATGTAGTTGAAATATATACGAATTCAAATGTTCATCAAATTAAATGAATAGCATTTTTAAAACTTTTTTTTAAAAAAATGTTTTCTGTAGCCAATGGTGAATGACACAATGCCCAGTAATGTAACTGGGTCAAAACCGCATCATTTTTCATTACTTACACTGGCAATATCACAGCTTGAGTTATTATTTACTAGATTTTTTTAAAGTGTGGGTTGTAAAATTAGTTCTTACATTAGAATTTACAGTTTGTGGAGAATATTCTCCGGAGAATTTTATAGCAGAGAATATTCTCGCCTCACATCACTATGTAGATCACCCTGTTTGACAAACAAACAAACAAACCTCACATCATTTTCACTGTTGGTTTTTCATGTGACTGATAAGTGGAGCATGAAAATATTCTTCATTGGAACTGGGAACTGGACAAGAATCTCATTATAATATTGCATATCAGTGTAAAGCATTGCAGTTAATTATGGAAGTTCATCAATATTATTTGAATAGTTATTTCTTTATTGGCAGAAGGTTGAGGTTAGCAGTACTCCAGTGTAAGGAATGCTTGAGTAAAAGAAATAATAGGTCAAAATGGCAGGAAAATGGGAAACTCGGAATAATTTCCTTCATTTGTATTAGGGATGGGTGAATCTATCATCCATGCTTTCTCACTTCTCCACATTTCTACATCAATCTGCTATTATTATCGTTTCAAGTCATGAAAATTCACCATCCTTTTAGTGCAAATTTATCTCAACATACGTAGTTCTGAATGCAATTTTGCCTAATACGTCCATTTCTACGGAACAGTTCCCCCCTCACAGAACACCTTTTTGCATGCTGTTTTCACAAATCTATGCATTACACTTTAGCAAATGTATTTTTGCACACGTTGCTTAGCTAGCTTGAACAACATTGCAAAATTCAGAGAAGAGCGACATTCGAGGGGTGGCTGTTGTGCTGGTTTGCATATTGCTTCAGAAAGGGCAGATTAGGTAGGTGTGCCTTTAAAAGGCAAACTTAATACAGTTTCTCTCCTCTGCCTGATTTGGCATTGCAGCTAGTTAGTTCCTCTGCCAATAGCAAGGCAAAACAACCTTAAGAGTTTCTGCTGCAAACACTCCCCTCCCAAACACCACCTATAGCTTTAGATCATGGGTTGGCAACCTAAAGCCTGTAAGCCTGTAGACCCCCACAGGGGTCGTTTAACCAGCCACGAGCTGCCCCCGAACCAAGCCACCCGCTTGGCGAGTCCCCGTGTGCTGCGCGAAACCAACACAGCGCAGTGCGGGGACTTGCTTCCGGGGTGCCGGAAATCACGCCTGCGCAGACGCCAGAAATCGCGGGGATCCAGCCCACGGAGGGATCTCCGCTGGAGTGAACCAGCCCAGGCAAGGTAAACCTTGCAGACCCCTGCTTTAGATGCTTGTTCATGCTTGTTAGCTTTCGCTCTTCCTTAGCTTCTGCTATTCCAAGACAAACTCTCACAACTTTAAAACAGCTGAGACCTCCAGCTGAATAGGTTTTATTGAAAAGCAAACTTTTAATATTGGGGTGGTTGCTGATCTGATGGCATTTTAATAGCCAGGCCACACTGAATATTTAGCCTCACCCCCCCCCCAAAAAAAAAACACAACCAGCTCCTTTCAGGGCATCACACTTTTTAATTTTATTTCCCGTAGTGGCTCGCTCCGTTCTGATGTAGAAATCTGTTTTCTGTGGTCAGGACGAACCTTTGGGTTTGTAATTTAATAGAAAGCCGAAACTTTTTCTTAAGTTAGCAGGTCTGCATTCTCATTAGCACAAAGCCATTTATACACCTCTATTCCAGAAAGGGTTCCAACTCCAATTTTATTTTATTTTCAAAATCCCTGGCAACTCTCCATTTGGAAAAGTGAAAAACTCCAAATTAAAACAGAGGTCGCTGAGATGTGTGTGTGATATTCAGACACTGCCCCAGAAGAGGTCACACTGATATAAACCAGCTTTCCTAAACTCAGTGTTTTGTACTACAACTCCCATCAGCCCCAGCCTAGCACGGCCAGGGGTCAATAATTATATTGAGTTATAATCCATAACATTTGGAAGGCACCAGGTTGGGGGAAGGCCAATATAAATCACAGTTGTAATATGGGGGGCACCAACCTTTTGGGACCTATAGAAAGATTTGAAGTGTGGAGAAACTGCTGTGGGCATCAAGCGCACAACACAACTTACTCTACTGCAATGGCAGCCAAACTTGACCCTCCAGCTGTTTTGGGACTACAGTTCCCATCATCCCTGACCACTGGTCTGTTAGCTAGGGATGATGGGAGTTGTAGTCCAGAAACAGCTGCCGCTGCTCTACTAGATACTTTTAAGCCTAATTTTAGCTGTGTGTGTGTGTGTAATATACTGGGAACATTCCCACAAAAGCATTACAGGAATGAATGGGTTGCAGTATCTTAGTCCCCCAATTCTAGGTGGCCCATCATGCAGATTGTGCGGTCACAATGCAAAATTGCCCTTGTTTTGTGTTGGGAAAAAATGTACTTTTTTAGTCTTTCAAAGGACTCGAATCGACGGAGCAAAAGGCTTCTGTGTGCAGCTGAGCTCTGGATTTTGTTTGGGAGGTGTTTTGAGGGAGAAACTAACCTTTCTGTCACCTGAGGTGTATGTTGTGTGGGAGTGTATTTTGGGGGCTGGAAAACCCAAGCTAGACATTGACCGAAACCAGAAAGTGACCAAAGGTGGAGAGTTTGTGGCGGTGGTGGTAATATCAGCATTTTAAATCATTGTTGAACCTTCTCACATTCCACATAAAGTAAAGGTAAAGGTAAAGGACCCCTGGACGGTTAAGTCCAGTCAAAGGCGACTATGGGGTTGGGGCGCTCATCTCACTTTCAGGCCGAGGGAGCTGGTGTTTGTCCACAGAATGTACCGCTTTCCCTTAAGACACCCCTATTTTCATCAGTGAAATGTTGGAAGGTATGGAATAGGACAGGGTTAGGCAACCTAAGGCCCGGGGGCCGGATCCGGCTCAATATCCTTCGAAATCTGGCCCGTGGACATCAGCATGTTTTTACATCAGCATGTTTTTACATGAGTAGAATGTGTCCTTTTATTTAAATCTCTGTGTTATTTTTGGGGCATAGGAATTCACACACCCCCAAAAAAAAATAGTCCGCCGCACCACATGGTCTGAGGAATGCTGGACTGGCCCACGTCTGGAAAAGGTTGCTGACCCCTGGAATAGGACGTCCCCAGGGCTCCCCCCCCCCGGAACTCTCAGGTGGCCGTCATTGCCATTGCAAGAGAATGAGGGAGGTGTTCGTGGTGAGTTCCAACACCTCTTTTTCTAGAAAAATAGCACTGAATGTCCCTACTGGAGAAATGTTGTAGGGTATTTTATAGGTGTGCTGGTGTGTGTGTGTGTGTGTGTGTGTGAGAGAGAGAGAGAGAGAGAGAGAGAGAGAGAGAGAGAGAGAGAGAGAGAGAGAGAGAGAGAGGGACTCACCTTTAGGTATAAAGGTAAAGAACCCCTGGACGGTTAAGTCCAGTCAAAGGCGACTATGGGGTTGGGGCGCTCATCTCACTTTCAGGCCGAGGGAGCCGGCGTTTGTCCACAGACAGCTTTCCGGGTCATGTGGCCAGCAGCACTAAACCACTTCTGGCACAATAGGACACCATGGCCGAAACCAGAGTGCACGGAAGTGCTGTTTACCTTCCCACCGGAGCGGTACCTATTTATCTATTTGCACTGGTGTGCTTTCGAACTGCTATGTTGGCAGGAGCTGGGACAGAGCAACGGGAGCTCACCCCCATCGCGTGGATTCAAACCACTGACCTTATGATTGGCAAGCCCACAGCGCCACCTGCAAGGGCGTACCCACCATTCGGCAAGTTAGGGCAGCTGCCCTACTCTAGAAGCAGGGCTGGTGGGCAGAGGCGGAGCACAGCCCGGCGGAGCGCGAGTTCGCCATTCCCGCCGCGCCGCACCCTCCCTCCAGCTCCCCGGCGCGCCCTCAGGCAAGGCCAAGCGCGGCGGGGAACCAGGGAGCGCGGCGCGGCGGGCGGGAACGCTGAACTCGCGCTCCGCTGGGCTGGGCTCCGCCTCCGCCCACCAGCCCTGCTTCTAGGGAGGGGCACAGCCCGGCGGAGCGCGAGTTCGCTGTTCCCGCCCACTTTGTGGCCCCTCCCCTTCCGTGCCTTGGCCCCTCCCCTTGCCCCCCCCTAGTTTTGATCCTGGGTACGCCCATGGCCACCTGTGTCCCGTTTTAAATTGCACGTGGCTGGGTTTGAATCCACATTCTGATGCACTTAAAACTCCACCCCTCACCACCCAAATTCCACAAGGCTCTGGCCTTTGACCCACCCAAACCCTGCTCTGCACCCTAGCAAAATTTTGGATTTATATTGCACCTTTTTCTCCAAGGAGCTCAAGGTGGCTCCCCTCCTCATTTAACCCCCAACGCAACGCTGTGGGGAGAGAGACAGTGAGTGCTCACCCAGCAAGTGACCCTGGTCTTCTGGGTTCAAGTCCAACACTTGAACCACTATACCACAGGCTCTCATCCATTGAAAACCTCGGACTGCACCTCCAGACCAAAACAAAGACTTTAGGGTTTTGTTTTTTATTTAAAAGCAAACCGTTTCCCTTTTTAAAAAAGAAAAGAAAAAAAGAGGGCTCAGAAGAGATGCTCAACTGCATTTTTCTTAGTGTTGTTGCAGTTCTGTACAGCATTGTCCCGTGAAGAGTAAATCTGCAGACTGGAAACTGACTTTTCAGTCTTTTCAAACTGACAATGTAATTTATTTATTATTGTAACAATGTCCTTCTGCCATTTTCCCGCTGCCTTACAAGATTGTGGTTTTTGGTCTGCCAGATTGCATTACTAATTCCCCTAAGAACATGGGGGAAGAGAATAGCCATACACCACTAATCCAGATTGCCTCTCGTCCGCCACTGCTAAGTCCTTAAAGGGTTGCCTTTTCCCTCCTCTTTTGTCAGTTGACAAACAGCTCCGTCATAAATTTATATACAGTGGTGCCTCGCTTAACGAATGCCCTGCTTAACGAAATTTTCGCTTAACGAAAGGATTTTTCGAGCGGAGGTTGCCTCGCTAGACGAATTCGTTTTATGAAAAATTCGTCTAGCGAATCGCGGTTTCCCATAGGAATGCATTGAAATTCAATTAATGCGTTCCTATGGGCAAAAAAAAAGTTCAAAAAAATTCAATGCATTCCTATGGGATTCGCTAGACGAATTTTTCGTTATAAGAAAAGACCCGTGGAACGAATTAAATTCGTCTAGCGAGGCACCACTGTACAGTAGTTACATGAGAGATATACTCTGCAATGCAAAGAGTGGTGATCCGAAGCGCTCTCTCTCTCTCTCTCTCTCTTTTGAGGTTCTCCAAAATCTTGACAGGTGGGGGTGGTAGAAAGCACACATCCTCTACCCTCCATCGAACACCGTATTTCAGGAGGAAGCTTATAAGTAACTCTTGCAGAACAGGGGCTTGACACCACAAATGTTCCTTTTTCTTTTCTTTTGCAGCCACTGCATGTGGCAAGAATCTCTTACACACCACCTATCTCTCTCCCCCCCCCATGTGCTTTCCCCCTTTCCACAACCATGGGGTGTTTGGGAGAGCCAGATTGTTGGGAAGGGTTAAGTACGCATCCACCCACCTACCCTGCACATGCTTCCTTCTCTCTTCCCATACACACAGCAGTAATGCAGCCTGCTCGGGTGTTCAGTAATGCAGCCTGCTCAGGTGTTCTGTCTAGCCAGTATGTGAGCTGGTCCTAGTAGTGGCAAAAAAAGGCAAGGAACTGTTTCTTCTTCTTCTTCTTCTTCCACCAAACACCAGGAAGAAATCTATGACATTGGATCCTTTCTGGGCCCGCCTTCCTCTGCTTTCTTCCCCCTTGAGAGAGTTCAATCCAAACTTCGAAGAAGAAGAAAAGAAGAAGAAGAAGAAGAAGAAGAAGAAGAAGAAGAAGAAGAAGAAGAAGAAGAAGAAGAAGAAGAAGAAGAAGAAGAAGAAGAGTTTGGATTTGATATCCCGCTTTATCACTACCCGAAGGAGTCTCAAAGCAGCTAACAATCTCCTTTCCCCTCCTCCCCCACAACAGACACCCTGTGAGGTGGGTGGGGCTGAGAGACTTCAAAGAAGTGTGACTAGCCCAAGGTCACCCAGCAGCTGCATGTGGAGGAGCAGATTCCCAGATTACGAGTCTATTGCTCTTAACCACTACACCACACTGGCTCTCCTACAAGTCCGCAGATGCGTTTCAAACGCATGGGTCAGACTAGAAACGGGGATGATGAGAGAGGAGGCTTATATCTGCCTAACATCAATCTACAAATGGCTGTCATTGAATCTGCTCCCCCGAGGAATAGCCCCACTGATCCTCTGCGACCAGTTCCAGTCAGGCTGGCAGACAGCAGTCCTGAACACCCTTCAGAAACTTGGTTTTTCCCCTCAAGCCTTTCTAAGTCTGGGGTTGAGCCAAGCAAAAGCAGAGGTTGGATGGCCATCTGTCATGGATGCTTTAGCTGAGATTCCTGCATTGCAAGGGGTTGGACTAGATGACCCCCGAGGTCCCTTGCAACTCTACGATTCTATGATTCCGTATGTTTTAATTTTCAAGTAACAAAACATACCCATGAAAGGAATGGAGAGCTTCTTAACTGCACAGAAAAGGAAGAGGCATGCTGGCTCAGAGGTAGAGTGCCTGCATTCCACCCACGGACATAGAATTCCAACACTCATAAGTGAAAATATAATGTATTATTCCTACAGTATGAAATCAGCTGAGCCTCTGGCATGACAGGCAGGATTCAGACATTCAGCCCGTGCACATATATATGGAAACATCTGAGGCATGGCTTCTTCTTTCTTCTTTGGCGATCACTTGTAGCCGAGTAAGATTGTCTTCCATAAACACAGTTTTAACAATGGCTCCGTAAGTGACTGTGGAGGTCAATTCTGGATCCACACATCCTTCCACAGTGGGGACATTGGTTTCCGGGCGGGAGTTGATCATGGTGTGGATTTGCCAAGCGTGCCTTCCTCTTAGCACGTTTCTCCATTGCGTCCTGAGATCGAGTTTCTTCAAAGCTCATGACACCTTTGATAAAGGCTGTTCTCCAACTGGAGCGCTCGCAGGCCAGGGTTTCCCAGTTGTCAGTGTTTATACTACATTTTTTTATTTATTCATTAGGCAGGGCTAATAAATAAGGGAATAAGTGCCCACTCGTTCCCTTCCACACCTGCCTCCAGGTTAGGGGACATGTATTGAAACAGAACAGGAAGCCGGTGGCATAGCGTGGGTTGCCAGTGCCCGGGGCCATGTGAAGAGGATGGGAGGGAGGAAAACAGTACCCTTTCACCAAGCTACAGGTGACACCCCACTTATGCAGGGGTTGCGTTCCCAGGTACCGCATGTGTGAGTGAAGTTGCGTGTATTGGGAACACCATCTAAAAAGCCTGTAAACACGCTCCAAACCTCTGGAAACCCTTTTAAACAAAATAGCAGCACTAACAAGGCACTCTCCGAAGCTCCTTTCCCAAACTCCAACTCTCCACAGGCCTCAAAGGTCGGTGCAAAGGCTCCTGGGTTCACACCTTTTAGGCCGTTTTCACACCCTTTGGGGGCTGTTTTTGCCCCTTTCGCTCCACTTTTGGGTTTGAATCGAATTGTTTAATTGATCCACAACACCTTGCAGTGAGTCAATCACGCACAAGTGGGGAGTTTCCTGTTTATTAGGCCAGTATGAATTGGGAATGCACCCTAGAAAACACCTGACACTCGTCTGTGACTGAGTAGCTTCCCAGTCACCTGAAAGCTGCTGATGCCAGGGAATTCCATCTTGCGTGGACCTCTAAGAAGAGGGCACGGTTGCGTGAGGAATTCTACACATCTGAGAATCAAAGCAGAATCCCGCAGTGGGGGCGGGTTCTGCAGGAAGCCCAGATTACAAACAATTTAGCTGCGCCGGGTAATCCCCCTTAGTTTTAAATCTGCCACGCAGGATGTCGAAAAGGCAAAAACCCAAATGGCAGCAGCAACATTTTTTTTAGGATTAGGAGCTTTCCTGTGCACGGCTGTGTATGTGTTAATATTTTAAGCTGACTTCTAAAACCGGTAAACAATTGCGCTGCTTCCAGTGGTGGGTGGTGCTGAGTGACCTCTTTTACATGCCTAATTATCCTGTCAACATTTATAATGCCTTTGATATTTCTCCCTCTCGTCCGAATGGGATCAGCTAAGCAGTCGCGTTTCGCCCGCGCTCAGCTTGCCTTCCTCCTCTCCCTGGCTTCCCCCATCCCCTGGTTATATAAATTGACATTAATTTCTGTAGATCTTAGCAGTGAGAGATTGTTAATTTATTCATGGTTGGAGGAGATCTGGGAAGGGAGGGGAAGGAGAGTTCTCCAGGACGAAAGAGGCGGGGGAAAGAAACATCTCGTACGGCACGGAGCACCGATCGCCCGTGCCCATTTGTTTTGCACAGAGTAATGAATGCTCCGTTCCTGATTAACGATTTTGACCTATTTAAAGCTGCACTGTGTTGTCGTCGTCCGTGCCGCTGCCCCCCCCCCCATCTTACGTTGCTTCTCGGACAATGTGAGCCACACATTACATTCTATGGGTTCATCAGCTGCAGTATTTGTCCAACCGATATCATTATCGCGTGCCAGCAACTGGAACAGAAGCCACAATGAGAGATTTCTTAGGCAGAGGTTACGGAAATGAATCTTTTGTGTCTGCCATTCAAATTTGGGGGTGTACGCCGTGTTAATTTAATCTAATACAACAAAAGGAACGCCACTGTGGTTCCAACGCAGGCCCTTAATTGATCAAATCAAACCAACGTCCTTATTCCTTTCTCAACAACAGGTTTTGTTTTGGACGCAAGTGTTTAAATCATATATATTAATTAACATGCTGGCAAGCTGGTTCAGTGTGCTGGCGCTACAGTGGGTTCAATACACCCGTCCCCTACACATGGGAGTGGGAACCTTCAGCCCTCCCGATTTCGTTGGACCACAACTCCCATCACCCTTGATTATTGGCTCCACTGGCTAGGCCTGATGGGAATTAGAGTCCGACAACATCTCAAAGGCCACCCCTGCCCTACACAAACACTTATTGCAGGAGCTCCCAGACATTGATTCCCATGCTAAGGAATAACCAGGTGCCCTCTTTAATTTTACTTTAAAACAAAATTACCTTTCTACTCGAGACAAAGGGAATATCTAGTTTGGAGGGTTGGTGGACCTGCAGCCTTCCAGATGTTGTTGGGACCCCCCCCCCAAGTGCCACCTTCCCCAGCTATGGGTGGCACAGGGCACCATGGCGCCGGCCCGCCAGGAGGGCGCCACGAGCTGCGCCCGCCACTGGCCGGCCGGTCCACCGCACAGCTACGCCCACGGCAACCGCGCTGTGCCTGCCCGCCCACCCCCCTGCAGCAGCGCCTGTGGCAGCCGCGCTGTGCCCACCCGCCCACCACGCTGGGAAACGGGGCGGGAGGGCGCCGGAAGGATCCGGCGCACCATGGCGCCAGGGGCGCTTAAGACGGCCCTGATTCTCATTAATGATAATAATCCCCATGAGACTGTTTCAGCTAAGTCACAGGTGCGTCCCATTTACCTGAAGCCATGTATGATATTAGGTTTGGACAGGTAAAGGCAGAGCCTGAACAAAAGCGGCTTTCCACGCACCACCAATCAGCTAGTCAGTGGTTTCTGCAAGACCCTTTTTGCCCAGTGCTTACCACCCTCTGTCCATCAGCCAAGGCCGGCACAGCCATTAGACAAGGGTGGCATAAGCCCCCCAAGTTGGCACCCCTGCAGACGTCCGACCTGCCCTAACGCCTCCACCACTGGCAGAGAAGGGACACTAACATCAGTGCCGGTTTCAGGCGAGGTGTGTGATGCTTAAAATCTGTAAGCTCTCACCCTGAATCTTGCCTGAAACTGGCACAGATGCTGGCAGTGGAAGTGGCAGGGTGGGTGGCACTTCCCATTTTGCTTCCGGCAGCGCAAGAGGGGACGCCACCCCTGCTATCAGCTGATTGCCAGTTTGGGAAGCACGTAGATAAAGCTTCCCAAACGCGAACAATCAGCTGTCGGTCAGTGCTTGTGTATGAGTGCTTGCACTCACATTCTAGGAGAAAATGGAGTATAGAAGAGTCGCGAAATTATAGTTACAGGTAGGTAGTCGCGTTGATCTGACGTAGTCGAAACAAAATAAAAAAATTCCTTCCAGTAGCACCTTAGAGACCAACTAAGTTTGTCATTGGTACGAGCTTTCGTGTGCATGCACACTTATGTCAGAAATTATGTCAGAGTAGAGCCTAGATCAGTGTTTCTCAACCAGTGTGCCTCCAGATGTTTTGGGACTACAACTCCCATCATTCCTGACCACTGGTCTTGCTAGCTAGGGATGATGGGAGTTGTAGTCCCAAAACATCTGGAGGCACACTGGTTGAGAAACACTGGCCTAGATCAAGGATTAGAGTAGAGCCTAGATCTCCCCTAGAGAGCCACTGCCAGCCAATATAGGTGAAGTCAGGGCTGGTTGGACCATTGAACTAACTTAGTGCAAGGCTGCTTCATATGATAAGTTGATAAAAGGCATTTGAGTGGTGCAGATGAAAAATAGAAGATCACAAGGATGGATGGAGCCAGTTCCAAGTACGAAGTGGTGTGTGCACGTGGGGGAGGGATGATATTAATCTTCATTATCACTATACTCCCTCCCGGTGCCAAACCATCAAATTGCTTTGCATACCCTAGATAACTTAAAGAACAGCTTGGATCTAGGAGATACAGTAGTGAAAAGAGAAGTGGCATGATTGCAGTCTTGGGAATTGTGGTCGATTTAGGCATTTATTTTCACTTAACTCCAAGAGCTCCTGGGATTTTGAAGAGCTGCTGGTTTATTTATTTTTGAAGTAAATTAATGAAATAAAGACTGAGAGGAGCAAAATGTGCTGCCAGGATATGGCTTTTGTTGCCTGGAGACTTCCTTGCTTCACAAGAAGAATGTGGGACTTGGAGAGTGATTTCGGTTTAGCAGAAGGGAGTGCAAAGATAACTGAGAAATGAAGCAAATGTAGTTTACCGGGTTTACGGGAAAGAAAGCATGCAATGGAAGGAATCAACAAAGCCTGTGAATTACCTCATTCTCCTTAATGTTCAAATTTTACCAAGTTAGGTAACCAAGAGTCTCTGATCACTGATATCACCACACTGTTACCTTTGGTTGAATTTAGTGCACCTGAAATCCATTACAGCAGGCATAGGCAACCTTCGGCCCTCCAGATGTTTTGGACTACAATTCCCATCATCCCTGACCACTGGTCCTGTTAGCTAGGGATCATGGGAGTTGTAGGCCAAAACATCTGGAAGGCCGAAGGTTGCCTATGCCTGCATTACAGGAAGTCTGGGCAACCTGGGACCCTCTAGATATTGTTGGACTCCAACTCCCATCAGCCCGTCAGCATAATCCATGGTCAGGGATGATACAAGTTGTAGTCCAGCAAATCTGTAGGGCCCCCAGTTCCCCTTCCCTGAATTATAGATAGATTTTGTTCAGAGTTGGACCTACGGACTGAAGGTGACTTAAAAATTTAGCTCAGCTGTGGTCTTATCCATTTAATCCTGAAGAAGTCTTATAATTCACATCACACTGGAAAGTTGACAAAAATGAGAGTCGCTTTCACAACGTTATAAGCAGGAGAAATAAATATAGGTTTGGCAATGCTGAAGTGGTACAATCTAGTCACTGTCAGGCACTCCTGGAACCAGCAGGACCAGGAAACCTGCAGGCTTCCTATCGTTGCTAGATTCCCAACTCCCATAGTCCCAGCCAGAATGTTCAGGGATGGTGGGAGTTGTAGTCCGGTAGTGTTGTGGAATGCTCATGAACATCTTAACTGATCGGGAGTTGAACTGTTGAACACAAAAGGGACAGAAGGGGTTGCGAGTTGTTGGTGGGAAGAAGCATGAAAGTCGTGATCAGCTGGTAGGATGAATATGTGGCTTAGGAGATGCATTTGCATGGGCTTGTGGGTGCATAACAGACCAGGTATTTAGAAACCTGGCTGCATGGGCCTCCACTGGATTTCCCGACATTTGAGGAAAAACAGTGCATTATAAGATCCTTACAGGTGCCTTGATAGTTTGCGAGCAGTCAGTAAGACCGCAGACAAGATAATATTTCACTGTTTTAACACAAGATACTGCTGTAATGTCCAAAGTGGGCAGACATTCATGAATTAAACTTCGCCACTGATGTTGTAAGCACCATGTTAGAAGCCAACATGTTGGTTTCATTAATTATAGTGATGTTTTTGAATGCCTAGTAAAGAGTCTCCTTGTTCCTTCCAGCTCCAAGGTTCCTTGAAGAGAAAACTGGTTGTGAATCTGTCGCCGGCCATTAACAAGAGGTCCAATGGCATTGCCGACTGCACCTTCCTTGATATTAAGAGGATCCGAGTGGGCGATAATAACCTTTCTGTGGGGCAAGGTGGACACTGTGGCAACAATTGCCCAAACCAGCCGGTGTTGGGAACCTTGACGGCTGAACAAGGCGCTCAGAGGAAAGTCGGCAGCCCAACCGGCAACACCCACTCGAACGCAAACGGGATGTTCAACATGACTCTAAAGGAGGTCAAGAAAGAGCCTGGTGAAACCAGCTCTTGCAGCAAGCACTTGGATGGGCAGGGCTCCCAGGGCAATCCTTTCCCCATCCGATACGGAGAAGACGCAGGGGAACAGTTGATGGACCCGGAACTTCAGGAGCTGTTCAATGAGCTGACAAATATTTCGGTGCCGCCCATGAGCGACCTCGAGCTGGAAAACATGATCAACGCCACCATCAATAAAGACGAGCCCTTTAGCATGGACCTCGGGCAGCAGCAGGTCCAGAGAGCTCCCTCAGCCAGGTCTTCCTCCTTGCAGATGGACAAGATGGTGATCAAGCAAGAGTACTCGCCAGGCTTGAACCAAGCTTCTGTGGGGTCTCCCCAGATGAGGCCTCCTTCCACGGGCTCAGCTTACACTATGTCCGGGGCTGTTATGTCCGCCTCATCGCCGATTCCTTCAGCACCTCAGACTCCTCCATCTCAAGGGTCTTCAGTTCCCAACCGGCCCTTGGCCAGCTGGCAGGAGGTCTCCCATGCCCAGCAGTTGAAGCAGATCGCGGCCAACCGGCAGCAACATGCCCTTATTCAGCAGTGCCAGCAAAGCCAGCCGCCGTCCCCCTGGCCCGTCGAGCCTTCTCCCGGGTCCTTTGTCCAGGAGAAGATCTCCAGCCCACCTTTCCACCAGCAGCAGTTCAGCCCTCAAAGCTCTGGGATGCCTGGCGTCCCCGGGAATGGGAACCAGCCGAAAGCGATGAATAACTACCTTTACCGGCCAAGCTCCATGCCCCAGGGGAATCCCATGAACATGATGATGCAGCGAAAGCCTCAGGACCTCAACAGGGGTTATATAAGCAGCGGCCAGATGTCTCTGGAAGAGCCTCAGAACAACATCAAGCCTTTGTTTCATTTCAACTCGGAGCAAGCCAGCCAGCAGATGCCTTCCGTTTTGGGTTCCCAAAACAAGCCTTCCATTCTGCACTATGCACAGCAGCAGCAGCAGCAGCAGCAGCAGCCTAACTCTGCCGCGGTGCAACAGCAGAACCAGCAGCAGCAGCAGCAGACACGGCCACCCCAGCCCCTCCAAAGCCAGCCTCTGCAGAGGCCACCAAACATACCCTTAGCTTTGCAGCAGAAGATCCTGCTGCAGAAAATGCTGCAAGGCCAGCTTCAGTATCCTGCCCCGCCTCAGCACCAGCTGGTAAGCTTGTTTCTTTCAACAGGATAGTTCAATGATTTGTGGAAATCAGTAGGGTTGGGAGGGGAAGGGCTTTCTACACTCCTAGAAACAGGGAGGAGATGCAGGGGCCTTTTAGCAGGCCACCTGGTTCAGGATAGGGGGCCCTATGGAGGTTGTCGACCTGCAGTTCCCATAAGGCCCAGCAAACGTGGCCAATGAACAGGGGCGATGGGAGTTGGAGTTTGGCAACATCTGGAGGGCCAGAGGGTCCCCACACCGGATGTAGCCCAAGCCCTCCACTTCTACTTGACGCAGGAAATCTCAAGTTAAGAGTGTCCCCCAAGAGAGGGCCTTTAAGCCATCTGCTTGAAGATCTTCACAAGGGAGAGCACACTACCCTTCAAGGTACAGTGGTACCTCAGGTTACAAACATCTCGGGTTACAGGTTAAGAACGGTTTCAGGTTAAGAACGGACCTCCGGAACAAATTAAGTTCATAACCAGAGGTACCCCTGTAATCGGTTCCACTGTTGGACCGCTCTAACCAGCAAGGCATTTGTCCTACCATTCAACAGAAAGCACCCACGTTGGGTTGCCATCTTAATTGTATTGCTCCCAGTGTGTGTGTGTGTGTGCGCGCGCCAGGGGCAAGGCCGGTGTAATCCAGATGGTGGCGCCAGCGAGTACAGGTGTTTTGCTCAGGCGGGGCCATTCCCTAAGGCTTCATCGCCACTCAAATGAGTCACACATCAGCTGCGGAGATGGTAGCAGCCGCACCAGTGGTGCCCTGCTGGGACCAAAGGACCCTAGAATTTGCCTGAGGATCCTGCGTCCTGGCGCCAGGCCTGCACTGAGATATTGCTGGGAGCTTGAATGCATCTGTAGGAGACAAAATTAGGAGAAATTGCTGGTGGCTCCCAGTACATTTCCGAGCACAATTCAAAGTGTTGGTGCTGACCTTTAAAACCCTAAACGGCCTCGGCCCAGTATACCTGAAGGAGCGTCTCCACCCCCATCATTCAGCCCAGACACAGGTCCAGCTCCGAGGGCCTTCTGTCAGTTCCCTCCCTGCGAGAAGTGAGGTTACAGGGAACCTGGCAGAGGGCCTTCTTGGTAGTGGCACCTGCCCTGTGGAACGCCCTCCCATCAGATGTCAAGGAAATAAACAACTATCTGACTTTTATAAGACATCTGAAGGCAGCCCTGTTTAGGGAAGTTTTTGATGTTTGATGTTTTATTATGTTTTTAATACTCTGTTGGGAGCTGCCCAGAGTGGCTGAGGAAACCCATCTAGATGGGCGGGGTATAATTATTATTATTATTATTATTATTATTATTATTATTATTATTACTTTTAAAAGAAACCAGCCTCAAACCTATGTGGAGAAATGAACAAAGGGTTGAAAAAAATGAGATACTGAGGGAAACCAAGGTGGACAGATTCGCCACTCAGTGGTTGAGCAGCTGTTTTGCATGCAAAAGATCCCAGATTCAATCTCTGACATCTGTAGGTCTGGGAATGGTACGTGTTTGACACTGCCAGTCAGTGTTGACAGCCTGAAGTTAGACACACCAGCAGTATGACTCAGTATAAGGCACTTCCTTAGGTTCCTAAATATGGTGAGGCCGGTAGCAAAATGATAGCCGCACAAACATAAGAACATATGAGTCCAGATGGAACTGACCAAGGGCCTATGTAGTCCAGTAGGTACTTTATTTCCCACAGTGGCCGATCAGACGCCTGTGGGTTTGTGTCAGGTTTTCTTTTTTCTTGAGCTCAGAATTTTCAGACATGTAAACAGAGAGGTGGCACAAGGCAAGGACTGTCTCCTGGCTGCTGATGCCTCAATGGCTTTTAACTGTGCGTTCAGAAATGTTCCCCTGTACTATGAGGGTGACGTTGCATTTGGTGGGATGTGTGAAATGTCTGCACAAACTCAAGTCTACCATCTTCCTGTCAATCTCAGCTTTCCGACAGCGTTGTAATGTATTTATATTTATTTCAGTCAATAACCAGTAGAGAAGGTAGGAAGAAAACATAGCACATAAAACACTCAGGAGTTCCCACTCAGTCGTAATAACAAACTATTGTCTGGCATTATATGAATAAGCCTCAGGTTTATATGCTGCTGCTCCCTCCCTCCCTTGTTCTCATGTGTTCATGGTTTGTATCAAACCACAGTTTCCTGTTTAATTTTACTAAAAAACTAGGATACCAAACCACAGTCTAATCTTGGTTCGCTTCCTGGTTTGTTAACTGTCTTTTGTACAAACCACAGTTTCCTATATTCAGAAAAAAAGCAGGAAATTGCAGTTTGCCACAAACCACGAAAAGATGTTTTAAATCTCCACCCCCTCGATTGCAAAGGAGGATGGCAGGATATGGGCCAGCATGCAGGTTTGATGCTCGTCTTTGCTTGTGCACATAGCAGCAAATACATAACCATGGTTTGCCATTACGTCTGAGCCGAGTCAGTATCCGTTCAGCAGAAGGAGGTTGTCTGTGACAAACTTGTTCGCTAACAGGCATCTGAAACGTTGTGGCAGAAGATTATTTCTCAGCCACCAGTGCTTACTAAGCAGAGTGCTTTCTTAATAAGCATTGCTACAGAGGCTGAATTGAGGCCACCATTATTTAAAAAGCAAGAAACCCTAAGCACACAGGTCTTGAAAAACAGTTGTAGCTCTCCTGTCAAAGAAGCAATTGGAACTCTTCCTAAATGTTTACATTGTTTTCATCCACAGCTGATAACCCTCTGTAATTTTCTGGCTCTAAAGTCTCGAAAAAGCACTTTGAGACATGTCTTTATCAAGCTAAGGCTTGCTAAGTGAAAGCACAAGGCTTATTTCTCTGCCTGTCACTAGCGCTTTGTGTCAGGCCACGGGTGGGGGAGGAAGGGATTTTCTAACTTCATGGCTTCTGCCTTTAGGGACTGAGCATACGATTGAAAGAGAACTGCTTGGTTTCTCGAGAAATGGGGAAGTGAACACAGTAGTTTGTGCCACCGTGCAGGATTCCCACCCCCACCCCCTGCTTCTTCTGTGTTGCTTTGCAGGAGAGACTTTCCACAAGTTTGTTCTTCCTTTCTCAAATTTCTATATTCTCTGTGATCTTCCACATTTCCCTTGAATATCAATTTAGGTGAGATTTGGTAGCGTTGTACGTGCATGAGTGTGCAGCTGTGTGCACACAAGCACACATTCATACATGCACATGAAATTTCAGTCATCTTATCCCTGCTCCCCTTTCAAAAGTGACTGAAGTCAGGGTGGGAAGGGGAGAGAGATTAAGACCACATATAAAAAAATATGTGTGGTGTAGTGGTTAAGAGCGGTAGACTCGTAATCTGGGGAACCGGGTTCGCGTCTCCACTCCTCCACATGCAGCTGCTGGGTAACCTTGGGCTAGTCACACTTCTTTGAAGTCTCTCAGCCCCACTCACCTCACAGAGTGTTTGTAGTGGGGGAGGAAGGGAAAGGAGAATGTTAGCCGCTTTGAGACTCCTTCTGGTAGTGATAAAGCAGGATATCAAATCCAAAACTCTTCTATCTTACAATAACATATAAATCACGTACATGTTCAAGCACCTTTGGAAACTTGCTTGTGGGGTCCTTCTTGACCTCTGAGACAAACAAACACACCCCGACCCTATGCTATTGACTGAGCTTCTCTGATGTCGCAGTGAGCTATGGGAGAGTAAGCCACAACACATTGGCCTTATCAAATGTTTATTATGGGAAGGAAGCAGCGCAGCGGTCATCCTTTAAAAATATGCATTGCAAAAAGTGCAATTGCATGCATAGAATTCCTTGCAGAGAGGGAGACTTACACATGTGCAGAACAATTGATTCTTTAGTGCAGGTATTGCACTGCTGTCGATTTTTTTCCAGAGTGCATGTTTTTCCTGCAGAACATCCTGGGCTCTATGAGCTCTATATCCCCAAGGGAATAACCAATTGTGGTAGTCTAGTGTCCCATCTTTTAGGAACCTCTCGCCCTCCAGATGTTTGTGGATTACAACTCCACAAACAGAGATGCTGCCTGTTAGGTGTTGTTCAACAACATCTGGATCCCCCACCCCAATTTCAGGAAAGGATATGCTCAGTCTAACTTAAAACAGCCATAGTTAAAACGTCGTATGATTCTGTTTTGTGAAATGGTAGTTTTCTCTACGCTGCGTGACGAATTAACCATATTGGCAAGTTCAAAAACAAAACAGATCACAGCTTTGGAGACGAACCCTATTATTAGCGTCACCTGTGAACACACCCATTAGTCATTCTCGTGTTCTCATGATCCCCAGATGGTTCCCTCCCCTCCCCAAAGGAGATCAAAACAAGTTAGAAGCTATTAGTGACCCATTAACCAATGGATTTGCACATTAATAGTTCATTAAAGTCATACGTGAAAGGAAGGCGGGGGAATTAGGGAGGCCGGAATGTTTGCTCTGAGGACCCATAGATTCCACGGAGGGCAGCAGTCCTCAGCGCTTGCAGTGCTTTGATCAAAAGACACTGGAGCTGATAAGTCACTTCATTCGTCTCCAGTGCGCTGTACGTCGTCCATTGGGGCGGGGGCCTCTCTTTAAAGGAAAACGAAACAAACCATGGCCAGGTCTGTACCCATCTCCCAGTTAGTGAACCCACCGGCAATACAGCACACTGAGCCTGAACAGCAATAACATGGCCCTTCTGTTCTCGGGAAAAGTGAAATTAAGCATACGGGGTTGAACACAGGTTTCTTCGCACATGGATTCTCCGGGGTGATGCTCAGAGGAACGCACGGGAAGGTGATTTATGCTAAGTCGGACTCATCGGTCCATCTAGTTCAGTGTTTCTCTACACTGGCTGGCAGCAGCTCTCCAAGGTTTCAGAAAGAGACCTCTCTCACCCCTACCTAGAGGTGCCAGGGAACTTGGAACCAGCGGCAGCTGGGACCCATTGGGCACGGCAGGGTAGTCAATAGAGGGTAGAGTCAGAGCCAGTGACAGGCAGATCTGACTGATTGTAAGTAACAAGAGAGGCACCCGGGGGCTGCTTGGCTGAGCACAGCCTGAGCCTGGTGGGGCAGTTCCCCATCTGCCCCAAATGGACCAGCCTCTGTTGCTTGGAACCTTCTGCATACAAAGCAAATGTTCTGCCCCTGAGCTACGGGCCTCCCCCATGCATGTGGGTCACAATCCTGGCCTCTTTAGGGTAACCAGTGCCCTTCCAATTGAGCAGAATTTTGGCCTTGCTGCTGAAATCTGAAAGACCAAAGTCCGCCCTTGGCTTAAAGGGCCATTGGCCTGATCCCGCAAGCTCTTCTTAGGTTCTGAGAACTGAATTTAAGATGGGTGGGGGGAGTGGAACGAGGAACCGAGAGAAGCCAGAATTGATATATTCACCAGTTCTCTAGTTCACAAGGTCGTCTCTCTCTACTACAGCAGAGCTGCCCCTGGAATCAAAATGCTAGTTTTGCAAAAAGGGCTTCAGAAGGCTTGTCCGTGTTGCAGCCTCAAGACCTGCAGGCCCACTTTAAGGCCTCTGTCTTCTGCCACATCAGAGTAAATGGGTCATGTTGTTCATGGAAATTATGCTGTGTGCATTGAAGCGGGTGTTTGTGTGTCTGTGTGAGTGAGTGGGCCACGGAGAGGGGAGGGCGAGCTCAGAATCATTTACTGCATCAAGAACAGGAGCACTAAAGAAACCATATATATCCATCAATCACTTTCTTTGTTGAGACTTCCTGAGAGATTGATGAATAGGCCCTCTGTGTGGAAATAGCAAGTCCGTAAAAGGCCCGTAAATTATAAATTTGTTCATCTCAAATACCGCATGAGCAAAAGGGACTACGAACTATTGACGCTGGAGGACAGCGAGAGCTGATGATGAAGCCACAGAAGTCTGGAGTCAATGTCACCTAAGGGTGTTCAAGAGGAGCATTTATTTTATATATAGATATTATACTGTCCTTAAAGGGACCTTGACAGCTTTTTGCAATTTTTTTAAAAACAGCAGCAGCAGCAACAACAACATGAAATAATATTATAACAACAACAACAACAACAACAACAACAACAACAACAACAACAACAACAACAACATGAAATAATATTCCGGATAAGTCACACAGCACTCAAGTAACCTTCCCAAATCAAAATCATAATATTTATTTTAATGACATTTATATACCATGTTGTTGTTGTTTAGTCGTTTAGTCGTGTCCGACTCTTCGTGACCCCATGGACCATAGCACGCCAGGCACTCCTGTCTTGCACTGCCTCCCGCAGTTTGGTCAAACTCATGTTCGTAGCTTCGAGAACACTGTCCAACCATCTTGTCCTCTGTCGTCCCCTTCTCCTTGTGCCCTCCATCTTTCCCAGCATCAAGGTCTTTTCCAAGGATTCTTCTCTTCTCATGAGGTGGCCAAAGTATTGGAGCCTCAGCTTCACGATCTGTCCTTCCAGGGAGCACTCAGGGCTGATTTCCTTAAGAATGGATAGGTTTGATCTTCTAGCAGTCCATGGGACTCTCAAGAGTCTCCTCCAGCACCATAATTCAAAAGCATCAATTCTTCGGCGATCAGCCTTCTTTATGGTCCAGCTCTCACTTCCATATATCACTACTGGGAAAACCATAGCTTTAACTATACGGACCTTTGTCGGCAAGGTGATGTCTCTGCTTTTTAAGATGCTGTCTAGGTTTGTCATTGCTTTTCTCCCAAGAAGCAGGCGTCTTTTAATTTCGTGACTGCTGTCACCATCTGCAGTGATCAAGGAGCCCAAGAAAGTAAAATCTCTCACTGCCTCCATTTCTTCCCCTTCTATTTGCCAGGAGGTGATGGGACCAGTGGCCATGATCTTGGTTTTTTTGATGTTGAGCTTCAGACCATATTTTGCGCTCTCCTCTTTCACCCTCATTAAAAGGTTCTTTAATTCCTCCTCACTTTCTGCCATCAAGGTTGTGTCATCTGCATATCTGAGGTTGTTGATATTTCTTCCGGCAATCTTAATTCCGGCTTGGGATTCATCTAGTCCAGCCTTTCGCATGATGAATTCTGCATATAAGTTAAATAAGCAGGGAGACAATATACAACCTTGTCGTACTCCTTTCCCAATTTTGAACCAATCAGTTGTTCCATATCCAGTTCTAACTGTAGCTTCTTGTCCCACATAGAGATTTCTCAGGAGACAGATGAGGTGATCAGGCACTCCCATTTCTTTAAGAACTTGCCATAGTTTGCTGTGGTCGACACAGTCAAAGGCTTTTGCATAGTCAATGAAGCAGAAGTAGACGTTTATATACCATACCCTCCAATATTTCTCTGGTGAAAATAGGGACGTCCTATTCCATAATAATGAGAATAATTTTATTGTTTATACTCCACCCATCTGACTGGGTTACCCCAGCCACTTTGGACGGCTTCCAACACATTAAAAACATAATTTAACATTTAAAAACTTTCCTGTACAGGGCTGACTTCAGGTGTCTTTTAAAGGTTGTATAGTTACGGGGTCGCATAACTCCACACCCTCCAACATTTCTCCAGTGAAAATAGGGACACCCTAAGGAAAATTGGGACATTCTGGGATCAATTCAGAAACTGGCCCAGCTTCTGTAAATCCGGGACTGCCCATGGAAAATAGGGACACTAGGAGGGTCTTGAGTGTAGTAAAATAAGTAACCATTAAAACAATGTGAAACTAAATGCTAGGGAAGCTTTAAATGTTTAATAAATTATTGTATTTTAATATTTCTGTTGGAAGCCGCCCAGAGTGGCTGGGGAAACCCAGGCAGATGGGCGGGGAATAAATATTATTATTATTATTATTAAGGGAGCCAAGTGTACCTTCCCTTGGAAGCACAGTTTGTAAGTATGGGGCCAGCGCAGAAAAGACCCTGTTTGTTGTTTGCTGTGCCCTGACCAGTGAGCAGGACTACTGTGGCCAGTCTTTGAGCTCAGGCAAGCTGAAGCAGGTGATCCTTCAAACAGCATGGTCCCAAACTTTTACCTCTTTAAAGATAATCACCACCACCATAAATTGGTGCCACAAGCAACCTAGAAGCTGTATTATGTGCGAGGTGAAGTTTGTTTGCTTGTTCAGATTCTCACCTGCCCTTCACCCCAAAATCCCAGGGTGGCTTACAACAATGAAATACACAATCATAAAAACAAATAAAGCAGATATACCCATAAAACATGTGTAAAAGACAATTGAAAACGATTCTGCATATTTAAAACAATGCAAACTTTATTTAAAAACAAACACACGTACGCAAGCAATTAAACGTAGTTTCAATACAGATAAATTGGGGATAAAGATCTCCACTTATTTATTTTATTTTATTTATTTTATAAATGTATTGAAAAGGTTTGAAAGAAGAAGGTCTTCTGTAGCCTCCAAGCTACCTTCAAAGGCAGCCCCGGAAACAACGCATTTCAGTAGTCTAGCCTGGCTGTATGCAGGTCATGAGTGCCTATGGCAAGGTCCGCTTTCTCCAGATGAGGACACAGCTGGCGATTCAGCTGAAGCAGATAGGAACCATCCCTTGAGAGAACTCCACTGTGCTGTAAATGACGTTCCACGTGAATTCCTTAAAATAAAAAAAACACAGAAGCAAAACCTGTAGCTCTCAGTGTGCAGTTGGACTCCAGCTCCCATCATCCCTTTCACATGGTCTGGGCATCATGCAACCTGCAGTCACTCTCAGCGTGGCCCACTTCCCCCAGCTACCTAGCTCATCACCCTGTAAATAAAGTAGATTAGCCAAATGCTGAGTTGCTGAGGTCTGTCGCTGTGATGTTCGGGCAGGAGAAAGCTTTAGAAGCTCCCGAACGATCGACCAGGAAGGAGACAACATGCCAGCCGGGCATATGACTTTGCCAAGGCCCTACTCGTGTGTAGGACGACTCCTAACACACCCATCCTCTGCATCAGCCTTTCTCAGCCTTGGGCCCCCAGACATTGGACTACGACTCCCATCCCCCTTAGCTAGCAGGTCCCGTGGCCAGGGATGATGTGATTCGTAGTCGCAGCAACACCTGGGGACCCAAAGACTGCTCCGTATGGTGGGGGAAACGCCGAGGACAGAAATTTTAGCTGCCCTGGGATCATAGAGGAGTGCAGACTTCAACATGTTCTCCCAAGATCTCTGTTCAAGTGTTGAGGGACTTATTCCCCAGGTCGAGTTCACTCCCCGTTGATGTAGTTAGGGAGGTGGGTTTATAGTGGGGGGCGGGGAGAGAGAGAGAGAATGGGGGAGACAGACAAGGAAGGAAAGGTTGTGTGTCAGAGAGAGAGAGAGAGAGCAGGAAAAGTCGTGATCTCTGGGTGTGAATCAGAGGGTGTGGGGGAAGTTGTATGTCTGTATGGATGAGGGAGGGGTGCTACCTCTGGCGCTGCCCACTTCCAGGGCAGCCTGCCCCCCCCCCCGACTCACTGCTTTGTGTAGCCTTTGTGCTCATTCCTGCCTTAAATGTTTATTAGGCTTAAATAAAGGGACGCTGCAAAACTGCAAGGAAGGGAATGCCCATCTGAGCAGTTTTACGAGGGCCGAGAAGCAGAAAAGGGGGCCGAGCCCCTCAGAGAGTACGAAGATCAGCCCAAGCTGACTGTGAAAATTGAAAATGTTTTTTTCTGAACCGACTAGTATGGGTCCCCCTTCTCCCCCCCTCCCTTTATTCGGAGGGTTGTCTCACAAATGATCGAGTTTCTGATTTGTTTTACGGTTGTTCCGGAGGGTAGGGCCAACAAGTTCAAATGATAACAAAGGGCACTTGGATGATAACAAAGAAAGAGCTTGGATGGGTTCAAATGATAACAAAAAGCTTGGATGGGCTACCTGTCAGGGGTGTTGTAATTGTGGGTTTTCCTGCATCATCAGGGGCCTGGCACTAGGTCACCTCCGGGGTTCATGCGCCGCCCATCCCACCACACCCGGGCGAGTGCAAAATGTGAAAAGACCGTGAAAGCCCAGGTTTTTTTCCAATGCAGTACAACGTAGCTGCTGGCAGCTTTAATGCTTTCTTGTCATTGATTTACTTTCCAGCAAAATGGGGGTGGGGGCGTGGACCGCCACGGACATTCCTTTGCTCTGCACAGGATGGCTTGCCTCCTCTTGCTGAGGAGGGACGTTTGTGAGGAAATGAGCAAGAACGTATGAGAATGTGGCCATCTAACGTCGAAATGCTGCTGCGGAGGGTGTAAAAACTGCACTTCCTTCCATGGGAATGAGAGCCCCTGCCAAAGTGGGATGCCTGAGTCGTCCCCAGGGACTGGATCCCAACCCTGATTGGTCGAGACGACTGTGAGAAGTCCGAGCAGGCGGCTAGGAAAGATCTGTGTCAGTATGTGAAACAGGAGGGCAGCCCCTTCTAACGATGCATCTCGCTGAGATTAAGTACGGAGAGGGGGAAGAAGAGTGTTTATACACCCAAGGCCCGGATCCAGGAGCTAGCATCTGAAAACAAAAAACAAAAAACCAGACACATTTCCCTGTTAACCTCATTAAACCACAATGGTCCTGTGTGGTAGGATGTATGATGTGGGATTTCTGCTTTGAAAACACCCAAAAGCAGCCAAGAAGAGGACGTGCCGTTCAAAAGAACGAACTCCTGTTTGTTCAGCATTCATCCTGGTTTGCTCTTATAAGGCTTACCACTGGTTCGATTGTGGCTGCGTTTAAAGCGCTGCAACACAACTTTAAAGGCTCATGGCTTCCCCCAAAGAATTCTGGGAACTGTTATTTGTTAAAGGGTCCTGGGTGTTGTTAGTAGACACACACACACACACCCCATTCTCCTCCACAGCGCTACAATTCCCAGAATCCCCCAGGAAAAGAGGGATTGACTGTGAAAGCTACTTTGGGTAATGTACTTCTGCAAGCCTCAGAATCCACACGCACACATACCCCAAACATGCTGATCCCCCCCCACACACACACACACAGTCACCCTATTTTTGCTCCAGCGCTGTTGGCACACATCCCCAGAGTTTGGTATTAGAGGGAGTTGTTTTGAAATGGAGGGGGGTCACTGACGTTCAGAAAGGATTGCCAAAGGCCTCATAGTGAGCTCATTGCTGAGGTGATACTTGACCCAGGGATTTTCTGATTCATCATCCGGTCTTCGAGCTACGGTACTACGCTGCACTTCATTGTGAGCTGTTGTTTCAGCAACCAGCTTACAGGATCGAGCTATTAGTTCCTTGGCTGAACTACATTTCTAACATGTTTTGGTATTTTTCTCACCTCCATGACAGCTCTAGGAGGTCTGAGTATCATTTTAAGGATGGGAAATTGCCCAAGACAGCCTAGCAAGTCCAAGGATAGAGTTCTAAATCCATTTTTTTATTTTAAAAAATCATAATTGGTAATATCCATTACTTAATGGCTTGGTCACTGATTTAAAATAGTAATTAATCGTTCCTCAGCACCCCCAAATTTCCACCACTTAAGCTCCCCTTCTCACGCTACAATTCTATGTTTTTTATTTAACGCTCATGAAAATTCTTCTCAATTTCTAGCAAACACCTTGTTGCGTGCAATTTTGACTAACGTATGCATTTCTGCAAGCAGTTTGTCTCAGTATAATGTATCTTTGTATGTTTTTTTTCACTAATAATGTCATACATTTACACACTTTTACCTAATATATGCATTTTAAAAAAAGAAGAAGAAAAAACAGTGGTTGGTTGACGAACTGAATCCCAGCATTTGGATTAATGTGAATGGGGCTATGTTTGCTTCTCCTGTTTATGGGGTGTGTGTGAATTTGATCAATCTGCTTTAAAAGGAAAACTGGATCAAAAATGTACTAAATGCCTGGTCTGGAGGCACCAGATTGGTATCACAGAGGAAGAGGAAGGGACATACTCTGATTGGCGGGTTTCCTCCAAGGTATCTGACAAAGGCCTTTTGTAGTTTTCCTCCTCCAACTAAAGAATACAAAAAAATGAAATCTGGGGCGTTATACTTCCATAAATCACAGGCTCTTAGCCATTGCACAGCTATTGTCTTTCCATTCTCTGAATGTTGCTTCAAGCCTTGAGGGAGAAAGTATCATTTTCCTTCATCAGAGAAAAAAGGCTCATTAACACAGCCGTTTTAGAAGACTTAATAGCAAACTAAAAAAAAAAGATCCTTCAGATATGTATGTTTGATGTTTTGAGGTAACACTTTCACAAATCCCTTGGGAGCTGTAACTGTGGAATTTCTCTCACAGCGGAAAAGTAGAAACTCATTAACTATTGTGTTTGTGTGTGTGTTTGTGTGTGTGCACTTGAGATGAAAGGCATATCTGGTCATTGCTTGGTATAAACACATGTTCTGTTTCCAATGATTTTTATTTTATTCGTGATTACATTTAGATCCCCGCTTTCCTCCCAAGTATGGGGTTCATGGTTTTCTTCCTCACAGCAGCCCAGTGAGGCTGAGAGACTGCGACTGGGCCAAGATCGCCCAGTGAACTCCTCGGCTAGGGGGAGATTTGAACCCTGATCTCCTGGGCTCTCTTTTTGCGCTCTGCTGTTTCCGTAGAAACTCACTGCACCTAACCACGGCCCCACACTGGGTCTCTTGTTGTCAAGGTGCAAATGGTACCCAAAACATAAATACAGGAGAACCAGGAAAGTTGGTGTTGCCCCGACAAATTCCCAGCTCATTCAGGGAGTTTTTTTTTCTAGCCTTCCTGTCTGGGGAGCCAGCCTGGATTGACAGGACCAATCGGAGACTGAAAATGGTTTTACTGCTCAAGAAGATGCTTCTAAACCATTACTATGGCAGCTCAGAGCGCCAAGGGTAACCATTACAGATGGTTAAATTTGGGAATGAGGTTTAGGATGGCGCTGTGGGTTAAACCACAGAGCCTAGGGCTTGCCGATCAAAAGGTCAGCGGTTCGAATCCCCGCAACGGGGTGAGCTCTCGTTGCTCGGTCCTTGCTCCTGCCAACCTAGCAGTTCGAAAGCACATTAAAGTGCAAGTAGATAAATAGGTACCGCTACAGCGGGAAGGTAAACACACATTTCCGTGTGCTGCTCTGGTTCGCCAGAAGCGGCTTTGTCATGCTGGCCACATGACCTGGAAGCTGTACGCCAGCTCCCTTGGCCAATAACGCAAGATGAGCGCCGCAACCCCAGAGTTGGTCACGACTGGACCTAATGGTCAGGGGTCCCTTTACCTTTTACTTAGCACCCAGACAGCAGAATGGGCCTGCTCAGACCAGCTCTCAGTGGCGAGAGGCCCTGCATTGCTATTTAAATGACTGTAATTACAAACAAAAAATGCTTCTCTGCTTATAAATCAGCAAACGCAAATTCTGTGCAGAACTGTGACCTCTTTTGTTGCCTTTTTGTGGGGATAAGTGGTCACTCTAAGAATTAACAGCTGCTCTTGGTTAAAGTTAGGCATGAGGTTACCCGCATTAATGACGTGTGTATATCCTGGAAGCAGCCATGAGTCGCAATTCCTGTATTTGCCCAAAAAATTAATATCAGAAATGAGACTTGGGTGCCTCTAATGCTGGGAGACGCCTGGACTCCACCCGAGTAGCAGACTTATTTATTTCAAGAGTTGCCAGTGCCACCATCGTAATGGGAACCAGGGCTGACTCAGAATTTTTTTCAGCTGCTTTCTAGAGCGAAAGGTGCACGCTTCCCAACATTTTGTTTGCCAGATTCCCCAATGCTACCCATGGAACAAGTGGCTCTGCTGGAGCATGGATAATATTGCTCTGTGGTTCCAGATGCTTTTGGGGGGGGCAGGGGTTCCCAACCTCTTGTCTACTACAGAGGCAATCAAACTGGGCCCATCCATATTCAACTTCACCTTGAGAAATGTCTTTAGCTATAAATCATTCCGACTCAGAATATCACTTACTCATTCGTGAGCAACGCTACTTCTTGTAAACCTGAATCACTGGTTTGCTGGCAATTTCTGCCTCCACCTTTTCTTTTCCCACTCCCCCCCCCCTTTCCTTTTCTTGCTTTTACTTCACATGAAGTGAGCATACTTGGGTCTAAAAAGTTGCCAGATTTCGTTTTCTTTCTGGGACAAAGGAAGGTTGGCGAAGCAACGTTCTCTTCACTCCTCCTCCTTGGCTTCCACCCAAGGCTGCTGAAGTCCAGGCTTGCCACTAAATCGGAGAAATGAACCCTCTCCTGTCTCACCCCCAGCACTGATAAATGCTGCCAAGACCACATCCTAAGCTGGAACCCTACAGGGAAGATATGTCTCACATGGCAAGGCTGCTGTAACTGGAATGCAGCTTTCTTCCATGTCTGTCTGTCTGTCTGTCTCTCCCCTGCCCCACCCTCTTAGCGGAAGGGATGTACGGTATCTCAGAAGCATGCAGAAGGCCCCAGGATCAATCCCCAACATCTTCAGGAAGGGCTGGGCAGGATTCCTTACCCGAGACCCTGGAGAGCAGCTGCCAGTCAGTGTAGACAAGCCTGAGTTAGATTCAGCATCTTCCTGTGTATCTTCCTGTGGCCTGATGGACCATAGGATTGATTGCTGATGTAATGAAATCAATACAGTGGTGTATCTACTTACAAATTTAATGCGTTCCGAATGCACATTTGTAAGTCGAAAAAATTTGTAAGTAGAAGCAACTCTATCTAAAAATTCCTAAGTAGAAAAAATCCTATCTAAACAGCATCCAAGATGGCTGACGGAGCTCCATTCGTAAGTAGAAACATTCATAAGTAGAGTTATTCGTAAGTAGAGGTACCACTGTAATAGTCCTGGAGAACATTAGCAAACTTTCCCAGTGTCCCTATTTTCCAGGGACAGTCCAGAAGCCGGATTTCCAGTTCCTGATTTGATCCCGGAATGTCCCGCTTTTCCTTGGGACGTCCCTATTTTCATCGGAGAAATGTTGGAGGGTATGTGTGAGCAGGCTTTTAACGTGTCATAAAATGCAACCTTACCACATGGGATCACTGGATCAAGCCCACTCTATTTAGGAGTCGTAGAATTGGAAGGGACCCAAGGGTCATCTAGTCCAGTGTTTCTCAACCTTTTTTGGGCCACGGCACACTTGTTCCGTGAAAAAACCCACGAGGCACACCACCATTAAAAAAGTTAAAAATTTAACTCTGTGCCACCCTATATTATAATTATGACTGTAAGAAACACTTGCCAAATATTGCTTTCCGGGTGGTCAGTGTTGTGTATTGGCGGCCGCCAGGCTCGTTTGCACTGAGCTTTGGGAAAGAGGAGGAGAAATATTGCTTTCCCGTGGGTCAGTGTTGTTTTTTGGCGGCCGCCAGGCACATGACAATGCAAATCGCCCTTCTCATCGCCGCACGTCGCGGCACACCAGCCAGCGTCTCGCGGCACACTAGTGTGCCGCGGAACAGCGGTTGAGAAACGCTGATCTAGTCCAACCTCCTGCAACACAGAAATCTCAACTCAACTCAAGCAACCATGACATAATGGCCATCCAACCTCTGCTTAAAAACATCCAGTGAAGGAGAGTCTACCATCTCCCGAGAGGGAGTCAGTTCCACCGTCGGAACAGCTCTTACCCTCAAAAAGTTCTTCCTGAGGTTGAGCCAGAATTGCCATTCTTGTAACTTCGAATCCATTTCATTCCACACCATAGGTAGAGAATCTGTGGCGTTCCGGAAGTTTCTGGGCTACAGCTCCCAACGTCCTTGACCATTGGCTATGGTGGCTGGTGGCCTAGAGCTGATGGAGGTTGTTAGTCCAACAACATCTGGAAGGTCGTGTATTCTTCCTCCGTGTTCTGCAGTCTGAAGGGAAACCCTGTCTCTTGGCCACCCTCCTCAAAAAATGGCAGGGCGACAGGAATCGCCCCTTGTTCAATAATGATTTGAAGTCATCCATCTCTTGTTGATTCTGCTAATTCCCATCACCACCCTAAAGTAGGAAATGGGGGGGGGGAGGAAGAATTGTTTCATTTATTACCGTACACACATTCCATTTCAAAACCTGTGGCACAAAACTGTGGCTTGTTTTATACGGTTTGGCAAAAGCTCTGTGTGACCAACAGGAGAAGGTATCTATTGATACCTTAAGAGAAATGTGTGTGGCGAGAGAGAGAGAGAGAGAGAGAGAGAGAGAGAGAGAGAGAGAGAGAGAGAGAGAGAGAGAGAGAGAGAGAGAGTTTAAAGCCTTTTATGGGTCTGTTTTGATTCTCAATCTGTGCTGATTAAAAAGGATGATCAGAAACAGAAACAAAAGCTACCTCTAAAAGGAGATTTAATCCTCGAGGAAAAGAAGTACTTCATTTATCGCAACTGTACTTATCTCACACAGAGCAAGGGGATTATGTGATAGCTTTTGTGTTCACAGTGATTGTGGCGAGACGGTTGCTAACATAATAGACTTGCTGGCCTGCCGAAACCAAGCCGTCCAGACTTTGTATCTGACTTCCAAGGAGTGTGTTGGTTTCAACAAAAAATTGGTCTGCCCTCTCATTTGAGGAAAGGGGGTGAAGTATTCCCCCATAGGGATGCGGGTGGCGCTGTGGTCTAAACCAGGGGTCAGCAAACTTTTGCAGCAGGGGGCTGGTCCACTATCCCTCAGACCTTGGGGGGGGGGGGCCGGACTATATTTGTTTGGGGGCGGGGATGAACGAATTCCTATGCCCTACAAATAACCCAGAGGTGCATTTAAAATAAAAGGACACATTGTACTCATTTAAAAACACTGTCCGCGGGCCGGATTTATAAGGCAATTGGGCCGGATCTTGCCCCCGGGCCTTAGTTTGCCTACCCATGGTCTAAACCATCGAGCCTCTTGGGCTTGCTGATCATAAGGTTGGCGGTTCGAATCCCCGCAACGGAGTGAGCTCCCATTGCTCTGCCCCAGCTCCTGCCAACCTAGCAGTTCAATAGCATACCAGCACGAGTAGATAAATAGGAAGGTACACGGCGTTTCCGTGAGCTCTGGCACCTGTCACGGTGTCCCGTTGCGCCGGAAGCGGTTTAGTCATGCTGGACACATGACTAGGAAAGGCTGTCTGCAGACAAACGCTGGCTCCCTCTGCCTGAAAGCGGAGATGAGCGCCGCACCCCAAAGTTGAATTCCACTGAACTTAACCGTCCAGGGGTCCTTTGCCTATTAGACACAACATCGATGGTGTGGAGGTGACAATGCAGGCTTCATTGCCTCTCCATAATGTAGCAGTCTGGCCACTTATGTCTGCCAGCAACTGGCATTTAGGGGCATGCTGCCTCCACCAGCGGTGGTAGAACATAGCTGTCATGGCTGGAAGCCATAACCTCAATCAGATGTAGTAGTGTTGCATCTCTGCTGCTCTGCTTCCAATTGACATCGTGCTTAGAGGACACCCACTAAAGACCCACAGGCTCAATATAGTCCATGCAGTTTTATTTTTGGCAACGTGCAAAGCAGCCGCATTGCAAGAGTAGGGAGACAGCGCTCAGTCCGCAGCCGAGAAACCCACGCCCACTTGAATGCACATCTGTGTGTAAACATTTGTGCATATACACCGGCGCATTTGCAAATTGCATGCCAGCCGGTGTCCTCTTTTCGGGGGAGCGTGGTATAGTAGGCATGGGAAAAGCACTAAATAAAATCAGGTCCTTGGGGCATCCAAGAAGCCTGATTCAGATTCTTTCAGACCAGACTGGAGTGGCTGAAATCTATTCCAAACCGGATTCACTCCCCAAGTCCATTAAAAAAAAATGAATCCACTTTGAGAAGCTTTCTCCACCCCACCCAAGAAGGACCTCATGGTGCTCACAAACCCCATCTCCTCCCTATTTCCTTTGTGTCGGCACAAAAGAATTTGGCCTCTGGGATTGGCTGGGAAGAGATCAGTGCAGCCATGTGTAAAGTTTGCAAGGCACGGGAGCAAACGTGTCATTAAACATTAGAAGTCATTCAATCACACCCATGTCTTCATTGACTGAAGAAAAAAGGAGAGAGGGAGAGTCTCCGTACAACTAGACACGAAGAAAGGTGGCTCTCTTCTAAGCTGCCCCTTTTCTTGCTGCCTCCATCGCTGGCTTTCGTGGTGGGTGTTTGGGGAGCAGGGGCTGCTTATTCCAATTCTGCTTTGTGTTTCCTTCTCCCACTACGATCTAGGTTACATAACCCGCTTCCAGGGAAACTCAGCAATTTGCTCCAACAAATAGAGTGAAAAGGTGAAGTGCCCTGATCCGAACGGTTAAGTCAGCTCCCAGCTATTTTTAAACTTGCGGTTGGCCTTCCTGAATACCTGCGTGCCTATGATGTCAGGGAGAGAAAACTTAGCAGGCTGTTTGTTAGCAGGCAGCGAAGAAGAGGGATGGCAACTGGCGTATTACTGTTTCCGCGCACAGAGAGAGAGAGAAAGAGAGTGTCTTTTTTCCCATAGATTAAGTGGGAGGGGGAAAAATAAACAAGACGGCAGGAGAAAAATGAACACGGAACAATTATAGTAAGAGATGTCTTAATTGCCTCTGGCTCAAAATAAGAGCTCTGCTAGATGTTGGAGGCAGGCGCCACCTGCCGGTCACGAGGGGCATTTTCGGAAAAGATCAGAAACAGAATTGAAAGGAAAGTTGGGCAGCCAATGTTTGAGCTGGGCAGATGCTGTGCATTTAAAGCTTGCTTTGAATGTGTCGTGTTTATGCAGCCCAAATGTTGCGCTGCAGAACATAGGAAGCCATGCTCTCCAACATTTCTCCAATGGAAATAGGGACGTCCCATTCCATAATGATAATTTCACTATTTATACCCCACACATCTTACTGGGTTGCCCCAGCCGCTCTGGGCAGCTTCCAACATGATAAAACATAATAAAACATTAAACATTATTTTTTAAAAAAACTTCCCTATACAGGATTGCCTTCAGACAGCTCGGGCGTAAGATAACACTATACCCTCCAACATTTCTCTGATGAAAACAAGGACATCCTGCCGTGCCCTCCGACATTTCTCCAATGAAAATAGGGACATCCTAAGGAAAAGTGGGGCATTCCAGGATCAAATCAGAAACCAGGACGGCTTCTCTAAATCAGGGACATCCCTGGAAAATAGGGACACTTGGAGAGCTTTCTACTTTAGTCCTTCTAGCTGTATTTTCAGCTAGAAAACACAGGGTTTCAGGCAGGACAGTTTTCCGGCCCTACCTGCAGGTGCCAGGGATTAAACTTGGGACCTTCTGAATGCAAAGCCCCTTCCCCTTCGTTTATCAATGCCCTTCTTAAAATGTGACACGCACACATCAGACCTGGACACAGTATTCCAGATGCAGCCTGACATAGGAAGATACCTGCCGGATCAGAACCAAGATGCACCTAGTCAAGAAGCACCACGATTCCAACAGCGATACCCAAGAGATACTTTGAGGAAACTGCCAAGTAGAGCTCAAGGGCGAAAGCTTTCAGTTGGAGGAGATTAGGAATCTTTCCTTGATTGCGTTGGGGGGGCGGAGGCAGCCGTCCCTTTTCAGTTGCTTCTTGCAAGGACCCCCTTAAAGCAGGGGTCTTCTTCCCTGGTCCCATATATCTAGACTATGTTAGGCATCGTAAATTGGAGAAACGGAAATTAGAGAGCAGGGAGAAGGTTAAACTCATCCCTGAGATCTTTTGGACTTACTGCTTTGTCACCTGAAGGCTACCAGAGTCATTTGTTGATTTTAGCTGCATGCTGATGCTATCTTTTCTGTTGAATTGATGTACAAGCTGGGAAAGGGGATCATAGCTCAGTGGCGCAGAACGCATGTTTTGCATGGGGAAGGGCCCCGAAAGCACAAGTTGGGCAGCTGTTAACCGACCAGGGATCCCAGGCATGTTGTTGAAAAGCACAGGTTGTATACAGGCTTAGCCATGATTAAACTAATTTAAATAAATGGGTTTTAAACTACCTTTAGAACTGCAGTGTGGATTGGGGTATTGAAGACCTTATAGTGCAAGCCCCTGTTTGAAGAGGTAAATTTCCAGCCCAAGGGCCGCATTTTGTCATAGGCAGCTTTCCAGGGGCCAAATTCCAGTGGTGGGCATGGTCGGATGAGAATGTGGATGGTTGTAAAGCATTGGTTCTGATCCGGCAGGTATCTTCCTATGTCAGGCTGCATCTGGAATACTGTGTCCAGGTCTGATGGGTGCATGTCACATTTTAAGAAGGGCACTAGGTTGTAGAATTGGAAGGGACCACGAGGGTCAATCTAGTCCAACCCCCTGCAAATGCTCTACCGACTGAGCTATAGTTCAGCAACTGTAAACTGATTGCTAGGGGAAAGTCCTGGGGAGGAGGGGACTTTCATTCTTGGCAACTGATTCAAGTTGTAAGGCCTAGCGGAGATGAGCTGCTGTGCTCGATAGGCCTGACACACAGCCAAGGGAAGATCATGGGTTTTTTGCTAATAAAGAGTTAACTCCAACTATGAATGGTGTGATTTACTGCTGGCTCGCTCTTTGGCAGGAGAGTCCCAAGAGCCAGGCAGAGAAGCCTGGAGGGCTACATTAGCCCCCTGATTAGGGCCGGCCCAAGGCATTTCGCTGCCTGAGGCAACGGACAAGATGGCGCCCTTCCCCAAGGCGCACACAGAAGCCAATTGGACTGGTAGTTCAACCTTACTCCAATACTAGTGAAAGGACAATGTCTTCCACTGCACTTGAGGGCAGCAGGCTATTGCAGGTGGTACATACAGGGCTCTCATAGCTCTGGCTCCCCGCTTCTCAGCAACTGCCGCCTGAGGCAGCTGCCTCACTCTGCCTCATTGTAGGGCCGCCCCTGACCCTGAGATTCCCTACCCTTGGGCTCCTACACCGACAATTCGGACCCAGAGTCCTACGCGGAAAGCCCAAGTATTGAACCTGGTATCTTCTGCGTTTGAAAGCATGTACAGTGGTACCTCGGTTAACGAACTTAATCCATTCCAGAAGTCTGTTCTTAAACAGAGGCGCGCTTTCCCTAATGAGGTCTCCCGCCACCGGTGCCCTTCCACCGTTCGGCTTCCATTCTTAGACCGAAGTAGAGTTTGCAAACCGGGACACTACTTCCGGTTTTGCAGAGTTCATAAACGGAATAGTTCATAAACAGGGTTCTTCTTAAACCGAGGTACTGCTACTGTACTCTCCCGCTGAATGATTGCCCTTCCCCACAATGCGAGGGGAAAGATGGCACAATGTAAAACCTCTGGGTGCCCGACAGTTACACAGTTCCTAAGAATAACTGTTGCCCCCATGTGGTCTTTTTCCTCCCTCCCACCCACCCCTCTTTTTGGATTGCTGGAACAAACCGAGGATGGCCTCAGCAGGACGAAATGTAGATATGATCTCACTGTCAGGCCTTGAGCATGAGAAGAATGTGCAATGAAACGCTGGCAGGCATACCTGTGGTTGGGCTGACTGAAAGGAGAGAGGGAAGCGTACAACTTTTTCTGTTGTTAATTTCCAAACTCTGCAAAAGAGGACAATCACCAGTCAGGCATGTATTATATCAGGCCTCAAATATCTTTTTATTTACTGTAAGGTGGGAAATATAATTTTACGTCCCGCTTTTCTCCTCCTCCTCCTCCTCCTCCTCCTCCCTGCTTTTTAAAAGACAATTCCTTTAAGCCACATTTTCTCCCTTCCCTGGAAGAAATTGTGCATGATTATGGCAACGAGGCAGCGTAAATGAAACAACTGAGTCATGCAAACACATTACTCTTGGCTCAAGTAATCTTTCCTTCTCTATCTCAGTTCCTCCGTGCTATATAAAAGATTACTTTAATCTCTTAAGAACATGACAGTGTCAGAATATTTTCTTTCTCTCTCAGCTCCTTTCTTGTTGACCTACACACGCAAACAAGTATTATTTCATTACATTTTTAAAATTATATTTCTGTGCTGCTTTTCACTGACACAAATCACAAAGCTGCTCACATGCAATAACAATAATAATAAGAACGCCCACAGTTGCAACATGAATCACATAGAACAATCAACTAACCATCGGTTGTAATTACTAGTCGTCAGCAAAACAACCCCCTTCTACAAAACACTACTGTATTAACAAAACAACTAAAAAAAATAAGCTAAGCAGCACAACCACAACAAACATCATGTTATAAGGTTCACAAAGCACTACAGCACTCAAAACAATATTAGCAACATTAACAAACTAACAACCGAAAACATACCAAGCATGGCCCTTCCTGTCCTCCACCCAAGCAAGTGAGAACCATAGAATAGCAAAGTTTGGAAGGGACCCGGGGGTCATCTAGTCCAACCCCCTTGCAATGCAGGTATCCTAGCTAAAGCATCCAAGACAGATGGCCACCCAGCCTCTGCTTTAAAACCTCCAAGGAAGGAGAGTCCACAACCTCGCGAGGGAAGCACTGTTGAACGGCTCTTACCATCAGAAAGTGCTTCCTGGTATTTAGTCGGAAATCTCCTTTCCTGTAACTTGAAGTTGAAGCCATTGGTTCAAGTGCTTCCCTCCAGAGCAGGAGAAAACAAGCTTGTTCCATCTTCCATGGGACAGCCCTTGGGATATTAGAATCATTATCAAGGACACAGTCCAGCCAGGCAAATATACTCTCAGGGATTTTGAAGCAAGGCTGGGAAAAGTGTGGCCTGAGAAGTAGCAAGGTCCAGATCAAAATATTTGGAGGGTTTCTTTTGGCTACTGGGCTTGTGATTCTCCATCGCTAGTGCAAACTGTGGAACAAGGAGGACCTTTTGTCTGGCTCAGCAAAGGACCAGTGTTCCGACTCAGCTTTCTATATTCCCATGAGACCCCCTTGGTTTTAACTCATCTTATGGTACCCTGCCCTGATGTCACTCTCTGGTGAGGGGCAGCTTTAAAATATTTGAGATAGATAAAGAAAAGGCATCTTGCAAACAAACAAACAAAATCTCTAGGAAGGTGGAATTGGGACAGTGACTTCCAACAGAGAGGGGTACCCAGAAAGCTAGGCTCTCCCCCACCCCACCCTTCCAGCGCAGTGGGTCTTTCCTTCTCCTGAGCTGGTGGGAGGAACACACCTCGATTTGCAAGGGGCCGCAACAGACGACACAGCCACGCTCTGGCAGCCTCCGCGAGGAAGCTTCTGCCAAGTCGGAGGGGTGACTTTGTGGGGATCATGGTTGGATCAGCGCCTCTTGGAAGCCTGCCCAAACCTCAGACAAGGAACCTTTTGGGAACGTTGTCTGAGGTTTCGCAGCCCCCAGATGCTACCTAAAATGACATTTAGGTCGGTCAAACTCTCGTCCTGAGTTTTTGCTTTAATTACCGCGCGGTTTCAGTGGGGTTCTTCCTATTGCATATTTTAATTAGGGATGTTTGAGCTTTAATGCTTGGCTCATTGAATTCCATCCTTGTAAACGGCTTAGAATCCTGTCTTGGTAAGCAGTCACAAATGCGTTTCCATTATATGCCTTACGATTAAATTGTGCATCACCAGCAAACGCAAATACCACGCTGATCTGTGGGTCACATCCAACTGTGTTACACTCAATGTATAAGGTAAAGGATCTAAGTTATTAGGCCTGTGACCAATAGACTCGTAGAATCGTAACAGGGGTATACCATGGGCGAGCAAGAGGAATGGCAAGGGAGCTGAGATTGTGGCAGTGGGTGAAAGCTGACCAAAGGGGCAGTGTGGCAATGCAGGTGGAGGCAGCGAGCAAGCTGGGTTTGCAGTGGCTGGGCAGGTCAAGCAAGGGATGTGGTGCTGCAGCACAGGTGGGCCGAGTCAATGAGGAATCTGGGCTTGCAGTGGTATAACACAGGCATCCCCAAACTTCGGCCCTCCAGATGTTTTGGACTACAATTCCCATCATCCCTGACCACTGGTCCTGTTAGCTAGGGATCATGGGAGTTGTAGGCCAAAACATCTGGAGGCCGCAGTTTGGGGGATGCCTGGTATAACAGGTTGAGCAAGGAGTGGCACAGGTGAGCTGCAGAGGTTTGGGAGGGGAAAGGCTTAGGCAAGGACTAAGGGTAGGGGGCTTTGGTGGGAGTGGGGTGGTGGAGGTTGGAGAGGGGTTGGCAAACAAAGTTTGCAGGGGTGTCAGCCCCTAGAATGTATGTGTTTATAGATAAAGATACATACCGTGGTACCTCGGTTCTCAAACGAAATCTGTTCCGGAAGCCCGTTCGGCTTCCAAAACGTTCAAAAACCGAGGCATGGCTTCCCATTGGTTGCAAGAGCTTCTTGCCCGCGGCAGAAGCTGCGTAGCACGTTCGGCTTCCGAAAAACGTTCGAAAAAGGAAGCATTTACTTCCAGGTTTTTGGAGTTCGAGAACTGAAATGTACGACAGCGGAGGCGTTCCGGAACTGAGGTTCCACTGTAGTTCTATATCTCAAAGTCAGCCATGTACCCCGCAACTGAGATAGGGTCTGTGGTTCATTGAGGAGGGAGATTTTAATTTTCCAATCAGAAATTGCTCTTTGATGCTGCCATTTCCACCTGCTGTCTTTCAGAAAGTAGTAGCATCAGGGATGGGGGATTTTTGGTGGCAAAGTAGTTAAAACCCTCCGTCCTCGCTGCACCCCAGTTTGGTAAGAAAGTAAAACAGATCACCAGTTATAAGCCTGTGTATTGAAGAAGACACTTAAGCAAAGCACATGTTTTGTCTTTTACAATTTAGGGGCAGGTGGTAGCTCGCTGGCAGAGCCTCTGCATTGCATACAGAAGCTCCCAAGTTCAATCTCTGGCACCTCCAAGTAGGGCTACGAGAGACTCCCTGGCTCTGCTGCCAGTCAGAGTAGGAAATACTGAGGTAGATGGACCAGTGGTCTGACTTGGTACTTCCTGTATTCCTATGATTCATGCTTTCAGACACTTTTACCCAGAGAAAATGATGAAATGTTGGCCCACGGGAATTCAAAAGTGTGTGTCGTTGTGCATTGTGGACATTTTATAAAATAAAATAAATGCAGCACTGTTTGATCGTGCATGGGTACCCTGTAGCCCAGACAGGAAATATGTCAGACTGCCCCGGCAGGAGGCTGCACTGAGCACGTGCAGAAGCGAACAAGACACCACTTCATGATTCATCACGGCCAACCATTGTCCGCCTTTCAAGGCTTGACAAGGCTAGTGACGAAGGGCTGCTTTGCCGTTGCTGTTGCTACGTGATCGCAAGCGCAAATCTGGAGCTTAAGGAAGGGCGCAACTCTCTCTCTCTCTCTCTCTCTCTCTGGGGTCCCGATTATCTATCTGCCGTCTATTTCACAGCCTTCGATATATGTCTTAATCACCAAAGTTTCTAAGCGGTGTACATATAAAATTGCAAAAAAGCATATGCAACGGATAAAATCCATTATCATAAAGAGAGAAAAGGACCTTGAATGCCTACTGGAATAGAAAGTTCTTTGTCAAACACCTAAAATTGAGCAGGGAGTTGGGGGCTGGTTCAATCTTAGCCAGGAGGGAGCTCCAGCAAGTCAGACCGACAATACTGAATATATGGCTTCTGGTGGTTATGAGCTGAGCATCTGAGCCCGATGGAGGAGCAGGGCCAGAGACTTGTGTGTGTGTGTGTGTGTGCTGCCCAGCTTATATGAAAAAAGGCAAAGTGTGGTAGTTTCTGGAGAAATGAAATAATTTTTATTCCTTAGTTTTGCCATAAACTTCAGAGCAATGAGTGGGGGGACATCTGCACTGTCTGCAAAGTGAAACCACATGAATCCCATTACAGGATATAAAAAGACAACAATAGGAAGAGCATAGCTTGGAAATGGAATGCAAAGCCAATCTCTTTAGCCATAATTTTCCTTTCAAAATACTTTAAGGAGGACGGTAGTTTGCACAAGACCTTAGCAAACAGCAACCTTAAAATATCTTGCAACCTAAGATTAACTTGGATCAGTCACCCACTTTTTAAAACGTCTATGTAACTAATTGCTCTCACCCCTGCTGTGTACCCAGTGGTACTGGTTCCTCTTTGAAATTGGACTTTTCAAATCTGATTCAGGGGCACCATTAGATGGAGATAAAATGAGCCTATTGCCGGTCACTGCTTGGACCAGGAGGTCAGTTTTGTCCCATTCCATCAGTTTCCCCACTTTAGGGCTCATCCCCTCTTCTGCTTGTCCCATGACTATAAAGCACAGGTCTGTCGGTTTCCCCCCTGCCGTGCTCCTTTCCCATGGAAAAACCCACTCTTTAGTGCTAAATTGGAGCAAATGTCAATCTGGAAAAACCCTGAATTGCCATTTGTTCCCACTGAGTGCAAAAGAGCAGTTTTCTCCAGGGGGGATCAGCAGGATCCGAGGAAGTGTGAATCAACCCTTAGTTTGTCCCATTGAATTGAATGGAAGCCACTGAGAACTAAAGGTTCCTTGACCAGGGTGAGCTGCCTTGTTAACTGCCAAGCCCTGTCCATGGTTCTGTTTCTTGGTCACGGTAGTGTGTGACAGAGATAGAAAGTTTTTTTTTGAGAGAGAGAGAAAGAGAATATATTTTTGTGGTTTAATTTTTTGTGGTTTTTAAATGGCTTATAATGTTGTTGTCTTTTAATTGTTGCTACCTGCCCTAGGGTGAAGGGCGGGTAATTAATTAACACAAACAACAAGCAGGTTGCCTATCGAAGCACTGGGATGATCTTTTGGGGAAGCCAAAGTTGCATCTTGCATAGTAGATCCTGCATTGATCAGGAGGCAAGACCAGGTGACTTACACAATCCCTTCCAACTCTATAGTTCTAGTACTTTTGGGGTGTATTACAGTCTCTGGGCACAGATACACATTGCACCTTAATTTCAGATCCTTGTACCGGTGACCATCAAGCACAACCCTGCTTTGAGCTCTGTCTGTGGGCCATGCTAGAGTATAATGGGGTATCGGGTGAGCGGGGAGGAATATTGGGAACTGGCTTGAGACAAATAATGAGAGAGCGAAAGGATAGCAAATAGACAAAAAAGTTCTCCACCCCACAGAGAAGAAAGTTTCAGAAGTGGGTCATGCTGTGACTGTGTTGATGGTTTTTGTTGATGTGTTGTTGTTTAGTCGTTTAGTCGTGTCCGACTCTTCGTGACCCCATGGACCATAGCATGCCAGGTACTCCTGTCTTGCACTGCCTCCCGCAGTTTGGTCAAACTCATGTTCGTAGCTTCGAGAACACTGTCCAACCATCTCGTCCTCTGTCGTCCCCTTCTCCTAGTGCCCTCCGTCTTTCCCAACACCAGGGTCTTTTCCAGGGAGTCTTCTCTTCTCATGAGGTGGCCAAAGTATTGGAGCCTCAGCTTCACGATCAGCTTCTACATCTTTGTTGATGTAGCCATTGCTATATAATTTTAATCAGCCTCCAAAAGCCTGGGGAAGCACTGGTTTTCCATTTTTGCCTATGTGCATCTTTGCAAGTCTTTATCTTCCTCTTTTTTTCTTCTTTCTTTTGCAGGATCAACACTCCGTGCTGGGCCAAAGCGCAGGCCCCAATCCAACGTCAAACGCTTGCACGAATCCAAATGCTGCGAGCAGCTACATGAACTCACCTCAGCAGGCTCTGCTGAATCAGCAGCTGAAACAACAACTCCTTCTGCAGCACCAGCAGCAGCAACAACAACAAAAGATACTAACTGAAGCGGTAAATTTTCAGATTCCCTTTTCTATTTTCTATGTAAATCGGTGCCGTGTAGAATTCAGAAGCTGGTATTGCGAAAACAGCGACTGGGTCATTCTTAGTCTGCCCATTTCACCTGCTCTGCTTGTATTTGGAGGGTGAGGGAAGCTCCCACAGGAGGAAATGGGAGCTTTTGTTTTCCACGGGAGCTTTTTTTCCAACGGGAGCTTTTTCCCCAATGCAGATTGCAAGCGTGGGGTGCCATTTCTTGATCAGGAACACAGTGGGTTGCAGAGGGCTGAAGGCCCACCCCCGTGCCCTATGCTAGCGTCCCAATCCAGACTGTTAAAGTGCAAAAAGATTCCCTGCACTAATTGTACACGGGAACAATTCGCACAACAGACCCTCCCGTGGATTTAGAGTAGTGCAAAACCACAGCCAGTGAGTGTGGAGATTGGGGTGAGCTGTTTAGATTAAACTTTATGTGCAATGCAAACTGTCATACGCTGAGACAGACCGCCGCTTTGCCCTCTCTACACTTCCTGGTGTCTTGTATTTTTATTCCTATGTTTGAAATAATTTTTATTTGATTTTACAAGTATAGAGTTATAACAATACAAAATACATATCCATATTTGGAGTTTTCTCTGAATCTCTTGACTTCCCACATCCCCCTCCATGGGTCCTATTATAAACCTTTTCAACTGCATATTATTTCATCATCCAAATTTTATTTCTCTCCATTTTATCCTTGATATCGTCTACATTACAAGTGTTATTGCAGTCCTGCTAATTTTTTCATCTGCTTACAGTGGTCTCTCAAGTAAATTATGAACTTTTCCCATTCTTTATTGAAGTTTTGGTCTTCTTGGTTCCTGAGCTTTCCGGCCAGTTTTGCCATTTTGACATAATACAACAGCTTAGTTTGCCATTCTTCCCTGGTAGGGACTTTGTCTTCTTTCCATCTCTGGGCTAGTAGTATCCGTGCGCCTGTCGCTGTGTACATAGAAAGTATTTTCTTTTCTTTTTTAATCAATGAATTTTTATTGTTTTTCTCAGATTTTTTTACATCAACAGATACATTTGTACATTACTTGGCTCTATCAAGCTTTGACTTCCCTCCTCCCTTAAGTAGATACCTTAATTCACTTTACTCGCGCGTTTTACAATCTCCCAAAATTAAATGCTAACTCAATACCAAAGATTATACCCGTATTAAATCAATGTTGTAGGATCTCATTTATGCCCGCCAGAGTCTTTAAATTCTTATAGTTCTCCTTTGCATAGTCCATAAATTTACTCCACTCTTCTCTGAATTTCGTGTCCTCCTGGTCTCGAATTCTGCATGTCAAATTTGCCAGCTCTATATATTCCAACATCTTCACTCGCCATTCCGCAATTGTAGGTAGTTCCTGCACTTTCCATCTCTGGGCTATTAATACTCTCGCTGCCACTGTGGCTTACATGAACAGTCTTTGGTCTGCTTTTTAAATGTCATTTCCCATCAGCCCTAACGAAAAAGTCTCGGGGTTTTTTGGGAACGTATACTTAAATAGTTTTTTTAGCTCATTATCAACTAATTCCCAAAAACTTTTGACTTTGTCATATGACCTTTGGTTCCTGGTGCCTTGTGGAGTTGCCTTGAGGTCCTTTGAATTGGGGATGCAAAGGAATTAAACCTGCCACACCTTTTGCATGTGGAGCCTATGTTTGTTTGCCAAGCGTTGGTCCCTTCTCCCCTTTCCAACCTTGCAGTGATTCCTCAGTGCAAGTTAGCAGCCTGACACAGGGCGGTTGGGAAGGCTGTGCGTTCAGCCACAAGGAAAGCAGGTTACAGGGCAGCCAAACTGCTGGCGCACAGCAGCAAGTTCCATTTCCTTCCTCAGCAGATGCTGGCAGCGCACGGGGACCACCCATGCTCAGTGCCTGCATACCTTCGGGCGACACGTTCTCTGCTTACTGGACGCCTCTCGCAGACTGCAGAGCTGGGCCGAAAATCCCTTCCTTCTGTAGGAAGAGAGAACTCCTTTTGACAATCTGCTGAGAGGGAAAGCATTCAAAAAACTAGTTTTTAGCCAATTCGTGCTGCTGGCTTCACCTCCCCCCTCTCCCTTTTTTTTGGGGGGGGGGTGTTAGTTATAGCAGGGAAGCCTTGCCAAGTATGTCAAAAGTAGGCATGGATCTTGGCAGCCAGAAGACCACAGTCCCAGATTCAGCTGGCTTTCTGCAAGCCACCCTCTCTTTTTTTGTACCCCATCTGCAAGCAATATGGGGATAATAAGCCCGGTCTACCTTGTAAGGTTGTTGTAAAGCATGGGTAGGGAACCAGTTGTTGTTGTCATTGGGCATGATGGCTGGGGCTGGTGGGAGATGGAGTCTCGACACCATTTGGAGAGCCTCGGGTTAGACAGTGGAACGGACTCCCTTGGGAGGTGGGAGGTTTTTAAGCAGCGGTTGGATGGCCATGTCTCATGGATGCTTTAGTTTCCTTCATTGCAGGGGGTTGGACTAGATGACCCTAAGGGTCCCTTCCAACTCTACAGCTCCATGATCCCTGTTGCAAAGGTTACTGAAATAATTGTGTGTAGTGTTTAGAACACAATTGCTGGGTATAGGTTTATTATTCTGTCCAGGTTTGGCAGCAAGGGGAGCGTTTTTCTAAGGCTAATAATGGCACTGGGGGTGCAGTTTTCATTAGAATTGTGACTGGGGGTGGAAGGGTTAAAAATTTCCTTTCCCCCACCTCTCTCTCTCCCTATGTCTTGATGAAAATAGGGAGGACCACTACATTTATAATTAAAACTTTAAAACCCTGATGTAGTTGCTAACTATGCCCTTAGAATCACGTGTAGTTTTGTCTCTATTCCCTAGCATTTTCCCTAGATTTGAAGCATACAGCCAATAGTAGTAGCAGTAGTTATATTATTATTATTATTATTATTATTATTATTATTATTATTCTATTTTTTATTAGTTAAATGCCTCCCATCTGACTGGGGTGCCCCAGCCACTCTGTGTGGCTTCCAGCAAAATATAAAAAGCACAATCAAACATTTAAAGCTTCTCTATACACAGCCCTCATCCTATCTTTGCTGACCCAGCCAGTTCCCTGACACCCCGCCTGATGTCATGTGGGAAGGCGGCAGAATCTGCACGCCAGACACACCTGCAAAACCTCCCCATGCTTCCTTCTGTGCCATGGCCTTGAAACCGGCATCGCAGGAGTCTCCCCCGAATACAAAAGCCGTTCCGAGTTGTGTTCGCGTTCAGATCGCTCTCCATTTGGCTAACGGAGAGAATGGGTTCACCTTCTCTTTTCTTTCCAATCCCATAGGAGAAAATGACTCCGCAGGATCAGCTGAACCGGCACTTGACGAGGCCCCCGCCAGATTATAAAGACCAAAGAAGGAACCAGGTCAACATGCAGCAAACACATCCGTATTCAGGTAAACACGCTTGAAGGCAGCAGTAAACGAAGAGGACAGCTGCCAATGACTCGACTGGTTTTGAGTGCAGTCGTACCTTGGTTTTCGAATTTAATCCGTTCCAGGAGTCTGTTCAGGAGTGTCCTGCAGCAAATCGGAAGCCACGCCAGACACTTCTGGAAATCATTCAAAAGGCGGAACAATCACTTCCGGTATTTGATCGTTCGTGAGCCGAAACATTTGAGTTTGGCTTCCAAGGTTCCATTGTATAGGAAATGTAGCCCTCTGCCCTACCGACAGTTTGCGACCCGTCCCCCCCGTCTCTGGGGTCAGGCCAAATGACCCGTCTAGTCCAGCATTCTGCTCTCACGGTAGCCAACCAGATTCCCGCAAGAAGTCCACAAGCAGCACTTGAGTGGTGCAGCACTCTCCCCTCCTGCGGTTTCCAGGGTGGCGTGTATTGAGAAACACACCACCCCTGAAAGTGGAGGTGGTGTTGGGGAAATTTAAAAGGGGTTCCTAGGCTGGAAGTATCCCCCGCCTCTTAATGGTCTAGCTGGAGGATAGAGAGGGATGTGCATGCATGTGTAGAAATTAAGCTACCATGCAAAGGCAAAATTTGCATCCATCGCTCGGCTCGCTTTTGCCTCTCGCTCCACCCACCACTGGCATTTGGGCCTGAGAAGGGCATGCAACCCTCAGGCGGAAGAAGTTTCTCTGCCCCAGTTACGAAGGGGGCGTGTGACAGACATCTGTTTGCAAACTAAGGGTGCTTGTCTGGAGGCTAGGACTGGTAAACCCTACTCAGACCTTATAAAAATGTCCAGGAATGTTTGCACTGGCTCCACCCCACCTCACACACACACCCGGCCTCCACGCTTTGGTTTTGTATGCCTTTTCCACCCAAATATGCATATGTGCATTTTTATTTTAACTGAAACCGTATTGCAAAATCAACAGGCGCATGCAATTGGATGGTTAGCTGTGTTCCACTCTGTGTGTAAGTCTGGGAGTAGCGAATAAGGTCAGTGCACTTGGAAATGCAGACTGAACTAAATCCTCTGCCACCCCTATCTCGGAGTGGGGGCCCGAGGGGCTGTATGCCTCACCCCTCATGTCGATTGTCATTCCTGGGCGTGAATTAAAAAACCGGCACATCCCCCAGTATCACTGACTCACTCCTCTTGGTATCGAAGGTCTGGTTATGTTTTCTGCTCGACGCTAATTGGAATGAAATTTCTTCCCATCTGGTCTAAATCAGTGTGGCCAAAAAAAAGGGGGGGGTGCGTGCTAAAAATAGCAAGCAGTTCAGAGGGGAAAAAGGAAACTTTGTCTTTGGAGTGAGATAGAAAACCAGTGTCCGAACCGCGGTGCCCTTTTAGGCAACTCATGTCTCTACCCAAATAATATAGGGCATGCGAGTCAACATGTTCCAGCTTTGCTAGTCTTCAAGAGACTCCAAAACACTTTGGTATCTTTTGCTTGCAATGGACTGTCACGGGCAGCTAGGTCTGGAAGGTTGTTTTATTCCAATGACGGAGGAGCCGATTCTAGCCAGAATGGTGTAGTGGTTAGGGTGCCAGGCTAGAAGTTTGGAGACCAGGGTTCAAGTCCCCACCCGAGCCATGAAGCTCACTGGGTGACCTTGGGCCAGTCACTGCCCCTCACTGGACATCCACCGAAGCTGAACTTTGAGGGATTCAGCTCAGATACAAGTTAAACCAAGGGTGCCAACTTGAATAAAATATTGGGGAGGGACCAGGTAAGCCCCACCATGCTTGATCACGTGATGCAGTACACACATGCCATTTGAAGGGCAATGCCCATCAGCTTTGGGGAGGCCGTCCCCCTCAAATATTTTATTGGGGGCCTGAAGGGACCTCGGCCCCTGGAAACTGCAGGAGGGGAGAGGGCTCTTGTGCTCAGGTCCTGAGTGTGAGCTTCCCACAGGCATACAGTCGGGCACAGTGAGAACAGGACGCTGGACTAGATGGGACATTGACCTGATCCAGCAGGCTCTTACTACATTCTGATATTGCAGGCCCATTTCTAACCCTTTTACCATATATTTGTATGGTGGTGGTGCTGCAGTTGCAGCCCCCCTTAGATCAGGCCACGACCTGGTAGTGGGTCCCAACCCAGCAGCAGAAGAGTGCTCTCATTTCCTACTGGGACTGTCAGTTCTGTGTCCAGGGCTGCTGTCTACCAGCTCCATCCATAGCTGCCAAGTTTTCCCTTTTCTCACGAGGAAGCCTATTCAGCATAAGGGAAAATCCCTTAAAAAAAGGGATAACTTGGCAGCTATGGCTCCATCTGGTACTCAGGCTGAGACCCTACCTGCCTGTAGACTGTCTCGCCAGAGTGGTGCATGCTCTGGTTATCTCCCACTTGGACTGCTGCAAGCCACTCTACATGGGGCTACCTTTGAAGGTGACTCAGAAACTACAACTAATCCAGAATGCGGCAGCTAGACTGGTGACTGGGAGTGGCCACCAGGACCATATAACACTGGTTCTAAAGGATCTTCATTGGCTCCCAGTGTGTTTCTGAGCACAATTCAAAGTGTTGGTGCTGACCTTTAAAGCCCTAAATGGCCTCGGCCCAGTATACCTGAAGGAGCATCTCCACCCCTATCGTTCAGCCCAGACACTGAGGTCCATCTCCGAGGGCCTTCTGGCGGTTCCCTCACTGCAAGAATTGAGGTTACAAGGAACCAGGCAGAGGGCCTTCTTGGTAGTGGCGCCTGCCCTGTGGAATGCCCTCCCATCAGATGTCAAGGAAATAAACAACTACTGTATCTGACTTTTAGAAGACATCAGAAGACAGCCCTGTTTAGGGAAGTTTTTAATGTCTGATGCTTTATTGTGTTTTTAATATTCTGTTGGGAGCCGCCCAGAGTGGCTGGGGAAACCCAGCCAGATGGGCGGGGTATAGATATGATGATGATGATGCTTAGGGACCAACACATAATTCTCTTGTGTTCTAAGGACCTGGCAGGGCTAAGAGAAATGTCCAGAGAGTCGTGCTCCTTTTCCTCCGGTAGGGTTGTGATGGGATTCTGGTGGGAGGGTTTCCCATGGATGCTCTGGTTCATGGGTCCTGTTCAGAACCTAGAACTACATGATCGATAAGATATTTTTCTTTCTCCTCCCGCCACCCTTTTCCCAGGTGGATCGCCAGCCGTGAGCGTCAGCTCCAACCTCTGCTTTTCCAACTCGATTTCAACTCCCAGCCTCTCACCACAGGCATCCGGTCTTTTGACCACCACTCACGGAGCCAGAATGCCTTCTCTCCCGACGACACGCCACCTGGTCTGCTACGGGAACATTCCTTGCAGCCAACCCAGCGCATACAGCGTGGCTGCATCAGGCGCGATCCAAGTGTCGCAGCACAGGAACCCGAACCAAATGATCTCCAACCAGCAAAGCAATTCCGCAGCATCTCGGCAAGGGCCGCCGGGGCAAGGCAGTAATAACAGCCTGTTGGCGTATGACGGCGGGCCCGGGATCAGCTCTCAGCAAGGCAAACTCAGCTTGAACCAAGGGACTTCTTCTGCACCAAGGCCTCCGAACGTCATGGTCAGCTCAAATTCGGCAACTCCAACCTGGGCCTCACAAGAAACAGGAGCGAAGCAGCAGGAAACACGCAAGGCCGTGGGGTCCCCTTTCCCCGCGGGCAGCCCCTATACAAACCAACCGCTGCAGCACACATCTGCCCACCAGCAGTTTCCCCAGCGCGCCATGGGGCCTGCTCCTAACCAGCTGGCCGCCCCACAGATAAGAACGCCCACGAGCCAAATGAACCAAACTCTAAATGGGCAAGCGTCTGGGGCGCCAAAATCCCTGGGGGCAAGGCCTGGCCAGGTACGGGCTCAGACAGTGCCACACTTAAATCCACCCGGGGTTAGCATGGCAGCGCCAAACTCCTTGCCGTCAAACCATTTCCCATCTAGTAGTAGCCAGGCTTCTGCCAGGGCCTACCAGGGAACCGACCACACCAGCGACCTGGCATTTGACTTTCTGAACCAGCAAGGCGACAGCATGGGGCCGGCCCTCAACAGCGACCCGGACTTCATCGATTCTTTGTTAAAAACAGAGCCGGGTAACGATGACTGGATGAAGGACATCAACCTTGATGAAATCCTAGGTGGCCACTCCTGAGGCAGAGCAGCAGGCGGTTGCAAACTCACGGAGCGGGTGGCAGTGGTGTTTGGTTTTTTAAGGCCCGAAAGCCAGGATTGCACTCCGCAAAGTTTTTCAGAGGGAACGTGTCTTTGGAGTGTTTTCAGGAAAACCAAACTTTGCTCTCCCGATGGTTCAAGGGGCTCCTCGTAGTCGGGAATGAGGAGCGGAATCAGAGAGGTGTCTGCGCCTGTTCAAAATGTGTAGGCCCATCTTCGTACCTAGAAAGCTAAGCAAGAGCACAGGAGGAGACGTTGGTTGCTTGTCCTACTCTTGTGTAGCTTGCATAGCTGTTCACTTGGGCATGCGGACACATAACCACAAATTTTGAACAGAGAAGAAAAGGTATATCCCAGAAAACGTCCAGCCTGAAACTGTTGAGTTAATTTATCAGGAGCAGTTGTGAAAAATCGGGAAAGTGCATTGGTCAAGTGCATACTTTTTATAGAGAGGGTCACAGCTTTTATTCCTTCCACCACCAGGTAAGGTCAGAATGACCTGCCTGAAACCCTGGAAGGCCACAGATTGCCTGTGTAGACAAAGGCAATACCTTGGTTTTCGAGCAGCTTGGCTCCCGAACGTTGCAAACCCGGAAGTGACTGTTCTGGTTTGCGAACTATTTTTGGAAGCCGAAAGTCTGACGGGGCTTCCGCAGCTTCTAATTAGCTGCAGGATTGGCAGCTTCCTGCAGCCAATCAGAAGCCACAATTTGGTTTCCGAATATTTTGAAAGTCAAACGGACTTTCGGAACGGATTCCGTTCGACTTCCAAGGTATGACTGTACTGAGGTAGGCAAATAAGGGGTCTGATATTCACAGTATGTGCTATGATACCACTTTAACGGTCATGGCTTTCCCCTGCCCTCAGGAATCCTGGGAAGTGTAATTTGTTAATGGTTCTGTGAGATTCGCCATGGCGAAACTTACCGGAAGAATTAAGAAATCAAGATAACAAATTTTTATATATTAAAGAATGGAAATGGTTTATTGAATATAAGGAACCGCAGAAAGAGGGGGAAGAAAATCAAGCTTTGAAATGTCAAAATGATTGTAAAATTAGTGAAATGTATAAACTTGAAAAGTATAAATAAAAAGTTTTTGTTTTTTTAAGGGCCTCAGGGAGATGTTAGGAGACCCCCTGTTCCCCTCCCAGAGCTACAGAGCTATTGGTTTAACAACCAACCCTTCTTCCCTGGGAACTCTGGAAATTGCAGCTCTAGACCCTTAAGAAACCGCATTTCCCAGGATTCTCTGGTGCTAAAGTGGCACCATAGATTTATAGTGCAGATGTGGCCTTGGAATGAGGCAGCTCCCTGTGCCAGATTATTGAAATATTAGTGCCTCCATCCAAGTCTACCAAGTGACTTTGCTGTGCCTGCCCAGTCTCTTCCTTATAGAGCAGAATGAATACGGAGTACCAAATTGACTGAGGATTAGAGAACTTGAGCCTAAGATTTAAACTAATTAGCTCCAGGGGAAAGCGTAATATTCAGCCTCTCCATCCCAACACAAACACACCTGGCTACATTAACTTTCACCTCCAAAAAGCATCCCCTCTCACAGTCCTAGACCATGAGCCATTTCCTCACATCTCCCCACTTTATCCAGCCAATCAGGGCTGAGGTGTGGGGCTGTTCTTTAAGGGTAATCCAAATTTTCCAATGACTGTCCTCTGCATAAGGGAATCCCGGTGTCTCTTTACAAACACACACACACGCACAAAATTCCAGTGCTCTTATTTTGAGAGAGAAAGGGGGAGGGAACCAATTTGTTTCTCCCCCCCCAGAGAATCCTAGGAAGGAACTGCAGGGTGCTTAGAGTTATTGGGACACCCCTCCTAGAGACACAATTCCCAGCACTCTTAGCAGACTAAATTTCCCATGGTCCTTTGGAGGGAAGCCATGACTGTGACAATAGTTTGAGACTATATCCAACAAAAGACAGTTGGGATGCTGCGCCAGTGAGCCGCCCACCATATTTATTATCGACAATGCTCCCTACTGGGGGCATTGTGGGTGATCAAAATGATGAGCAGCTCATAGCCCCAGCCACCTTTTTTGGGGGGGGGGCTATTAACACTCCTGTTGGGGGCCCATAGCAGCTCAAAGATGCTAGACACCGATTCTGAGCATCTGCTTCTGAAATTAATCAGAGTTATGAAACTGCCCACGGGCTTGTGCCTCTTTCCATTTATTTCAGAATGGCACGTGCAAGAAAAGTTACCCATTGATGGCACCTTCGTGATCAAAACAGGGAAACACTGGGGTGTTTTTTTTTAATGAATTGAAAACGAAGGCAGACCCTGCAGTTTTTTATACCGTTATATATCTTCTTTGTATCGTTACAGTAAAAATGCACTACCCTTATATTTTGCATTATTGAATCAGGAACTCTTCTCAGTATTGGGTTGTAAATATATAGAAACTTTTTGTAAACTTTTGTACAAAAAAATGTAATATTTTGGTAGGAATACTGAAATCATATTCTTTGGGTTATATTTATACACATGTGGAATAAAAGTGTACTGTCCAAACTTTGTATTTTATACAGAAAAGGGGAAAAAATGCTTACCTTTTGTATCTTAATATACAATGTTGTTGGTGGGGGTTTTTTTTTTTGTTTTATTTTCATTCTGAGACTTAAGAAATGGCTTAAAAGGAGGCAGGAGGAGAATCTCAAAATAAAAGTTGAGGATTTGATCTCCGGCTTTGTAGTGGCACCTCGAACACTTGCCAAATTCCTTAAGTGCGCAGCTCATTCTGAGAAAGCAAATAACACTGTAGACATGTCTGGGGAATTTGATGTGGTGTTCCAGATAAAATTTGCATCGGGCTGCTTCCTCAAGACCTGTTTCCTCTTTGCAGCACTTGACCATCTTTCCTGGAGCGGAATTAGGGCTTCTTCTCACGAACTGTTACATTGGAATAACCCTGGGGGGAGAGCTTCCACCCTCCCACAGTGGATCCCAGTGGATCCCAGAGGTCTTCAGGACCCCAGGGGTTCAGAAAACACCGAGTGAGCTCTTCACTCGAATAAGTTTAGAGCCCTTGGTTTGATTCTACCACCAACTGGGATGCCAAAGTCCTAGTAGTCCTACAAGCATACAACTCTGCTGAGTGAGTGCACCTGAGCAGGATCTAAATATGTTCAGCTGAACATCTGTTTGGAGTTTATACATGTATCGTTTTCTTATCATTCTTCATTGAAGTCATATGCCGCCCTTTAGCCGTAGATCTCAGGGCAGTTCACAACATAAAATTACATCTTTTAGATGCCAGCCAAGTCTCACCTTTTCGCCTGAGCCTTTAACACCAATTCAAACCAGTTGCAATCTATTAGCAATTCGTCCTGGCTGCAACTGTTTTTCCTGTTATTTGTAACCCTGCTTGATTAGCTTCCAGCTTATCGTCAGTTATTTCTGGTTCTCATTTCATGTATATTTTTAAACCCTTGTTGCAAGCTGCCTTTCATTTATTTAACCAGGACTTTTTGAAACCTTGATCACATCACAACTGCCTTGAGTTTTTTCAATTTTTCTTTTTTCTGAAGGCGGTGTTTCTGCACTTACACACATTTTTGTGGGAATAAAATCAACAACATTCACATGGGTGCACAAACATGAGAGATTCCAAAGACATGTATTTTAGCCAAGATGGTGGAGGGCCTGGTACAGTTGACCTTTTCCCCCCACCTACAAAAAACGTTCCCCTTCTCCCTAAAGGACTGCATGAACTAAATAAACCTTATTTTATTTTTAAAATGAATGAATGAACTATGCATATTAGTATATTACAACACATGGAGATGAAGGGCTGAGATGCACAAGGAGCAAAACAACAGGCAATGAGGCCCCTGCGGGTGTCAAGCCCAGGTACAATTGCTCCAATTGCACCATTATAATCCAGCCCTACTTTTAGCATCATGCACGAAGATATCCTCAGAGCATCTAATAATTTAGGGCACCAGGATAATGAAATTAGTACAGTATTTGGGAATCTGACCGTGAGAAGGAAAGTTTGCACAACTGCCAGAAGACCAGAAGACTGAAAAACCCAACAGTGAACAGATTAAAAAAACAAATACAGTTGTACTGGATCCCTAGTTCAAATCAAGCCATTCTTAGCTGGGGCTGGGTGCAAAACCAGGTAAGGTGGCGCTCTGTCGCCCATCAACACTGAGGACCTGGACAGCAGACTGAGAAGCCACCCAGAAATCACCTGGTCAAAGTCTTGTCCCCCGAGAGGTACTGGATGTCCCATTTAACATTTAACTGATTACAGCTATTTCTAAATCTGCATCTATACATACAAATTAATATGTGCAAATTTGTGCCCTCTTAATGGTGATTCATTTTGGGGGGCTATATTAGCCTACAGGCACACAAGATGTAAATATGATGGGTGGTCTCCCCAGAATGAGTTCAAGGTACCAGTAATGTAAATTACACTCATGGCAGACAGCACCCAAACCACCTAGGAAGCCTTGTGATTTTAAGTCCTCAAGGACAAACCAAATTCTGTCTTGTTTCCCCCCCACACACACCTCTCCTCATCCTTCAGAGGGGCAGAGATGACCAACAGGTGCCTAAGAACAAAGGGCATCTACTCCAGCATCCGATTCTCCCAGCGGCCAACCGCCTGCAAGGAGGGTCTGGGTGCAAGAACACTCTTGCTTGCAATTCCCACTGAGAAATTGGTATTGAGAGGCAAACAGTGCAGGCAGAACTCCTGGCTTCCCCTTCAATGCCTGCATCCTTTATTCACAATACCCGGTTTCCTCCTCCTTTCCACTTCTCCCTTTCGTTTCCTGACAATTCTCCATGAAAAGGAATTGTTCAAATGTTAGAACGACAGGTCTCATCCCGCTATTCCACAGCCATCAGCATTCTGCGTGGCAGAGAGATTTTCCAAGCGTGCACAGACTTGTGTGCATGGGGAGGGGGCCAAGCTGTGTGAACCGAAGCAGGTAGCCTGGTATCCATCAAAGCAATTGAACCATATGAAACATTTTAAAGAATCAGTTTGTAGGCAAGTTCCTAGTCCTTACCATTCATCCCACTTTCTTGATGCCAGTTGACCAGAACACTGCAGAAGGAAGCTTCCTTCCTATGCCATGGCTCTCCAGAGTTTCAGGCTCTTTATACCCAGTATACCTGAAGGAGTATCTCCACCATCACCGTTCAGCCTGGACACTGAGGACCAGCTCCAGGGGCCTTCTGGCGGTTCCCTCACTGCGAGAAGTGAAGTTACAGGGAACCAGGCAGAGGGCCTTCTCGGTAGTGGCGCCTGCCCTGTGGAACGCCCTCCCATCAGATGTCAAGGAAATGAACAACTTATCTGACTTTTAGAAGGCAACCCTGTTTAGGAAAGTTTTTAACGTTTGATCTTTATCGGTTCTATTAATAATATTTTGTTGTGAGCTGCCCAGAGTGGGAAACCCAGCCAGATGGGCAGGGTATATTATTATTATTATTATTATTATTATTATTATTATTATTATTATTATATCTGTTACCTGACACTAAAATGCCCTAGGGACACAGGATCCCCTAGAAAACTCCCTGCCACCATGCATGTCCCATCAGCTTCCATTCTAAACTTCCTCCCTTTATACAAAGGCCCATTCTAGGCCGGGATCCTGTTCTCATAGCAACCAATCAGAAACACATCATGCCTGCTTTCCCCGGTTTTTTCTCGGGAGCAGCTAGCAAGATAGAGCCACAGAACTGGCCTCAGGAGCAATCAAGCCACCTGCTTAGAGGTGGCAGTGGTGGGTAGGTCTGGGCACCAAGGGCACGCTAGACTGGTTCCACTGGCATGCCCACCCCATCCTGCCTTCTAGCCAGCCAAGTAAGCTGAAGCAATCCACACCAGCTCTCTTCCTTGTGCTTCCCAACAACTGGTACTTGGGAGTCTTAATCACCACCGACCCTGGAGCCAGGACACAGCTAGTACAGCCATTGACAGCCTTATCCTCAACAAAGCTTTCCAGACCCCTTTAAAGCTGTCCAAATTGGTGGCCACCGCCGCATCTTGTGGCGATGAGTTCCGTAGTTTAATGCTGCACCATTTACCGTAGATCGGCGAGGATTTCAGACTCCCAGTTCTTCAAGCCCCAACAGCAGCAAAACGGTGCCCCTGTGGGCATGGGCGTAGCCAAGATTTATGCTGGGAGAGGGCAGGACCCCCAACTGCTCTCCTCATCCTCTGTCTGGCTCTTTCTACCGGTAGCAGATTCCTAACGAAATAGTCTCGACGACTGGTGTGTTAAATTAATTTCTTTTGACATAGCTCAGTTGGTTGGAGCGTGGTGCTGATAAATGCCAAGGTTGCAGGTGTGATCAGCTGAATATCCCTGCCTAACAAGGGGTTTGGATTTAAGATGATCCTCAAGATTCCTTCCAATTCTTTGATTCTATGACCCCGAGTGCTCAGAAAGGTGTGTCAAAATCTTTCCACGAGTATTTCTTATTCATTTATTTATTTACTTGATTTGTGGGGGGCGGGGACAACGCAGCCCACGCCTAACAGAGCTTAATTCCAAGACCCACAAAAACCAGAGGCAGCCCTTTGGGACCCAAATGAAGATGATGATGACAAGCGGGTCTTGCAAGCCTCTCCGCCGCCTCCTTTTCCCGCCCTCCCGCTTCTCCTCCCGGGCGCAGGAGAGATGCAGCTTCCTCCTCCCTTAGTGGGTGGAGGGACGGAGCATCATCCGCCCCGGCCGTGCGCACAGCACTGTGGGCTAACATGGCAGCTTCCTTCGCCACTCTCGGCTTCCCACTCCTTTGACAATCCGCTCTGCTCTTTGATTTCCCGGGGAGGGGAGGATTCCTTTCCCGCTCGCCCCCGGCAACACACACAACACAACCTCTGCACACCCTTAACGGGATCCAGCATGGAGAGGAGTTCCAGCTGCGAGAGCATTGCCTCCAAGGAGGCTCCGCCCGCCACCCGCCAGCCCAGCCCGGATTCCCTCTCCAGGTAAAACCGCCCTTCACCCTCCAGCGTGGGAAAGCCCTGGAGGAGAGGTGTTGTTTGGCGCTTTCGTATCTCTAGGGTTTTGTTTTGTTTGTTCGTTCTGCGGGGGAGGAAAGGGACCCCCGTATCCCATCCCTCCGCTTTCCATAACCTGCGCTTCTAACTGGCTCAGGTCAGTGCGGGGGAGAGAGGTGCCCTAATTCGGCACACGCTGCGCCCGTTGCACCTGGGTGGCCTGTGTAGTTAAACCCAGGGGAAGGGAAGGGCTCGGTGTGATCAGGGAACTGCACATGCTCAGAGGCACTCATCTTGGTGAGCGCCTCTCGCATCATCCCCCCCGGGTGGTTCCAGGGCACCCGATGCCAAGCGCGCTCCTTGCAGTGGGATCCTCAGCGCGCTTTGCACAGGGGGAGCCCATCCCGTAGAGGAAGCGCCGGCTTCGGTCCTGAGCTCCGGAGCGCGCCCTGTTCCCCCACCCCTCCCTCGGTGAGGCTTTACTTCTGAGTAAACAGGCAGAGGATCGAACGCTTAATGGAACAGGGCGGAACAGGGCTTCCATACACTGCATTTTAATGCTGCAATCCCGTTAGTATTTACCTGGGAATAAGTGCCGCTGAACACAGTGGGGCTTGTTTCCGAGTAAATGCGGAGAGGGTTGCGCGCTGTGAGGTTTTGGACCATTCTCCGTGTTGCGCTGTGCTCCTGGTGGGAAATAGAGGACAATGCTTGTAGGATTGTTTGTGTGTTTTTCTCTCTCTGTGTGTGTATTTGCTTTACAGCATTTTTATTTCATTCCTAATGGAAGTGATTGTATATCTTTATTTTTTCTTTTAATTTATTCAATCAGAGGACATTTTCTTATTTTATTTTATTTCTCACTTTATATTGCCTCATTTTTCCTGACCCGACTGCCTTGTGCGGTTGACCACATCCTTGATTTGGAACGCTGAATTTCACCTATCATATTTTAAGGCAGGGTTGTGGGTGAACTTGCCCTGTCCGCACCAGACATTTAAAGCAGCATGGTACCACTTTAAGCAGTTGTGGCTTCCCCCAAAGAATCCTGGGAACTGTAGTTTGTTAGAGGTGCAGAGTGCTGTTAGCAGACCCCTATTCCAACCCACCCCCCAGCTGCAAATTCCAGAGTGGCTTACCAGTCTCTCTTCCCAGGGAATTCTGGGAACTGATTTCAAAAGACACCTGGAGAAGGGCCTCAACAAAATATCTTCGAAGAGGAGCAGAGATGCTCCTTCAGGTACCAGGGACTCCAGGGAGAGGATCTACTACCTACTTTTTCAAAACCTGGAGATGCCAGGAATTGAAGCTTTGACCCTTTCACGATCCTTTCCCCATACACCTTGGTTGCAAACACACCATACATTGTACAGTAATCACAGTGTCCCCTTTCTTCCCCAAAATCTTGGGGACTCTGGTTTGTTAAGGGTGCTGGGAAGTGTAGCTATGTGAGGGGTAAACTACAGTTTCCATGCTAAAAAAAAGGTAAAGGACCCCTGGATGATTCAGTCCAGTTGATTTGGGGAGGAAACGATGCCCGTTAAAGGGGCGTCAATGTGCTTTAAATTGATGGTTTATTTCCTTATTTCCATTCTTACATAATTTTATTTTCATGCTGCCTCTCCATACTTCAAACCATGCTCAGGCAGCTTGCAACATGACAAAAGTCCATCATCGTAACAAGGCAAAAGTTGCCATCAACAATAAATAAAGCATTAAAAAAAAATACAACCAAACTGAACAGATTCCGCATAGAGATGTAGAAAGGCAAATAGTTGTGCAGGGTACGCTTGCCTGACTCTGAGGCTGTGTACACATTACGGTATACTCTGGCTCCCGTGTGCTCCCACCACGGGTGTTTGAAGCTGAGTGCGCATGATGTTAGCCGCAAGCCCAAGTATTCTACAGCTTCTTGAGAAATGCTGCTGTTTGGTGCATTTTCCCCTCAAACCAGCTTCTAACCTGAGGTGTGTACATCTAAGATCAAAGCAGCACATGCCTGGGTGGCAATGCACACAGAGATTCACGGGCAGTTTCACTGATAGGAGTTCAGCACAACGAAACAGATCAAGTAATGCTTATTGGGCAAAGACGTCCCAGGCCCCTCTCCGGTGTGTACGGTAGGCCCACAACTTGCACCCGTTTAACTTGTGTGTATTCAAGTATGGTGTACATCAAGTCCTACATATAAAATTATTCTGAGAATCACCCTTAGATCTTAGGATGAAAAGACTGGTATATAAATCTAATAAATAAAAATCAAGTAAATAAAAAACTGTACAATAGAAACCAAGTGAAAATGTTAGAATCAGAAATCAGCTAACCGTTAGCGGAAAAATGTGTTCTTAATTACCTCCATAAACTTGACGAGCAGTTTAAAAGTTGTGCCACCTGATGGCTGGGAATTGGAAAAGGGAGAAAGGAGGCAGATTTTATTTACTCTTGTCAGGTGTTTGTTCAAAATGCTTCTAGCTAGCTGCTTTGCTCTCAAAATGGGTGGAATGCTGAACGTCCAGTATCTCTCCCCCCCCCCCCATGACTGGGAAAGCAGGTGGAGTGGGAGGCGATTCTGAGTGCACACTGCTAGCTTGGAAAATGCTAAACTCCACCTGTTTTTCCTGACTTCCCCCCCTTTTAGAATACAAAGCAGTTGCAAGCGGCTTAAGTCATGTCACTACATATATGTGTGTGTGTAGTTAAGTCTTGAGGTTCTTCCCCCTTCATCGACTTTCAAGGTTGCCTTCCATAGCCTTAAGGTCTAGAAACATGCTATTTTTTAAAAGAAAAGGGAGAACAAAAGATTCTCGGGAAGCTGGGTTCTATAGCCAAAACCAAAGGGTTGCACTCCTAGAGGCCTTTTGGCTCATGAATGGCCTGATTCACGCGAGCCTGAGGATTGTTCCATAGGAACACTGTATTGCATTTCAATGCGTGATTGGCTTTCTGTTCTTGGAGTGGAGCAAAAAGGACCAAACAATTCAGGCTTTGTTTACCAAGCGCCTTACACAGGCTGCAGGAATTCTGTAATTTAGCTTCCCCCCCACCCCACAAAATCCAGTATTTTTTTTAAAAAAATCTAATAGTGTATGACTACTGCTTGGGACACTGTAGGCTATTGTGTGGTCATCGAATGGGCGCAGCCAGAAAGAAGTTCACCCGTGGTCACAGTATAGGGTACTGTACCTGTCTCAATTTGCTCTGGGAAAATATATCCTACAGAAACTATATCCTCCAACAGTCACAGATAAATAAATGCATAAGCACCTTTGGGTGGAGATGTTGGTGTGGCCTCCTCCAGAAATCAACATTTTATAGCCTTCGAGGGCTGAAACCAGATTCAGATATTCAAAGCAGCAGCAAACCTCATTCAGACCAGTTGCGTGGGAGAAGTTAAAATATTTCAGAGCCCAGTAGTTTATGTTACAGGTAACTGTGTTCATACGCTAGAGCAAATGCGAGGAAAGAGCATTGTGGTAGCTTAACAGATTTATTGTGGCACGAAGCTTTTGTGGACTGAAGACCATTTCCTGGGAACGTGGAGAGATGCTGCCAGCCAGTGTAGACAGTATGGAGCTAGATGGGCCAATAGTCTGACTCGGTAAAGGGAAGCTTCCTATATTGTTATAGCTCAGCTGTTTACAGCATGATGCTATAGTGCCAAGGTTACAGTTTCTATCCCTGCAAGGGACAACTGCATATTCCTGCATTGCACGGGGTTGGTCTAGATGACCGACAGGGTCCCCTCTAACTCTACGATTCTATTATTGTTATAGATTTTTTTGGGGGGGTCCCCCTAAACCAGGGGTCAGCAAACTTTTTCAGCAGGGGGGTAGTCCGCTGTCCCTCAGACTTTGTGGGGGGCCAGACTATTTTTTTTGGGGGGGTGAACGAATTCCTGTGCCCCACAAATAACCCAGAGATGCATTTTAAATAAAAGGACACATTCCACTCATGTAAAAACACACTGATTCCTGGACCGCCCGCAGGCCGGATTTAGAAGGCAGTTGGGCCGGATCTGGCCGCCGGGCCTTAGTTTGTCTACCCATGCCCTAAACCCTAGAAATTAATAAAATGGTAGGATTTTGATTATTTGTGAAGAGAATATTGCAGGCCAGTGGGAAAATACAGGTCTAAGCCTCCTTTCCAAGGCAGGGCCTCACCTGCTGTAAGATCTAGACTCCCTCCATGCAAACCAAAGGCGTCAGTAGGTGAATAAATCATATTTCTTAAGGCTACCACAGTCTCTGCCGCATGTTCAATTCTCCAAAGACCACAGGGTGGTTTACAATATAAAAATACGCAGGTATCCATGCTAAGATGTAGCTGTAAACAGTGGATTCATATTAATCCACAGCCCTTCTGCTATCCCTTCCACACAGAGGCTAAATGTAGAGAGGGGCTCTGCAAATATTGGCCTTCTCCCACCCCACCCCCACCCCTGGTGTTGCCATGCCCCTCTGGCCCTCCGTCTAATTTCGACATTCAACAGGATGTTTGAAAAGCAGCCGTTTGAAAAGGCTTCCTGTTTAGGCAATCCCCACATGGTCAGGAATCGCCGTTGTGTAAGATGATGATGATGAGACGGTGATTTTGGATGTAACATATAACCATCATCATGGGTAAGAAAGAAGTTTTTTGTCTGCTCTCCTCATTCGCCATCTGTCCAGCTTCATCCGATGACCTTCGGTTCTAATATTATGAGAGAGGGAGAAAAATGCCTTCCTATCCATGTTCTCTGCAGCGTATATAATTTTGTACACTCCCCGTCTCCCGTTACTCACCTTTATTCTAAACTAAGTAATGCCAAACAGGAGGGGCTGGTGTGGAAGGCTGGCTGCCCCCCGACCCCAGCAGTGGCATTGCTGATTCTGAACAGAAGGATTGAATTCTACCTCTAGACAGAGCAACCTTTCTCAAGTTGTTGGACTACAACTCCCATCATCCATAGCTAGCAGGTCATGGACAATGGGAGTTGTAGTCCAACGACCTATGGGGACCTAGAGTCGAGAAAGGCTGCTCTAGAGTTCCATTACCCTGCCTGCATTCAGGTGTCATTATAACAAACCATGGTTTATCCTGACAGGCTCCTTCCTACCCACTTTACCTCCTTTGCCATGGCACTCTTGCCTCCGTTTTCGATCAGCCGCAGCTTGTTGTGTTGTATGACCCCAACAAATTGGTTAATCTTAACTGTGATTTGTTTGAAAGAAACCAACTTCAAACTGTGGTTTGCAAAGCTGGCTTATTTCATAGTTTACATAGCTCGGATGTAGCATTAAACTGTGATTAATTTCCTTTATACTGCACCAGAGGAGATATCCACAAGCCTGGTTGGAGGGTAGGCTCATTCCAGTTCTGATAGGCTATGGTTTATTGTGGCGTCCCAAAAAAAACGTAATGTTTGCTCCTTAACCATACCCTCATGTTACGGCCTGATGAACTTTGTTACTTTGTGCACCTCAGAATAGTTAAAGGCTACACACCTTGGACCTCTTGATCACAGCAAACCTGTAAAGAAATTTATCCAGAATGTACAATACTGCAACACCAAACAACTGCCTTTTTTCCATCCTTCTCCCCCTTATTCCTCCTCCTTTAGTGCTTCCACCTCTCATTCAGATCATTCGGTGCGTACAAAATCTGCTTCCGTCGTCTCATCAGATTCTGTCTCCACTTCCACAGAAAATTTTTCTCCAGATCTAAGGGTAAGCTAATCTGCATGTACAGCAGCAGTCATTTGATCATTCATTTTTATTTTTATTGAATTTGTAGTACAGTACTGTTATGTTAAAGTTTCAGGGCTCCTCTTTGAAGAAAAACTTTCTATACATAGAAAACTAGTAGTGCAAAGAGGAGGCTACAATTAGATTACTTCTCTCCTGATGTTTGTCGATTAATACACGAGATAGCATTCAAGCATGTAATAGGGTTGCCATATTCCCAAATGTGAAAATCCAGAGAAATGTTGTTGAGTTGTTTTTGGGTTTTTTGTCTTAGTTGTTGATAACACCTTCCCTTTCTCCCCCCCCCAAAAAAAAAACCTATTTCGGGGCTTTTCTGGAATTCTAAAACAATGCCTTTTTTTAAAAAAAAAACACCCTACTTGCCATATGTCTAGGTTTTCCCGGACAATTTGGCAATTCAGCAAAAATCCTGGACACCATTTTCAAGCTTGTTTCCTGGCTGTGTCCTGGAAAATCTGGATGTATGACAGCCCTATATATTTCCCCACAGAAATTCTGAATGCCATAGTCTGGAAGTGGGAGAGGAGAAGCAACTGGATTTCCTGCATATGTAGAATGGCTATTCATCTAGTATTGCCACCTCAGGATATATCTGAGACAGGCTCCTGCTTGAAACCTTGGAGGGCTGCTGCCAGTCAGTGTAGACAATATTGAGCTAGGCAGATCGATGATCTGACTCTGCATAATGCAGATTCCTATGTTCCTGTGTGCTTCCGCAAAATGTGCTCAGGAGATTGATCTGCATTCTAGAGTAGGGGCTGGCAGGCTTCAATCCTTTTTGAAAGGCCATCCAGGTTGGTGGCCGTTACTTGCTCCTGTGGGAGGGAGTTCCACAGTTTAACTAGGCGCTGTGCAAGAAGTGCTTTCTTGGATCTGTCCTGATAACGTTGCAGGAGCGGCAGGTGTGGAGGAATAGGGTCGCAGCCACTTACCTAAAGGAGCGTCTCCACCACCATCGTTCTGCCTGGACACTGAGATCCAGCGCCAAGGAAGGGCCTTTTGGCGGTTCCCTCACTGCGAGAAGCGAAGTTACAGGGAACCAGGCAGAGGGCCTTCTCAGTAGTGGCACCCGCCCTGTGGGACGCCCTCCCACCAGATGTCTAATAGAAAAACAGCTACCAGACTTTTAGGAGACATCTGAAGGCAGGCCTGTTTAGGGAAGCTTTTAATATCTGAAGGGCTATTGTATTTTAATGTTTTGTTGGAAGCCACCCAGAGTTTTCTGGGGAAACCCAGCCAGATAGGTGGGGGTAAACAGGCCAAACCCTACGCCAAAGGATAAATGGACATAAATCTGACATCAGGAATCACAAGGCAGAGAAGCCAGTAGGAGAACACTTCAATCTCCCAGGATCTCAAAGTAGCTGTCTTATTACAAAAGAATTTCAGAAATAGACTGGAAAGAGAAGTTGCTGGATTGCAACTTATTACCAAACTTAAAACCATTGAGAGACCTGGTCTGAATAGAGAAATTGGATTCTTATCTCAGTATACATGATAAAGCTATTTTTAGCCAGCTCACCCCTTGTGGTGACTTGCAGTGAGATCTGCAAAGGTTTCCGACTTCCAGTGTTCATAGAATCATAGGGTTGGCTGACATTGGGGTGGTTGACAAAATGGCCGCCATCGGCCGTGTGGCACAACACAAAGAGTGCCCAGACCGCAACGGTTAATTGGTGGCGGCTGTTATTTTACTGTAGGGTTTTGTGTGTTTTTGTTGAAAACCACTTTGATCTTCTTCTTTATGAAACAGTATATATAATACACAGCTTATAAATAAATGAAACAGGCATGCCGTACCCACATCAAGTACCCCCTGAAATAAGGGGTGGGGGGAAGCACCTTTTTCAGCCATTAATGTGCTCCCTTGCAGAGGGGTGGCTCTTTGCCTCTCTCCTCTGTTCAGAATGGAGAAGGGAGAGGCATGTCCAGTCCTGGCATCCGTTGAAATGTGGGAAAATTTAAGGGTGCCTGTTCAGTGTAGGAGACGCTGAGCCAGCGCAAACAGGAATCGAGCAGCAAAGGCAGGTCTCTCGTGCACTGCGGATTTTTGGTGGGATATTTACTGCGACCTTTCTCCGGCACTGTAGCTTAGGTGTATTTCAGTATTTGGCTTCATTTCTAACCGCATCATGACAGCATTTCGGTCCGTCCCCCCCAAATGTGAGCTTCACTTCAGACCAGCTGTGCTTCAGCTTTTTAGTAGCAGCGATGTCCCTCCCAATGGCGTCTGAAATGGGCTGAGACTCTGGCCATACTCATGCCATGCACGGAAAGCGCTTTAAACAGTCGTAAAGGTAAAGGGACCCAGGTAAAGTCCAGTTGCAGAAGACTCTGAGGTTGTGGCGCTCCCTCGCTTTACTGGCCGAGGGAGCCGGCATTTGTCTGCTTCTGCAGACAGTTTTTCCAGGTTATGTGGCTAGCATGACTAAGCCGCTTCTGGCGAAACCAGAGCAGCGCACGGAAACGCCGTTTACCTTCCCGCCGGAGCGGTACCTATTTATCTGCTTGCACTTTGACGTGCTTTTGAACTGCTAGATTGGCAGGAGCAGGGACCGAGCAACGGGAGCTCACCCCGTCGAGGGGATTCATACCGCCAACCTTCTGATCGGCACGCCCTAGGCTCTGTGGTTTAGACCACAGCGCCACCCGCGTCCATCCCCCCCCACCCGCCACCCCACCAGTCATGGCTTCCCCAAAAGAATTCTGGGAGCTGTAGTTCGTTAAGTGTGCTGGCAGTTGTTGTTGTTGTTGTTGTTGTTTAGTCGTTTAGTCGTGTCCGACTCTTCGTGACCCCATGGACCATAGCACGCCAGGCACTCCTGTCTTGCACTGCCTCCTGCAGTTTGGTCAAACTCAAGATCGTAGCTTCGAGAACACTGTCCAACCATCTCGTCCTCTGTCGTCCCCTTCTCCTAGTGCCCTCAATCTTTCCCAACATCAGGGTCTTTTCCAAGGATTCTTCTCTTCTCATGAGGTGGCCAAAGTATTGGAGCCTCAGCTTCACGATCTGTCCTTCCAGTGAGCACTCAGGGCTGATTTCCTTAAGAATGGATAGGTTTGATCTTCTTGCAGTCCATGGGACTCTCAAGAGTCTCCTCCAGCACCATAATTCAAAAGCATCAATTCTTCGGCGATCAGCCTTCTTTATGGTCCAGTTCTCACTTCCATACATCACTACTGGGAAAACTATAGCTTTAACTATACGGACCTGGCAGTTGTTAGGGGGACTCTATTCTCCTCACACATACCAGAGCTCCTTGGGAAGAGGGGTTGATGGTTAAATTACTTTGGGAACTGTAGTTCCAGGAGGGGGGAGTAGAGGGTCTCCTAGCAACTCTCAGCTCCCTTAGCAAACTATGGTTCCCAGGACAAAAGCAAAAATAACCACCATTATTTTCACTGCGTACCTCCCTTCTTGAAAGGGCATTCCATGGCTGTTGATGCCACAGCTAACAAGGCCCTGTCGCTCGGGTTTTTGTCTCACCTCAGTTTCTGAAGGCCGAGGAACGGGTGCGAGGTGGAGTTTTACAATACTGGCTTCGGTGAATGTGTACACACGTGTGTGCTGCGTCATATTTCCAAACATGGAAATGCCCTTCAGGAACCTGTGTTGGCTATGCAAGGGCTTCTCTTTTCTGCATTGCCTGAAATGTCCCTGACAGGAAGGAAGGTCGTGCAGCAATTTCTTTTTAACTCATCCTTTTTTTTCTTGGAGCTTGGCAAGCATAGCTCATCCACTGACTCTGCCTTCTTTCTGTGCATTTTCTTTCCCAAAGACAGCTCAGCATTGCCTCTTCTCCGCCCGTCTGTCCTCCCCACCCCCACCCCAATGGTCTCCTGACATGGAGGAATTCTGCCTATTTGAGCAGAATTCGTTTTTAATACCAAGTGTCCTTTCCCCTGCCCTCTATTTATAGCTCTCTCGTCATAGACCTGCCACGGCCCAGGTTACAATATATTGATTTAGTGCAAATGAGATCAGGGAGAGCCAGACTCGGTCAATCTTCTGTCTCTGAGGCAAGGGGGAAAGGAAGTGCCTCCGGAGCATGTTCATGTTTCAAGAGACAGCCAAAGAGGAAGGTGATCTTAATAATGTTCAAGGTCCCCTAGATGTTTGGATAGGCACTAAATGTGCCGCGCGGAAGCCGCCCTGAAACTATTTATGATTGTCATTCACGAGTAGCTGAGCGCTTCAGGGAGTTCGCCCATGGCCTTGGGATGTCCTCTTGGGACGTGATCCGTTATTTCCTCTGAGGCGTCTGCCTTCCTTCCCATCGCGAACCTTTCTGTGGACTTCTTTCCTTTTCTTTCTTTGCAATGTACAACGGGGTAAGGGATTTTCTTCTTCTTCTCTCCGGGCTGTGCTTTAGCTTAGGCAGCCCTGCCGAGCATCTGAACAAAAGTAGATGGTTAATTATTATTACCTGTACTATTATTATTATTGCCAAATATGTGTGGGTTTTGTGTGCCTTCTTGATCAAGAAAGCTTATTGTTCTTTTTGTAAAGGAGGTTTGTGGCTCGCTGTCGGAGTGCGCCTTTTGCACGCAAAGATTGAATCCCTGGCATCTCCAAACAGGTTTGGGTCGTCAGGCTGCCCTTTGAAACCCTGGAGAGCTACTGCTAGCTAGTTCTGATAATCCTGGGACCAGTGACTAGGTGTAAGGCAGCCTCTGATGGAAGCCCGGTTTTCACCTTTGAATTTTTCCAAAGAGATGCTACTGCCGCCTCACATTTGCGGCTCCAGGTTTGTGTCAGCAAACAAAATTCCCGCGTGAAATTCATCCCTGGGTGATGAAGCCAAATGCTCCATCGTTTGACACAATGGCAAAGACATTTTACTTTGCTCCCACTCCACTTCCTTTTTTGTGATTTTTTTTGGGGGGGGTCTGATGAGTTAATGCTATTGCACCAGTTTTTTCCCCTTGGTACTTCCCTTCTGCTTTAACTGACAGCTGGAAACAGGGGTTTTCATTCCCACTTATTGGCATGCTGAAGTTAATTTAACAGTGGCAGGAGAGGTGGGTATTTGGGCGCAGCTTGGACAATTTCAGGGATGTTTTCGGAGGAAGAAAATGTATGCCGTTCTATGAGGATAATGTTAGAATGAATGGGAAATGGGCGAAGATCTGTACCGGGGCAAAAGTCAACTGTCTGAGGGGAGAACTAGGCGGCGTGAGCTTTTCTGTCCTCCTGGGCTAAATGTTGCCACTATGTTCCTGGAGAAGCTGGCCAATAAAGAAGGCTGATCGCCGAAGAATTGATGCTTTTGAATTGTGGTGCTGGAGGAGACTCTTGAGAGTCCCATGGACTGCAAGAAGATAAAACCTATCCATTCTTAAGGAAATCAGCCCTGAGTGCTCCCTGGAAGGACAGATCGTGAAGCTGAGGCTCCAATACTTTGGCCACCTCATGAGAAGAGAAGAATCCTTGGAAAAGACCTTGATGTTGGGAAAGATGGAGGGCACAAGGAGAAGGGGACGACAGAGGACGAGTTGGTTGGACAGTGTTCTTGAAGCTTCCAACATGAGTTTGACCAAACTGCGGGAGGCAGTGCAAGACAGGAGTGCCTGGCCTGCTCTGGTCCATGGGGTCACGAAGAGTCGGACACGACTAAACGACTAAACAACAACAACATGTTCCTGGATCTGATTTAGGAGAAAATGCTTCAGAGGAGAGGCTGATCAAAGGCACCCAGAATTGCTATTGACACCAGCTGTAACTTTAAGAAATGTAGCTTTTAAGTCACCTCTCTTCCCGCCTTCAAAGAAAGGTCTAGGTGTGGCCCAGGGGAAGGTGGAGTCTGAGGAAATATGGCGGAGGTAGCTTTGGCAAAGCAACCAAAACAGATAAAACTAAGGTTGCTTCTACGCAACCTGTTTATTGAGCAGTCAGCCTGATTTGGTTGCACAAAATTTATGGGAAAAGTTATTTGAGCCTGCTATTCGCTAAGCCGATTTGTTCGTGCGATGTTGTGTAGACCAAGTGTTATCCCATACTTTCGCCTGCAATTCCCCACCACTTTCCTTGCTGCAAAAAGTCGATCGTTGCTGTTTTCATAGGTGGGCTCATTGTGCAAGAGCGCTGCATCAGTTTTAATGACGCCACACAAATTTGCTGGTATGCTACTAAATCCAGCGAGAGTCTGTAAGCACCCTAAGTCACTGTAGGAATGTTGGGGTTCCTGTATCCATGAAATGTGGTGGACTTTATGTGCGTCTTTATTTATTTTTTCTTTACTCTTGTGTTTATGCCAAAACTGGAATTTGGGGTTTTAGTAAACTGAATGGGGCAATTGCAGGAAGATGCCGGTCAGTTGTGTGCTGGGTTATGCTGGCTGCACACACACACACACACACACACACCGTAGCTGGCTGTAGATGATGTTAGGAAACTTTGCAAGCATTCAAGATGGAAATATTGTGTCTGCACTATTAGGCGCTTGCACTATTTATTTATTTATTTATTTATTTATTTATTTATTTATCAGTCCGCGTTGCAGCACTTTGCAGAAAAAAGCAGCAACAACATAAGATTCTTTGAGTGACGACTTTCTGTATTTCTGCTACTTCAAAGCAGGGTGCCAACTTAATTCTTTGTGTCCGGTTTGTAAGCGAAATGGGATGTTGTGAGATGATCTGCAGAATCGGATTGGCTGGCAAGCCTACGGCCTGCTGCTTGATTGGCTGCCTCCAGAATTCTTCCATGTGCATCATCGTAAAACAGCCCATCTGCATATGGTGTTCCTGCATTATTTTATTTCCCCCCCTTCTCCCCCCCCCCTTGTAAAAAGCCAAAAGATTAAGACACGAGGCTTTTCCATGGGATTAGTGATTTTTCTGGCTGCTTCGATCGTTCTGACTTGAGTTATTCTCCCCCAACCCACATCTGTTTATTTAATCCCCAGAAAAAGCCCCTTCGCCACCATAATAAAACAAGGCGGTTGGTTTTTTGTTCTGTTGTTGTGGGGTGGTTTTTTGGTTTTTTTTGCAGCAGATCTATTATGTAGAAAGTTGTGAGTATCCTGCAGTAGTGCAGTGTGATAATTCTGTGCAGGTCCAAATATGCAGCAGTTTACACGTAGGTAAAATAAAAGTGCAAAAGGAATAACTCCAGCATTTGGTGCAAGATGTCCTTGTTGTCAGTATCGTGTTTTTAAAACACATACACACTTTACCCCAGGGCATTGTCAATGCTGGTTGGGCAATCTGGAACAACATTTGGAGGGTCATATGCTCCCCATTTTTGCCCTTATGGAGACAGGTTTGTCACAAATTGCAATCTACACGTACAATTTGCTGTGCAGGTCCTACAGAGAAGCAACTTTCAGACAGGAATTGTGTGACAATTGGAGTGAAGCGGCTGCCTCGTGTGACTGATTTTGGGCACGCTGAAAGAATGGCAGCAGACTGTCCATTATTTCCTTTATTGTGCATCCAATCATCAGTGGATAATTGTAATTTTTTTCACTAATGGAAAGAGTAAAACTTCAGCTGGTTGGTTTATGAACAAGCCTGGTCTTTGCAACTATAGGATTTAGTCATTCCTAACCCCCACTAAGAACTAACAAACTGTACAAACAAAGGAGCAACCAGAAGTCTGATGATATATGATTCAGCTTGGCTTAGTTTTATTTCATATACTGTTTCAAAAAAAGAACATGAATGTGGAGCTCCCAATTCACGTGGAGACTTATACGGGGTAAGTCCTTTAAAAGAGGCCATGTGGTTACAGAGTACACATGTTCCACAGGGCCTCTTTTAAAAGACTCACCCTGTAGAAGCAAAATAAAAAAATTCCTTCAGTAGCACCTTAAAGACCAACTAAGTTTTTATTTTGGTATGAGCTTTCGTGTGCATGCACACTTCTTCAGATACACTTGAAACAGAAGTAAGTCCCTTATATATATATATATATATATATATATATACAGAGGGTGGTGGGGGTGGGTGGGAATGGGTGATGGGCTGATGGGAGTGGTAAACCTGTAGATGGCTGTTAACGACTGCTGATGACTGCAATTAGTCCTGGGGAGGGGGGGGGAAGCAAGGGCTTAGGCGCTAAAGAAAGCTTGATCATGCATAATGAGATAAGAATCCGATGTCTTTATTCATCCCAGGTGGCTCCATGGTTTTAAGCTTGGTAATGAGTTCCAATGAGTTCCAATAAAATTCCAATGAATTGCCATCTACAGGTTTACCACTCCCATCAGCCCATCACCCATTCCCACCTACCCCCACCACCCTCTGTATATATATAAGGGACTTACTTCTGTTTCAAGTGTATCTGAAGAAGTGTGCATGCACACAAAAGCTCATACCAAAATAAAAACTTAGTTGGTCTTTAAGGTGCTACTGAAGGAATTTTTTTATTTTGCTTCGACTCAGACCAACACGGCTACCTACCTGTAACTCACCCTGTAGAAATATACCGTTTTTCCCCATGTATAAGACGAGCTTTCTTGACCCAAAAATGAGGTTCAAAATTTAGGCTCGTCTTATACACGGGTGGTGCTGAAGGGGTGCGCACAAATGTGTTTTTTTGGCGCGAGCCCGAGATCCCGAGATTGTAAGCGGCGATTGGACGCTTGATTGTTGGGACGGGGGATGCCGAAAATCGCTCACCCGCCAGAACGCAGCACACAAATGCTCGCGTTGCAGCTCCCCGATCGCCACCAGCGGCTGCCAATCACGCTCCCGCTTGCTGCAACGAGGGCAGCTGTTTATTGGCTGCGGCAGCGGCAAACAGGAAGGCTAATGGCAGTGATCAAGCAGCTGCGACACGAGCGGTTGTGTGCTGCGTTTCGGCGGGTGAGCAATTTTCGGTATTCCCCCCCAATCAATCCTCCCCAAAAGCTCAAACCCCCCCCCTTATTTTCTAAATTTTGAGGCCCCCAAAATAGGGGGTGGGGCGTCTTATAGACGGGGGCGTCTTATAGACAGAAAAATACGGCATTGCTGTGTGATGGACATTATAATTTGTATTGTTTTATTATGAAAATCAGTGCTGCACTTCTTTGAGCAGGGGCTTGTTCATCTTGCCATTACCTGGAAAACAATAAAATAATTTTCTTCTTTATAAAAAAAAAGTATTTAACATTGATGTAGCTGATTTCCATCTTAGGTTCTCAGGGAATCTAATAAATTGGCTGAAATGGAGGAGCCCCCATTGCTGCCAGGAGAAACCATTAAAGACATGGGTATGTGCAGATATTTCTCTTTGACTCTTTTTTTTCCAGGGTAGAAAGCACTGGGTTGCAGACACAATGGTTTAATAACAGATATTCTTTTATTTTTCAACATACTGTATGTTAAATCAAGACTGAGCTCCTATCATTTGTACTTTGACTGGCCTCCATACCCCAACCTTAATTGTACTCTGTTTCTTTGTTGCTTTTGTTGAAAAATCAATAATAATAAAAACCATTTATTTATTCAAAAGGAATAGAAGAAATGGGATGATACCATTTTTTCCCCTTTAAAAAGAGAGAGAGAAATTTCTCGGAACAAAATGCACTGTTTCTTTTATTAGGATTGAACAGAAAGCTCTTTCCCTTTGTTGAAATTCCTTCTGTGTTCAGGAACGATAACCAGCTAGTAAATATATGTAAAACCCTCATGTATGTGTGACTGTGGATGGGGTTAGTTGTTAAATAACTCCAGAGGGGTTTGGGGGGTTTTTTTTTGCTGGGGGGAAGGGACAAGCGCAAAGCACATTTGGCCAAGATGTTCAAGCAAAGCCAGAAAGGCTTCATTATCTATCCATAAAACAGTACTCTTAGGCTGGATAGATATGAACAGTGTTATATGATGCTACTCCCATATGCCTGAGCGTGGGTGTTAAGTGTGAAATTCCCGTTCTTTAGTCATCATTTACATTACCGCACCCACTTCTCTTGGTGAAACTGAAGGAGAGCCACTGAGAAGAGGCTTTTAAAGTTTTCTTCAGTGGGAAGAAAAAGCACAAGTTGAGCTGATTTCACCTTGGAGCAGGGAACCTTAGCTGCCAAGTATCCCGTTTTTTGCGGGAAATCCTCGGATTTTAATCCGTTTCCCGCTGTTCTCCCGAATGGAGAAAAATCCCGGAAATCCCCCGGATTTCCTACCTGCCAGGGAGCCTCCATTTTGGGTGTCGCTCTGCCCATGTGTGGGCACCGGAAATTGGGCAGAGCGGCACCAGAAGTCGCTTCTATGCATGCCCGGCGGCCATCTTGGTGGTGGCCACAAGGCGGCCCTTCATAAACACATGGGCAGAGCGGCCCCGGAAGTTGCTTCTACGCAACTTCCGGTGCTGCACCGCTGCTGATCCCTCATTTTTCAGCGGGAGACTTGGCAGGTATGCAGGGAACCCTTTGGCCCTCCAGGTGTTGCTGGACTACAAATCCCTTCAGGCCCAGCAAACAGGACCAATGACCAAGAATTGTGGGACTTTCAGTCATTATTATTTTTATTATTGTTCCATAAATTTGTATATTGCCTTCCCTCCGAAGATCTCAACGCTGTTCATGGCATTAAACTACAAGATTAAAAATACAAAACAATAACCTTCCCACCCACACCCACCCTACAACACATTTAAAAGGATAGCCGTGGTTCTCAAACTTTGTTCTCTGGGCCACATTTTCGGAATAAAAAGTGGCTTGCGCCACACTGAAATATATATATATATATATATATATATATATATATATATATATATATATATATATATATATATATATAAGAAATAACACTGGGAAGCAAAAAGAAGCAACTCCTAGCCATGTTTGATTTTGAAAATATATCTCTCCATATTCTGCAGATTTAAAAAAAGTAAATGATACTATACTACACTACACTACACTACAATGTTTAAATGCTTATTTGATTGCCCTTGAATCTTCCCACAACACTTAACCATCCTCTCCTGCCTTTGAGAACCACTGGGGCAGAGGCTGTTCGTTCAGCACCGTCCCTTGAAAGTCCCTCCCCAACCTGCTTTGAGAGACATTGAAAGGGGTTCCAAGCCTCATTGCAGCACCTCCATGTGGAAATACGTATAATATGTGTGTGTATATAACATATTTCTTTCTTTCTCCCAGCAAAAGATGTTACTCACATCTGCCCATTCACCGGCGCCATTAGAGGAACTCTGACAGTTACAAATTACAGGCTATATTTTAAAAGCATGGAAAGGGTAAGGCTCAAATTGAGCAACTTTTCATTGGTTTTTTTTTGGGGGGTAACCTTATTTATTTCAAGTGCAAGGTTCGAAGGGGCGGAGCTCAGTGGTAGAGAGTGCATGTTTTGAAATCATTGGCTAGCCTGTGATGAGGATGCCCCTTTAGAGGATGGTCCTCTTTTGGAAGCATCCCATTCTTTGTGCTGCTGTCTCATCCAAGTCTGGTTTAAAGAGAGAGAACCCTAAGAAGGGAGAAGAGGAGGGGCTCCATCAGCACTTAGCCACCTAGACAGGACACTAAGCAAGCGCCCTGGCCATAGTCTTCCCCAATGTGGTGAAGAGTCTTGTTGGTTGGTTGGTTAGTTGGCACCCATCTGTCTTGGGAGACAAAGGAGGAGTGTGCCTTTGGGGCGAAGTCAAACTATAGTCATTGAGCAGTATCCAACTATATAGTGCAAGGATTTTCACTTGCTCCATAGAACTTCTCCCCCCATCTCCCCACGTCTGGCCTTGCTCTGAAGGGTTAGGGGGAACACCCCCCCCCAAAAAATAGATTGAGAGTAGGGTTGGGCAGTATATCATCCCAAACCGGTTCAAAGCCCATATTGTGATATCGGTTTCATAGTTTTTGACCTGGCAATATATCACAAATCATGATGTATGTGTGTAGGTGCGCATGCTATGCAATAATCACAATACGGCCGGGGGGGGGGGCCGAAGCCAGCCAATGTCCCTACATAGCGCCATCCTTATTTCGAGCATCGTGATAGAGCAGTGTATCTCGATGTTTAGCTGGCGATATATCAAGAAGCTGAAAGCCAGATATCGCCCAGCCCTGCTACATACTTCCATCCTTATTTCAGACATCGTGACATATCGGTATGTCGCAATGTTTAGCTGGTGATTTATTGCCATTTTGAAAACCACATCGCCCAGCTCTAATGGAAAGATCTCTTTGCAAAGTCCCTTTGGAAAGTCCTTTTGCAAAGCCCAAAGCCCTTGCTCTAGCAGATCTATTCAGTTGGGTATCACACGTGATTTCTAAATTTGCCTCTATCTTTATGAATTAGCATATGCATTTCTAGGCAAATCAGAGTCTTTTCTTGAGTATGCATTTGCTTTTCTTTCTTTCTTTGGCAATTTGTAAGTGGATGCCGAGCCTAGAATATACAGCCAGTCATAGCAGACAATACTGGCTTAGGTGGACCAGTTTCTGACTTGGTACGAGTTAGCTTTACACGCTCATGAGTTTATTGAATTGTCTCAAGGCACGGATGCCACAACTGTGCTCTAACCAAGTAGTCTGGATGGGTAACCACCTGGGAACCCCATGTTCCATGGAAAAAGAAAAGTGGGGTGTGACTGTAAGAAAATAAATGAATGTATCAGTGGATCTCCAGCCTCATCATCAAGACGTTCAGCTTTTGGGTGCTCCAAGTTCTGTCTAACAGTAATAAAGTCGTCCCTTGGTTTTCAAACAGCTGAATTCTCAAATGTTTTGGCTCCCAAATGCCGCAAACCCGGAAGTGACTGTTCTGGTTTGTGAACTATTTTTGGAACCCGAACGTTTGACGGGGCTTCCGTGACTTCTGATTGGAGCTTCCTGCAGCCAATCAGTTGCCACGCTTTGGTTTCCGAACATTTTGGAAGTCAAACAGACTTCCAAGGTACGACTGTCCTTTGTTTTAAGAGGTTTTAGACTTTTCACTGACACACTACATTTCCTCCCCAGGACCCTCCGTTTGTTCTTGACGGTCCTCTGGGCGTGATCAACAGAGTGGAGAAAATTGGAGGCGCTTCTAGCCGCGGTGAAAATTCATATGGCCTGGAGATTGTGTGTAAGGTAAAGCGGATCCATCTATGGTTGGTGAATTATGGGTAGGATCTTGCCCCACAGCAGTGGTCTGTTATGTTCCTAAAAACCACGTTTTTAAATTCCTCTTCGCTTACTTTAAATAGAGCCAACCTGCAGAAAATTACCATGTAGGACTTGAAGCTGATTTGGCAAAACCAAGAAGAAAATACTGTATTTTTCCATGTATAAGACTATATTTCCCCCAAAAAAAGTTAAGTTTAAAATTGGGAGTCGTCTTATACACGGAATGTTGCAATTATTTATTTCTTAATTTTGGGCTCAAGAAATAGGGGTCGTCTTATACATGGGGGCGTCTTATACACGGAAAAATATGGTATATTCCCCCCCCCCAGTGCTCTGTATTGAAAACTCTGATCCTAAACCTCCACTGGGGGATGAAAAGGCTCAGGAGTAAACCCTACAGAAATCCGAAGTGGAGTCCCGAAGATGGTGTCTTGTACGCCTCCTTCCAGCAACTCCTGCAGCCAAGCTGGTGCCAAACGTATTATTCTGCTTTCCTTTGGATCAGTGAGGCTGAAAGGGGCAGTCTTGTCATCTGGGCAGCCCAGGACCTCCATACACACTGCCCAGGCTTGTGCCCTTGGGAAGTCACTTTGGTGCTGCTAACACAGCAGTTTTCCTTCACCCCTGGAGGCACACTCCATTGTCCCTCGAGACAGATAGAGGCCAGCAACAATAGTGCTGAGGTTTCAGAAGATGCACAGAAACACTGCAAAAACCATTCCCAAGGCTTCTAGACCTTCAGCCCATCATGGGAACGGCTCGTCTGTTTCCGTCATTGGCATGCTGTTCTTATTTGAACTGAAATATGAGGTCCTTTAGGGGGACACAAGTGGCACCGTGGTCTAAACCACTGAGCCTCTTGGGCTTGCCGATCAGAAAGTCGGTGGTTCGAATCCCCGCGACGGGGTGAGCTCCTGTTGCTCGGTCCCAGCTCCTGCCAACCTAGCAGTTCGAAAGCATGTCAAAGTGCAAGTAGATAAATAGGTACCGCTCCAGTGGGAAGGTAAACGGCGTTTCTGTGCGCTGCTCTGGCAGAAGCGGCCTAGTCATGCTGGCCACATGACCCGGAAGCTGTACACTGGCTCCCACGGCCAGTAAAGCGAGATGAGCACCGCAACCCCAGAGTCGTCCGTGACTGGACCTAACGTTCAGGGGTCCCTTTATCTTTACCTGTATGAGGTCCTTGGGATTCCAAAGAAGGCTCTACCCTGCACTGTAAAGTCAAGTGTAGGGTGTGTGAACTTTACAGTCATGTAGGTGCTCTTCTTGCTGTGTCCTAACTCTCCGCTTCCGCCACTCCTTCCCCCATTAAGATATTGCAGTTCTACTTGGGGGTAAGAAAGAGCCCCCACCAGGGTAGCTAGTGGTCAGGAATGATGGCATTTGTAGTCCAGTGACATTTGGAGGGCACCCGATTGCAGAAGGCTGGTCTGCTGAGTTTGGCCTAACATTTTTCAGGATGTCCGGAACCTCCGGTTTGCGCATCGCCCCGAGGGCCGCACGAGAAGGTCCATATTTGAGAACTTGACCAAATATGCGTTTCCCGTGTCAAATCATTTGGTAAGTGCTTTTCTGTTGCCCTTGCAGCGCACGTGGTAGAATTGACATGAATTTAACCATTCTTAAGAGATAAATTACTTCGGGTCATAGTGGATGACAATCTTTCACCAGTAAAAAAAAAAAAATTATATAATTTTTATTAAATTTTCTGCTTTACGATTTCAAATAAACATTTTACGAACTTTAAAATACCCAGCAACTTCCCTTCTTCTCTTTATATGGTTCATTTTGCATATCTTGCAATCCCTGCATATTTTACAATAACCGTTCCAATTGGTTTTCTACTATCATATCCATCAAGAATGCTGCCAGCGTTTTCAGCTGTACACCTAAATTTTCCACACACTCAATAAATAAACGTTTTGCAATCTTCTTTAAATGTATGTTCTTCTTGCTCTCTTGGTCTATATGTTAAATCTGCAAGTTGTGAATATTCTGTCAACTTAAGTTTCCATTCCTCTTTAGTTGGGACCTCGCTCACACTTTCAATAGATCTCATCGTAAATAGTGTTGTGCACACTTTCCCAGCTCATCTCTCAATTCGTTCAGTTTTTCTGACATTTCACAGAAAATTCCTGGACTTTTTGACCTCTCTCCCTGGAGGGAATTAAAAAAGAACAAGGTTTGCCTTGGAAGAGGGTAACAAGCCCACCAGCAGGAAGGGTTGGTGTGGGAGAACAAAGAATCAAAGAACTGTAAAGTCAGAAAGGACCACAAGGGTCATTTAGTCCAGGAATCTTCTGCCCAACATGGGGCTTGAACCCATGACCCTGAGATTAAGAGTCACATGCTCTACTGACTGAGCTAGGAGGGATTCCGTAAGAGCTCAAGGCCTCTTATTTAAGAAGTACAACCTGGTACACCTTTAAAGAATTCCCAGTGGCTCCTGCTTAATCTTGAGCTGGGAGACCTGGGAACTTTTATTCCCCAAGCTTCCCAGTGGCAATTTGGAGCATGTTAGGGGAAATTTACTGGTGCTTGCAGCCTTAGACTCGGGCAGAAACCCTCCAAGTCATTGCTGGTTTAGCTTACCCCATAACTGCACACTGTAATCCAAATTGAGGCAGTTTGTAGGGTTGCCAGACTCAATAGAGGACAGGACTTCTGTGACTTTAATTGCCCTGCTCTCTTTTGAGTCTGGAAACCTTAAAGAGAAACCAGCAGACCCTTTGTTTAATTTCCAAGCAAAGGGTCTGCTGGTTTCTCTTTAAGGTTTCCAGACTCAAAAGAGAGCAGGGCAATTAAAGGCACAGAAGTCCTGTCCTCTACTGAGCCTGGCAACCCTAGGCCATTGAGATCCTGACACCCTTGCCATTCCTGAGGTGAAAAATATTGGTACCACCACTGATAGTAACCTCCTCATAGCGCACCACAAAACATGAGCATATCAGGGCTGTTTTTGGTTTTAAAAAGCCCGGATACTCGTAAGGTGAATTAATTTTGAATTTTAAATTGTTGTAAGCTGCCCTGAGACTGGCTGGTGAAGGGCAGGTTATAACTTTAATGATAATTCAAGTTTGTAGGACTCGAACCAATGGCTTCAAGTTAAAAGAAAGGAGATTTTGACTCAACATCAGGAAGATCTTTCTGACAATAAGAGCTGTTCGACAGTGGAACGGTCTCCCTCTGGAGGTTGTAGACTCGCCTTCCTTGGAGGTTTTAAGCAGAGGTTGGATGGCTACCTGTCATGGATGCTTTAGCTGAGATTCCTGCATTGAAGGGGGTTGGACTAGATGACCTTCAGAGTCCCTCCCGACTCTACAACTCTGTAATTCTATCATTATAATAGTGTTGTGGGTGCTGGTACAAAATGGCTCCATAGGCAACCATCACAAAAAAAGGAATAGGTGTCAGCCATGTGGTGTTTGCCTTGAAAGACTGCTCTGTATTTACACTGCCAGGAAAAATAATTCTTTTCTCACAAAGTCCCTTTTCTTCCCAGCCCCCCTTTCTCTCCCTTTTTCACTCCCTTGGCGGTTTTGTAGGTAATAGATCAGAATACAAAGGAATATGAAGAAGTGTGCACTGATGTATTTATTGCAATGTACAAAGACAGTTTCTTTTTGTTCACGCCTCAGTGTTATAGAAACAAAAAAGACTGTGCAGAAATTGTTATTTGAGATGCCAAATAAAATGGAAACTGAGCTGAAAAGAACTGATTTTCGGTCTCTCTCTCTCTCTCTCTCTCTCGTTTTTTAAGTCTCTTTTTGCATTTGAATACAAAGAGGTTTTCCCAGAAAATGGCTGGAAGGTTTATGATCCTGTTGTGGAGTACAGGAGGCAGGTAGGCACCTCCATTCTACCTCTGATTTACACTCCTTCCTGTATGTCAAAATGCATCCTATACACTTGTATATTATTGATGTAGGGTTGAGGAACCTCTGATCTGTAGGTGAACTTAACACCCAAGTCCAAGCTGGGCCCAGATCAAGCATTGCATTAAATAATTTTTAATTTGGTTGGTCAAATTCTGGCTCTGGGGTCACCATGAGTGGCAAGAGCAAGGAGGAATTCTGGCACTCCTGGACTACAGCCTTCCCCAACTGGTGACCTCCAGATGTTTGGGTCTCCAGCTCCTTATCATCTACAGACAGCACGGCCAGTGGTTAGGGATGATGGGAGTTGTAGTCCAAAGCATTTGGAGGGCACCAGTTGAAGAAGGCTGCAGTCCAGGAATGCCAGAATTCCTCCTTGCTCTTGCCACTTATGGTGACTGGGGCAAACGTATCAGATAGGCAGCATATTATTATTATTATTATTATTATTATTATTATTATCATTACTATCAGAGCCCTGTTGGATCAGTTGGGACATAAGCACTAAACCTTCTTCTGCTGTTGTTCCCCCAAAACCGGCATTCCTCTAGTATATTGATTGGCCACAACTAGGGCCAGGGCCTTTTCAGTATTGGCCCCGACTTGGTGGAACGCTCTCTCACAGAAGACCAGGGCCCTGCGGGATTTGACAACTTTCTGCAGGGGCTGCAAGGTGGAGCTGTTCCGCCTGGCCTTTGGGTTTTGATTTGGGCCATTTTAAAACAATTTTTAAATCTAAATTTTAAATCTAAATCTGCATTTTAATCCATTGTTTTTCTTTCTTTTACGTTTTATTGTAATTTTATTGATGTCAGCCGCCCTGAGCCTGGCTCTCACTGGGGAGGGCGGGGTATAAATAAATTATTATTATTATTATTATATTTGACTCCCTTTGTTTCCTGTTACATTTTAGGCAGGTATTGATGTAAGCGCTTCCATTTGAATGATGGGAATGGGAAGCCCAAACACCTCTATCTCTTTCCAAAACAGGGGATTCCTAACGAAAGCTGGAGGGTGACCAAGGTGAACGAGCAGTACGAACTGTGCGACACCTACCCTGCCCTGCTGGTGGTTCCTGCCAACATCTCGGACGAGGAGCTGAAGCGGGTGGCTGCATTCCGATCCAGGGGACGCATACCTGTAAGCTTAGGTTGTCTCTTACTGTGGCCACAGCCGCACCAATGCCTTTAAAGTGCTGTGGTACCGCTTTAAGCAGCTTCCTCCAAAGAATTCTGGGAGTTGTAGTTCAAGGGCTGTATATTCCCCTCCCGGAGCTTCAATTCCCAGAGTTCCCTGTGAAGAGAGATTGATTGCTGAACCGTTCCGGGGAATTGTAGCTCTGGGGAGGGGACTAGGGGTATCCTTTAAAAAATCCTCGAAAAATTCTTTGGGGCCTCCTAACAATTCTCAGCACCCTTAACCTACAGCTCCCAGAATTCTTTGGGGGAAGCCATGGCCGTGTAAAGCGGCGCCGTAGCGCTTTAAATGTATGGTGCCGATGTGGTCCGTTTCTTCAGACTTGTATTTGTTTTTTCTTTTTGAATAAATAAAGCCTTCCTTCTCCTCAAAAGGTTTTGTCCTGGATTCACCCGGAAAGCCAAGCCACGGTCACGCGCTGTAGCCAGCCGATGGTCGGCGTGAGCGGGAAACGTAGCAAAGAGGACGAGAAGTATCTGCAGTCCGTCATGGACTCCAACGCTCAGTCGCACAAAATATTCATCTTCGACGCCAGGCCAAGTGTGAACGCTGTGGCCAACAAGGTTGGATAATCGTGCCTTTCCCAACAGCAGGAGTCGGGAGCCTCATGCCTGGGCACCAGATGTGGCCCTCAGAGCCCCTCTGCCTGGCCCTCGGTACTCTTCCCAACCCACTCACTGGCCCTGTTCTTGTTTGCCTGAACTCTGATAATGCCTGGGTGTATAAGTGTGTGCAAAACCTCACCTGGTGCGCAGAAGTAAGGTTTTCCTTGGTTTCTGCCCCTTCTTTTGGCACTGGCCCCGCCTGCCACTGGCATGTGACCCTTGAAATGTCGCTCAAAAACGGAATTGAAGCCCTTGGCTGTAAAAGGATCCCCATCATAGCTGCCAAGTTTTCCCTTTTCTCGCGAGGAAGCCTATTCAGCATAATGGAATTTCCCTTTAAAAAAGGGAGAACTTGGCAGCTATGATCCCCATCCTTACTCAGTAGCAACTATGTTGAGGAATCTGAGCAGTAATTAAAAACAAACAAACCAAAAAAATCTGATATACGATTCTCCCCTCCCCTGTTTCCTCCCAAAAAATGTTCTCTGGAGGGTTGGAGGCTCGGGAATAGTGTGGGAGATGGTTCTGGAACTTGAAGAAAGGAAAGGAGGAGGAATTGATCAATAATTGTCCTTCCTCTAGCAGGTGCCTTTGCTGGGCCTGCAAAGAATCCTGGGAGTTGTAGTTTACCCCCCAGCGTGCTGCAATTCCTAGTACCCTTAACAAACTACAGTTCCCAGGATTATTTGGGGGGGGGGGAGCCATGTGCTCTGTGTATATTATGCAGCCAGGGTCTTGAGCCAAGGAGGGTAGGCTTGGATCCAGCCCAACAGAACACTCGATTAAAAATACAATTAGAAAGGAGCAGTAGAATTAAAAGAGCGGTAAATCAAAGCAGAATTTTTTAAAAAGAAAATGCAGCACTCAATCCCCAAAGGGCATTCTAAAAAGTTGGATAAAGTTGGGTGGTGGGCATTGGAGTCCCATCCCATAAGCCGCACCACAGATTCCCTGTCTCTGCTGTAGGACAACACACTTGGCAAAAGTTTGACAAAGGCGGTCCAACCTTCGTTTTCTTCTTCAGGCCAAAGGAGGAGGCTATGAAAGTGAGGACGCCTATCAGAACGCAGAGCTGGTCTTCCTGGACATCCATAATATCCATGTTATGAGAGAGTCATTGAGGAAGCTGAAAGAGATTGTCTATCCCAACATAGAAGAGACGCACTGGCTGTCTAATTTGGAATCCACCCATTGGCTGGAACACATCAAGGTACATTGGTGTGTGTGTGTGTGTGTGTGACTGGCTCTGTGTGGGTCCTCCTATCGGTGTGGTTTTGGCAACTTCCCCCCCATCCATGGCAGGCTGCAGCACCAGCATGGTTGCCAACTGCAGCGTCACAGATGCAGAAACCTAGATATTCTGTGACTTATCTTGCTGCAGCTGCTGCAACATTGCAGCTAAGAGACCATTGAGAGCAGAAGCTTAATTCATCTGAGTGTTTTGTGTAGGAACCTGGCTGCCTCTTCAAAAGAAGTCTCTCCCCCTGCCCCACCTCATTGCTTTTGAAAGAGGGAGGGAGAAGACAAAACTCCAAAATGTGTGGTTTGTTAGAGGAGTATGTAGCTAATGAGCCTTAGGAGCAGGAAGTCTTGAAATGCTCACAAGTTGTCCCTTTTGAGACAATAGAAAGCAGCCAGGGCCGGTGCTAGGGTTTTTTGCGCCCTAGGCGATATCACCTTCTGGCGCCCCGCTCCCCCCATTTCTCAGAATTGTTGACCTTTTTTGGAAAAATTAAAAGGGGGGGGAAGGGAAGCAATGTCAGTGTATAATAGATTGCAGGAGGTAATAACAGCAGCATGGTAATTTATGCTTTTTTTTAAAAAAAAGCTTTCATTATTTTACATTTTACAGCTATGGGTTGAAAGCTGGTAATTAAAACATTTTAATATTATTCTTAATATTTTTTCCTCTCTCTCTCTTTTTATGGCCTTGCTAGATTTCTGTTATTTATCTTTTAAGTTTAACAACTTAGAGCACAGAGTAAGGCTTGCATGTTTCCTACCAGTTTAATAAGCTGTACATCACATAAAATATAAAAAATTCACAAGAGTTGACAACCATGAAAATAGCTGTATTTATAGAAACAGGTGCTAATTGACTGCCTTGTAATGAGTATTTTTTTCTTAGGGTGGTTAGAATGTCAAAGGAACAATACGTCTGTATCTATATCCAGTAGTTTTAAATGCTGTTCTAAAGTGTTCAGACTTTTTGAAAGAAGTTTTAAAAACAGATGTTTGCAGTCACAAAATGCATTGTGAAGCATGTGAAAGGAAAACAAATGAATATTTTAGGCACACATCTTTTGAAATGAAATAAATGGCATTTTAAAATGGAAAGGAGATTCAATTACATTATGCCCTCATGAAAGTATTTAGTTTGACCATAAAGAAAACAAAAACCCAGATTTATCATAAATTGTAAAGATTATTTTAATTATTCTCTCTACAATCAATTTAGGTGGCTCAGTGCTGACTGATTTGGAAGCTAAATGAGACCACATTTTAAAAAATGGCAGTGGGTTCTGCTTGAGGGATGTTCTAGATTCACAAAGTACATAACTTTAGGAATTACCGTAAGAGAAAACAACTCTTAACCTGCCTCCCCACCCCTTGCACACAAAAGACCTTGATGACAAGTATCTGTGAGTTTATAGAATTATGATTAGAAGAGGGGGAAGAGGTATGAAGAAACCAGAAGACACCAGGGGCACGTCACTCAGCGGCTTCAGGCAGCTCTCCGGAGGCGCGTGGGGAGCGCAGGCCTGGGGCCGCCTCACCCGCCTTTCAGCTGTTCAGGCTTGTGCTCCCCGCGTACCTCCAGAGAGCGGCCTGAAGCTGCTCAACAGCTGAGAGGCACAGTGGAGGCGTCCCCAGGCTCGCGCTTCCCGCATGGGGAGCGTGAGCCTGGGGCCATCTCGCCTGCGCCTCTCAGCTGTTCAGTGAGAGGCATGGAGGAGGCAGCCCCAGGCTCGCGCTCCCCCGGAGCTTTGTGCAGGGAGCGGGAGCCTGGGGCCGCCTCCACTGAACAGCTGAGAGGCGCAGTGGAAGCGGCCCCAGGCTTGTGCTCCCCGCACGAAGCGCGAGCCCGGGGCCACCTCGCTGCAGCTGTTCAGTGAGAGGTGCGGAGGAGGCAGCCCCAGGCCCGCGCTCCCTGCGCACCTCCGGCTGGCGGCCTAAGGCGGCCCCAGGCAGCACTGGGGGGGCGGTGGGCGGCGGGCAGGCCGGCCAGCGCCCCCTCCATTTTGGAGCCCTAGGCAGCTGCCTAGTTCATCTTAATGGACGCTCCGGCCCTGAAAGCAGCTGCCCCTAGCTGGAACTGTGGAACTCACTCCCACAGGAGGTAGCAATGGCCAACAGCTTTCGGAAAGAACTAGAGAAATCCATGCAAGATCAGGCTATCGGTGGCTGTGTTCTACCTCCATTTTCGGAGGCAGTGTGGCTCTGAGTGCCTTTTGGGGGGAATTGCGGGGGGTGGGGAGTGCTGTTTCCCTCAGGTTGTGCTTGTGGACTTCTGGTTGACCATTGTGAGCAGCGGAGCCCTCTGTATTCTTTTATATACTGTATTGCTGAAAGCACACATCCAGCATTTGTAATTCGCCAGGTGCCAGGTGCATTTTGCAACCAAGTGAAGACATCCTTTCTCGTTCGTTTGGTCCTCGCCTTCTCTGCAACCTGGCTATGAAGACCCGAACCCAAGACTTTGTTCCCATTCTCAATTTTAATTGTCGTGGGGGGGGGGAGGAGGTTTTTATGTTGCCTTAGGTCAGGCCATTCTCTGTTCGTAATGGATGTTGCAGCTGCAAGCCCCCTTTTCTCCCCAGTTGATTCTCGCCGGCGCTCTTCGTATTGCCGACAAAGTGGAGTCGGGGAAGACTTCCGTGGTCGTGCATTGCAGTGATGGTTGGGACAGAACAGCTCAGCTCACCTCGCTTGCCATGCTTATTCTGGATGGCTACTACCGGACCATCCAGGGCTTTCAAGTGCTAGTGGAGAAGGAATGGCTGAGTTTTGGGCACAGATTCCAGCTGGTGAGTTGCCAACCCCTGGAGCTACCAAACTGACTGCTGTAATTTAGGGTGCGTGGGAATTTTTCAGCTTTCGCATTCCAGGAATGAGGGGGTGCTAAAAAGTTGTAACGCGTCCAGGGGAATCCAAAAGATATTTTGGTTAAATTCATACAGTTTCATTTTGCTTGGTAAATGGGAACGTGTGTAAAAATTGCATAGAAATCATGAAAAACGATTGCCAGATTACTAATGATGTAACCGCAAGTATCAGTAGTGGTCGTGTTTAACATTACCTGACACTTTCGGATGGCAAAACTAAAATTCTTTGGTTTCCCAAAAGAAGTTGGCGTGCTTCTTCATCAGACAAAGACTTGCCAAGCTAAATGTTCCCCAAACACAAAAATAGTAGCAGATTCCTCACACCTCAAAACATATTTTTAAGGCCCCTCATTGAAGAAATGTGCAACAATTAAGTTTCACCCCCTAAAATTACATGCCTCTCTGCTATATCTTAAATCAGGCATCCCTAAACTTCGGTTCTCCAGATGTTTTGGACTACAATTCCCATCACCCCTGACCACTGGTCCTCTTAGCTAGGGATCATGAGAGTTGTAGGCCAAAACATCTGGAGGGCCGCAGTTTGGGGATGTCTGTCTTAAATCAATGGTTCCCAATTAGATAAATACTTCAGACCCCCTGTGTTTCAAAAGCCAAGCCATGGACCCCCTACTTTTGAAACTTTTGATATCTTTATGGTAGTTTGTATTGCGTGAATTGTGCCACAGACCCCCTGGGTGGGTTCTGCGGACCCCTTGAGACCCACAGACCACCCATTGGGCAACCACTGCCTTAAATAATTTAAGAGGTGGTTTAGGAGGGCAGACAACTGGGAACTGCTCCAGGGCTGTTGGTAAGGAATTGGTGGAGTTCCAAAAATCTCTAAGAAAGGGAAACAAGGCAAGGAAGTTTGGGTTATGAGCTTAATGCTAGATGCCCACTTTTCTCAAGGACTGGAGAAAACAACAACAACAACAACTTCTTATTGTTCTCCAAACAACTTAGCGTATTTTTATATACATGTATAAGACATCTCCTATTTTGGGGGACTCAAAATTAAGAAAAAGGGGGGGAGAGATTGTTGAGCTTTGGGGGGGGGTAGAATTGCCCAGAATTGTTGACCTTTTTTTAGGGGGGATTGCCGAAAATCGCTCACAGACAATGCCGCTCGCACGCGTCGGAAAAGCCACCTCTGTCCCCTCACCGACAAAAGCAGCAAATCACCCACCCAATCGGCAGCCAATCGGCAGCCAGTCAACACCTTGCCACAGCCACCAATAACAACCTCCAACTCGTGGCAGCAACCAATCCCATGTCCCCACAAACCATCCATGTGTAAGACAACCCCCAATTTTTAACATGATTTTTGAATAATAATAATAAAAACCTTGTCCTATACATTGAGAAGTCCGGTACATTTAAAAGCATGAATATATTATAACAGAGAGAGAATAAAAATACATTATGGAACAGAAATGGTAGGAAAACGTACATATATGCCTGTCAAATGAATTTGTGTGTTATTTTGTATCCTGTGGGTCTTTTTTACTCTCTCCTCTCGCATTTAAGTCATCCTCAGAGTAGACTCGGCACGCTGGTGATTTGCCCAATTTAATCTGTACAACTCCTATTTCTATAAACGATACTGGTTTTCAGATACGCATCCTGTGGCCTCTCGTTTTGTTTTAGAGAGTCGGTCACGGAGACAGAAACCATGCGGATGCAGACCGATCTCCTGTTTTCCTCCAGTTTGTTGACTGTGTCTGGCAGATGACAAGACAGGTAAATTTCTTGGGGGCTTTTGTTGGGACAGAGATTGGGCTTTTTTATTGGCTTTTTTAAAATAAGGGGCTTTTATTGGGAGAGAATTCGAGTTAGTTACAAGGGTGGTGTTTGGGGATTGTTGCTTTTTAAAGCACAAAGTATGCATGTGTAATTTAACTTGTGAAACTCACTACCACAAGATGTGATAATGACCACTCCATATACATATTATATATGTGTGTATTTAGAGAGAGAGCGAATAATGGTGTATAAATAGTCTTTTATAACTACATAAAATAGATTTGAGATCTTTCGGTGAAAACCAGTCAATACCTGAAGGAGTGTCTCCACCCCCATCGTTCTGCCCAGACACTGAGGTCCAGCGCCGAGGGTCTTCTGTCAGTTACCTCCATGCGAGAAGTGAGGTTACAGGGAACCAGGCAGAGGGCCTTCTTGGTAGTGGCGCCCGTCCTTCTGGAACGTCCTCCCATCAGATGTCAAGGAAATAAACAACTATCTGACTTTTATAAGACATCTGAAGGCAGCCCTGTTAATACAGATTCTAAAAAGCCTGGTTAAAAATTAACATGAAAAACCATGGTTTCCATCTCTGTCAACAGCTGAACACCTGAATAAGATATTTTTGAAGCTTTTTAATGTTTGATGTTTTATCACTTTTTCATTATTATTTTTATTATTAATATTCTGTTGAGAGCTGCCCAGAGTGGTTGGGGAAACCCAGCCAGATGGACGGGGTATAAATATATTATTATTATTATTATTATTATTATTATTATTATTATTAATATTAATTCAGTAAATAAAATTAATTCTGAATGTCAAAAGAGGGGTGGTCCATTTCTCCCTCCCCCCCCAATCGATACTCCTCAGCCCCATATTTTCTCCAGTATGAACACTTTGCAGGCATAATGTTTTCATGTCCCGTTGGGGAAGTGTCCAGTGAAAACAAAATTTCAACCGCTTGTCTTTTGAAGTTTCCCACCGCGTTTGAATTCAACGAGTGCTTCTTGATCACCGTCCTGGACCACCTGTACAGCTGCTTGTTTGGGACGTTCCTGTGTAACAGTGAGCAGCAAAGAGTCAAAGAGGTAAAAAGCAGCAACAACCATCCCAAAACCCCGTCAGGGGCTGCTTTAAAAAAACAACAAACATTTTGCTTTCCTACCTACCATTACTGGGGTCCAAGGATTACTCACACATGAGGGTGGATGGGAGGACCCTGAGTGAGAGGAAGGGAATCATAGAATAGAATCATAGAGTTGGAAGAGACCACAAGGGCCATCCAGTCCAACCCCCTGCCAAGCAGGAAACACCATCAAAGCATTCCTGACATATGGCCATCAAGCCTCCGCTTAAAGACCTCCAAAGAAGGAGACTCCACCACACTCCTTGGCAGCAAATTCCACAAATTCCACCTCCCAAGTTGAGAGATTGAGAGAGGAAAGGGATGCTCCCAGGGGAGATCTGAGAGGGTCCACCACCTTCTGGGTGAGACAAGATTTGAGAGCTCCTTTTGAGAGAGGACCCTGTGTTTTCTTTTCTCTTTCTCTGCTTTGGTTTTTCTTTAGATTGGTTGCTTTTATCTTATTGCATCATGAAAAGGCTTTAATAAAATATTTTTATTATTTTTTATTAATGCCTTTTTATTGGTTTTAAAACTATAACAGAAATAATCAACGGACAGAAACTCAATCAATACCTACCAACGGACTGATATTTTGACAGTATTCTTTTACATAAACTCTGTAGATATCTCTTTGGTAAATTTGTCATCTGTAACGTCTCGTAACCTTGCTGATAGTCTCGCTTGTTCAGCGTACTCTCTTAATTTATTTTGCCAGTCTGATTTGGATGGGGTAGCCCCTCCCTTCCAACCTTTTGCGATTAGAATCCTGGCAGATACTGTAGCATACATAAAGGCTCTCCTTAACCTTTTTGAAATTTCATTACCCATAATTCCTAGCGGGAAGGCTTCAGGCTTTTTAGGGAAAGAGCATTTAAACATTTTCTTAAGTTCATTATAAATCGTTTCTGTTGTGACGTGGGGTTTGTGATTTCAGCTCTCTTGACAAAACATGCTGGAGACAGTTCTCTAGTAACAGCTCTTTATTAAAGTGAACAAGACTGACTGTGAGGGCAGGAAGGCTACATTTATAGGGACAGGGGACTGGCTAGGAAGGGATACATTTTGGAGGGAACAATATCAGGCAATCACAGTGCTGCCTTTTGGAGGGAACCAATAAGACAGAGGATCCAAATACAGCAGCTTAAATGAACCAATAGTAGCTGTACCCTCTGGAACCAAAAGGCAGTTACTTTATCCTAATGCAAATACAGACAATAATAATACAGATATAAAATCCTTTGACTCAATACACAACACCCCTCCCCCCCTAGTGAGCACAGCAGACGTAATCCCTCAGGTACTGTGGGGTCCCACAACTTCTACCTGATCTCCTGACAACAGGTGTTGCAGGTTCTGGATTGGGTGTTACCTGTGGTGGAGGGGCTGCTATAGGGGTTTCGTCAGGAACAGATGGAGTCCCAGACATCTCAGGGTCCCCTACCTGGACCTCGTCATCCTGAGGACTAGCAGACCCTGGTTCATTTGCTGAAGCCCCTGGTGACTGCACCTCTGGGCCATCTTCACTCTGGTCTTGCAGCTGTGCGTCATTAGCCAGGGATGAATTATCTGACTCCTCCCTGCTGAGCGCCCTGCGCCTCAGCTGATCTATATGTCTCTTCCAAACTTGTCCATTTTCCAAGGTCACATAATAGGACACAGGTCCACTAGCCCGGGTGATCACACCGGCCACCCATCGCGGACCTCGTGAATAGTTCCTCACCCAGACCAGATCTTCAGGGGCGAGATACCTTGTTGTGTCAGTCTCAGCCTGGGGGGTTGCTCTTGAATTACGGTTTGGCATTTTATCTGGGTGGACATAATCCAGCACCGTTACCAGTCTTCTACCTAAGAGCAGCTCGGCTGGCGACTTGCCCGTCGCAGTACACGGCGTCGCATGCTGCAAAAATAACATTCGTGCAATGCGAGCCGACCAGTTACCCTCCATTAAGCGCGCAATGGATTCTTTGGCTGTTCGTACCATGCGCTCAGCCTGCCCATTGGAGGATGGGTGAAAGGGCGCGGATGTGACCCCTCTTATGAAGTTATCAGCCAAGAATGCCCTGAATTCTTGGGATACAAAAGCTGCCCCATTATCTGATACAATGGTCTCAGGTAACCCATGGGTTGCAAACAGCTGCCTCAACACCTTGATTACGGCAGCTGATGCCATGCTAGGGACCATCGCCACTTGGAATATGGAATATGCATACCATTTGGAATATGCATCAACGATAACCAAAAAGACCTTCCCTTGGAATGGCCCAGCAAAATCTATGTGCAGCCGGCTCCAGGGAGTCCTGGACTGCTCCCACCAGTGGACTGGTGCTCTGGCCACTTCTGGCCGCACCTCTTGGCATGCCTTGCATGTTCGTACCCATTGTTCTATGTTCTGGTCCATTCCAGGCCACCACACATAACATCGGGCTAGCGACTTCATCCTGACCATTCCTGGGTGTCCCATGTGAAGCGTCTCAAGAACCCTGTTTCTCAGTGGTGCTGGGATGATCACCCTATCTCCCCATAGGAGACAACCCTTATGCATGGACAATTCGTGCTGCCTTGTCGCATAAGGCCTGAATTTTTCTTCATGCGGACCACCTGGCCACCCCCTCCCCACCCAAGTGAGCACACGGGAGAGAACAGCATCTTTCCTCGTTTTCTCAGCTATATCACTGTCTGATCTTTTTACAGTTCCACCACATGTGGATCCATGTGCCAAGGCTTTAATAAAATCTTAAGGGGGGGAAATAAATACTTAGAAGGTCCACGCCTCTTCTACAAAGCAGGCGGTAGACGACAGGTTGCCCTCCAGTGACTCCTGGTCAAGGATAATAGACATAGTAGTCCTAACTCTGCAAGTTGCTAAAGCTCCCCAGAACTGTGCTAAGGCATTCTCCTAACGTGCCACAAATACAGTGAAGCTTCCCTCTTCCTTCCTGTTTTTCAGGGCCTTCCCAAAAAGACGGTTTCGCTGTGGTCTTATGTAAACAGCCAGCTCGAAGACTTCACCAATCCTCTCTATGCCAGCTACACCAACCACGTTTTGTATCCCGTGGCCAGCATGCGCCACCTGGAACTCTGGGTAGGCTACTACATCAGGTGGAACCCGCGGATGAAGCCACAGGTAAGGTGACTAGGGGGAGGAAAGGGGTGAAAACCGGGGAGGTCAAAGATTCTCTGCATTGCATGCTCCTCAGAGCCTGAGCGCATGCTCGGGCTGAGAACCGCTGGACAAGAATCTTGCTTGATCCAAAGGCTCGCGGCCTTGCCAGACACGATTAACTATGGGACGCAGGTGTGTGGCGCTGTGGTCTAAACCACTGAGCCTCTTGGCTTGGGCTTGCCAATCAGAAGGTTGGCGGTTCGAATCCCCACGACGGGGTGAGCTCCTGTTGCTCTGTCCCAGCTCCTGCCAAGCACGTCAAAATGCAAGTAGATAAATAGGTACCGCTCTGGTGGGAAGGTAAACGACGTTTCCGTACACTCTGGTTTTTATCACAGTGTCCTGTTGCGCCAGAAGCGATTTAGTCATGCTGGCCATATGACCAGGAAAGCTGTCTGGACAAATGCCGGTTCCCTCGGCCTGAAAGCGAGATGAGCACTGCACCCAATTTGCCTTTGACTGGACTTAACCGTCCAAGGGTCCTTTACCTTTTTTTTAAAAAACACAACTATGGCTTACATGTTATTGCTTTGCTGTGTTCTCTCTTTTTTCTTTTTTGTTTTATTGAGACTTTTCATACTGCACTGCAATAATTAAAAAGACAAAACACAAAGTCTTCTCTCCCAGGTAGATCTAAACCAGGCATCCCCAAACTGCGGTCCTCCAGATGTTTTGGCCTACAACTCCCATGATCCCTAGCCAACAGGACCAGTGGCCAGGGATGATGGGAATTGTAGTCCAAAACATCTGGAGGGCCGAAGTTTGGGGATGCCTGATCTAAACTCTTCTCCCACAGAGAAAGAGGTGGACCCTCCCAGCTCTGTCACCTGGAAGTTTTCCTTTCTTATCCCAGTCTCTGACCCTAGGAGGTCTTCCCTTCCCTTTCTCTCACACAGGGTCGTTTACCAACCATCCACTACCTCCATCTGTGTGTAATCTCCTTGCTAACCCAGACTGGCTTATAAAAGCAAGAGCAAAGTAAAAAATTAAGACGCAAAAATAACAGAAAGATAGAAATGATAGAGGGATGAAAAAGGTTTTTTTAAAAAAAAAAGGAAGAAGAGAGAGAAAGAGGGAAACAAAATTAAAAAGATGAAAGAAAAGAAAAACGTTAGTAGAAAAATTTCCATTCGCTGTTTACATTTTTAAAAAGCAAAATACGATTGTTTAAAACTTTCAAGCTATGTACTTCACTGGGTTCTGGGTCTTAGTTCTGGCGTTAAAAAGGGCTAAAAATAGCTGATCTCTGGTCCAAATGAAGCTCCTCCCTGTGGTTGTCCTCCATCTCCCAAGACTTGAGTGTGAATCTTCCTGTCTTGCTGTAGGAGCCATTGCACAACCGCTACAAGGAACTCCTGGCCAAACGAGCCGAGCTCCAGAAGAAGGTGGAAGAGCTGCAGCGAGAGATCACCAACCGTTCCACTTCCTCCTCTGAGAGAGGCAGCTCTCCTGCCCAGTGTGCCACCCCAGTCCAGACTGTGGTATGACGCAGCTTGCAGACTCTTCAATTTGTCATCTCTCCAGAATCATGCGATAATGGCAGCTTGTCCAGAAATGGAAACTTCAAAAAGAGAAAACTCTGTAAACTTAGAAAGCAGGTCAGACATACTATTTATTATGCTACGTCCCTGCACCAGGGTTTATTATGATGATGATGGTGTAACACTACAGGAAGCGAAAGCCTTTTTTCTTTCTTTTTTGTTCTGCTTATTGTCGTTTAAAGGCATCATATATAATTATCTTACTCGGGGTGCTAGTTACAAGGAAGCTTGCTGGCACAGCCTCCCGAGACGAAACCAGGACACTTGTTCCTTGAGCTCAAGTCGTGAAAGCGGTGGTGTTGCTTTGAACCGGAGAACGTTGCTCTCACACTGGAAGCTGAGGACTTCAAACAGTGGGATGAGCACAGTGCAGCTTGCATCATCCTGCCCCCTCCTTCGCCATCCGATGAGCTGCTCCCAAAAACTCAGAGGAACCTAAGCAAATGGTAACAACAAACAACTGCGTTCCAGAAAAGGGAAGAATTGGGAAATCTTGGTCTGCACAAAGAAGCAGTTGTGCTCATTTGGTTTCCGGACACTGTCGACAAAGGAGCTTGTCCCATTATTTGGGAGGAAATCCCAATCTCATTGTGTTCTTAAGGCAGTGCTTTACATCCTTTTGTGCTGCCAGTGATTCCCCAAGCAAAGGTGACAGCAATCCATCTTTCTATAGGTATGAAGCAGAACACAGTTTCTGTGCCAGCTTTATATGGCAGGTTCTGCTCCTGCACGGCCACCATATTTGCTGAGAGGTTTTGTAGCCACACACACACACACAAAAACCACTGCAGGCAGCTGCAGTCCACAGGTGGACCATGAACAACAGTTTGCTTGCCCTCGCCTGAAGAGGCAACATCAACAGCTAGCAAAATTTATCCATTGCGGGTGGTCACTTGAAAATTAAACCTGAAAATCTAGATTTGGGGAAACGAAGAATGGCTCGCTATAAACAGTTTAATTCTCATCATTTGGGTTAAAACAAAACAAAACAAGGGAGCATCGTCCCGAGGCTTTTAGAGCTTTACATTTGTTAATATCTGGGTACTACTTGCTAGCAATTTGCTGTTAAATATAGTTAACCACGTTCCAGTGCTAAAGCAATGCCTTACTTAATAGGAGTAGAAATGTCGTGTTATTTGAAAGTTCCATTGAAAAGGGTTTCCACATTGCACCCGTGTCCCCCTTTCTTTTAGACAGGACATTCTCCAGCCCCATCAGTTGCAGCGGCAAGAAAATCATCATTCCCTACGACACAAATGTCAACACTGTCCTAAGGCAGGGATGGGGAACCTGTGGCGTTCAGATGTTGTTGGACAACAATTCTCATAGTCTGAGCAACTGGCCAGGCCATCTGGGGCTGATGGGAGTCCAACGACATCAGGAGGGCTACGGGTGCCCCATCCCTGAACTATGGGGTGCCAACAACCCATAGTCTTCTAGTTCTCCTCTGGTTTCCATTGCTATTGGAGCTTTGAAGCTTGCCAAGAGTACGTGTTTTTTCTTTCCTGACATCAGGAAAAAAAAGAGAATAAATCATATGCTTTGGGGAAATAATTGCACCCACACACTGACACACATACTATGGCAATGGTGTTGGGCAAGGTCTCCTTTCTGCATGGGATGAGTTGCGGGGAATTGCATTCAGAAGTGTTAGACCGTGGGTGGTGTGACGTTGCTTTCTGATGGTAGTCTCTGTTGCTTGGATTCTACTGCGTTGTTTCAGTGACTTGAAAAGGGATTGGTGTATATTTGTGTGTGTGTGTGTGTGTTGGCACATCCCAGTCGTACTGCTGTAGCCACCTTGCGTTCAGTGGTGTGCATGCAAACACAGGCATTTCAGGACGACAGACCCGCCTCCTGCAGTCCCACCTCCTGCAGCAAAAGTAGCCACAGATTGCCAGCGTGGTTTTTCTGCTGTGTGAGAGACACACCGCTTGCCCTTCTTGTGCCAATGTCTTGGTACCGGTTTGGTAAGGTGTGTCTTCTTCAGCCGAGCAAACATAAACTATAGGCTTTTGAGAGGGAGCAAAAACATCCCCAATCCCCAAACTAGGGTTGCCAGACTCAATAGAGGACAGGACTTCTGTGCCTTTAATTGCCCTGCTCTCTTTTGAGTCTGGAAACCTTAAAGAGAAACCAGCAGACCCTTTGCTTGGAAATTAAACAAAGGGTCTGCTGGTTTTTCTTTAAGGTTTTCAGACTCAAAAGAGAGCAGGGTAATTAAAGGCACAGAAGTCCTGTCCTCTATTGAGTCTGGCAACCCTACCCCTAACTCAACTCTGTGGAAGCTGAGCCTCACCTTTACTAATTTGGGGGTGGGGGCAAAACGTAAGTGCTTCACTTAGGGACGCCACGGCAGTGGGGGTGAAACCTGCACTCCCCAAGTCTGGACACCTTGGCCTTCAAAACAAGGATGGGGAATAATGTGTGGTCTTCCAGCTGCTGTGATCTTCAGCTGCTGTGATCTTCAGGATTGGAGTCTTGCTCTCTAAAGAATCCCATTTACGGATGCAGGGCGCCTTTCTCAGCCTGCACAGAGACCCATTGCGGCTCCCCCAGGTCTGTGCAGCATACAAACCTGCTCCCTCTGCCCCCTTGACTGCGCATAATGCTGGACATTGTGCTAAAAGCACTAAAGGGTCACCATATGCCTCTCCACCGATGGTGCTGTGAGCAAGAAAACAAGTGATTGCATTGTGACGGGCGAGTGCTTGCTGCCTAAACCCCCAACCCATCTTGAACCCATTTTGTTTCCTCGCTTTTCCTCTCACCTGTCTAATGCCTTATAAACAGGTGAGCTCTGCCAGGCCAATTAGCTTTTTTATCCTGCTTGCAATCGAAGCTGGTGTGTCCAACTCTTGCTGTTGTGCCAGGGTGAGGAGCCTACGGTCTTTCCCATGTTAGACTAACAGCTCCATCACCAGCCGCAGGTTCCCCCATCCTTGCCGATGCCCCTGGCTTGCCATAAATCATGTTTCACCAAGCTTGGACCCCAACTGTTAGGTAACAACCCACATCCTCCCCAGCCAGCATGGCCAATGGGCGGGGATGGTGGGCGTTGTAGTCCGGCAACTTTTGGGGAGCCATGGGTTCCCCACCCTTAAGCAACAGCAGGAGTTGGGCATGTCCACCTCTTCAAGTTCAAGCAGGACTTTGATGTGTTTCCAAGTACCTATTACTAGCTGGTTGTTATTTCATGTTCTAAACCAGCGTTCTGCCTTTCCCAGGATGGATATGGCAGAAATTATGGAGGGGACACTACAATTCTATTTCTGGCAGTGTCTCCTTCATCAGTGATGGAAGCGATTGCCTGGGAATAAAAGGCTCGGTAGAAGAGGGAGCAGGGATGGTAGACCAAATTGATGTAATCCCCATGTTATGAGACTAGGCCCAACTTGGATCTGCTAAAAGCAAGACCAGGGCCGTCTTGAGCAGATCGCGCGCCCTGGTGCTGAGGGGCGGAGATCGCTCCGCCGCCCGCCCCGCCCTCGCAGGGCGCAATTGGTTTCCGCGCGGCTTTGCCGCACGGCGCCCTCCTTTCCGGACCGGCGCCCAGCTTACCAGCCCCGCGCCATGGTGCACTGCGCCACCGGGGGGCTATGAAGAGCCGGCCCTGAGCAAGACTCATCCTTTTCTCTTTAGGCCCCAGGTGTGCAACTTGTAACCTTCTAGGTATTGCTGGACTCTAATGCCCCTCCTCCCCGCTGGCAGAAACTGAGGGGAACTGGGAGCTCAACATCTCGAGTTCCACAGGTCCCCGTTCTAGACTTTCTTGGCCATCGTGCCTCTACTTTTCCTGGATTGCAGCATCTCATTTGAGGCATGACGACTGCTCCCAAGTGCACAGAGTTTACATGCTGGAAAAAAACACACCCCACCTGTAACCCAAATGTGTTTTCAGGATCTTTTTGAAGATGGCCACAGCAAAGTATGGCATCGCTCTGACTTTACAGTGTAACGTAATCCTGTTCCTTTTTTGTTACTTGCCGGCATCGGTTTTTGTTATGTGGAAGCAAAAGAGTGGAATTATTTGTGAACTGGCGGGGGACGTTGATTATGACAACTCGGGGCACTGCAGCTGAATGAGGAGAGTGGATTGTCCCACTTCAGGCCGCAGGGCGGGGGGGGCGTAATTTTCTTCCCTATATAAAGCTCCCGACAAACTAGCAAAATGGGGGGGGGGGAAAGGGCCTAGCTCAGCCCATGCTGTGCTAGCGTTGTTTTTAAACTCTGCTTGCTTTCCCACGCAACAGAGCATTTAAAACATGCCATTTCTCTCACCTGCAGTCTGAAGTGGTACAATCTATTCTACCATTCTGTTCTCTATTTGGACCATTGGTGGTAGTGGGGGAACTCTTGTGCCGGTTCAAATCTTCCTGGACTCCAATTCCCATCAGCTCCTGCCAGGACAGCCACTGATTGGGGGTGATGTAAGCTGTAGCCAAGCAGTAGCTGGAGGTCACAGGTCTCCGACCCTTGTGTAGACCAAAACGTAGTCTGCAGGCCCTTTGTCTGTATTAGCTTGCCCTGGGTGGCAGCTTTGCTGTGTATTTTTAACATGATTATCGACTATGTATTGCCTGAAACGGAAAGAGCTATGATAAACAAAGTACCAAAATGTTCTCTTGCCATTTCTTGGTAGTGTTTCAACAGTTTATACGGTCAAACTTGGAACGTGCAAGAACGAGCATATTTGCAGGGTTCCAGCCCTCCCAAGGAACTAACCAGCAATTGCACATTTCAGACTGATGTACGATTTAGATTTTTATTTTTTTAGCTTTGAAATAGCACCTTATATTTATTCATGCATCAGTCTTCCGTGGGGCTGCTTGTGGCCTCCTTTCCAAAGGAGCAATCAACGTTCAGGTGCTTCCAAGTCGCTCCAGGGACAAATGACCATTTGATCTCACCACTAACATGACTGTACAGTACAGCTGTCACTTGTTCTGGACACGTGGGCATTTCCTTAAGGTAGGTACTTTCTGTATCTGAGCTCAATTGGTGGTGAAACTAAGGTAAGGTGGAAGCAACTTAATTGCAAATATATCTCAAAGTTGGCACGTGTTTTAACATTTTGCATTCCACTTGTACTGCCAAAGAGACTGGCTTGCTTAAGGCTTGAAGGCCAAGAAGGGATTGGGACACAACTCTTGACAAAAGGAAGGGCATACTCAATTGCTTTCGATTTGCTGTGGCCTCGTTCCAGTTCATGCAAAGGCAGCCCTGCCATGATGCAGAAAAGGCTCAGGGGGACCCAGGTGACGCACGACGCTCCCTGAGCAGTGGGTCCTGCTGCTATTCCTCTGGGTATCTGTGCAGATGGCAAACACAGCATCGCCCTTGCTGTCTGCTCACAAAGGAGGGTGAGGGAGGGGAGCTTGCAGCCGGTCCACAGAAAAGAACAGCCAGGGGTCCTTGCTACCTTGTTTTTGCTTTAGGGGGTGATAAGGATTTTGCACATAGTGTCCAGGTTGCATGGTAGCAAGTCTCACTGCAGGAAGCACAGGCTATACTTAACATACATAAAAGCATCAACCTCTGAATGCAACCGGCTTTCCAGATTTGTTTAGAGCATGGGTAGGCAAACTAAGGCCTGGGGGCTGGATCCACCCCAATCACCTTCTAAATCCGGCCGGTGGATGGTCTGGGAATCGGCGTGGTTTTACATGAGTAGAATGTGTCCTTTTATTTAAAATGCATTTCTGAGTTATTTGTGGGGCATAGGAATTTGTTCACCCCCCCAAAAAAATAGTACAGCCCCCCCACGAGGTCTGAGGGACCAGCCCCCTGCTGAAAAAGTTTGCTGACCCAATTTAGAGCATATGCATCCCTGCATTGCACTAGTACTTGTAAAGTGGAAAAGTTCAAGAGAAGCCGTTTTCCGCCTCATTTATTCAATTGGCAAGTTGCCTTTATTGGATCCTAATCAAACCTCAAAAGGCACAATTTTTGAGTCATTACATTCCAATCATTGGAAAGACTTTACATTATTAATGTAATAAATAATATATCTCTGTGCGTGTGTGTTTTTATAAAAATCCATAGGACCACAACAGCCACCAGATCTCCTAGCCCAGTGAAGGATAAAATTATTAAAAGCCAAGCTAAAAACCAGCTGCCAATACCAGAACAGCCATGACCGGGGGTGCTTTTTTGTTTGTTTGTTTGTTTGTTTGTTTGTTTTTAAAAAGAAACACATTGACTTCACTCTTCTGCAAGGAGAAAAAAAACCAAGAGAGAAGATACAAACAGCTGTTCAGTTCCTCTTTGAAACCACATTATTAAGATTCCAAGGATGGAAAAACTCTGAAGGAAATGTCCTTAATTATAAGCTGAGGTAAAAGCCTTTAGGTAGTCAACTGAATATTAAAGAGGTCGCTCTTTACAAAACTTCCATATTTCGAAATGAGAACATCTTACTGAGAACGTTTGAACATCTGAAGTGGAAAACACCCAACACCACACATAAAGCAATTTTTTTAAAAAAAAATGCAGGGGAGGGAGCAGTTTAAGGCTGAAGACAAATGCATTTTAGGAGAGTTGAAAGGTAATGTAATAACACCTTTGTGTGTCTTTCGCCCCACTGGTCAAGACAGCAGTGGACATTTTTGAAGCAGGGCAAAGGCCTGCAAAAACTGCATAACAGAGACAACTATGCCTCCATTGTACCATCTTCTGTTGGGGGGGGCGGGGAGAAAATCACTATTGTCTGCCTCTAGGCTTAGAAAAGAGTCACCCCTGGTGAGCAATTAATTAGATTAATTGCCTGAGTTGTAGGGAAAGAAGAATACCATGGTTCACAGCAAAGGGATTGGTAACGTGCTACAAGAATAATAAGGGTTATCTTATTTCTTCCCTCCCCACCTCCTGCATCAGGATTAGGGGCTGTAATCTGATCAGGCCCACAGGTGGGGAATGAGGGGCTTTCGTTGAGAAAGTGCAGCAAAGCCGGAGTCTTGCCCGGCAAGGAAGGCAGCTGAGATTGGAGCCAGCAAGCCAGAAAAGGTGCAAAAAACAACGACAAATCACACACGCAAGACGCCTCAGCGGTCCCAACTGTTGTCATCTTTCTGAAGGGAGGTCTGTATGCTTTGCATTTCCCTCAGCAACTGCAGGCTCTTCTTGCCCTGCTCTCCAGGTCTCCTCTTCAGGCCGGCGTCTTTCACCCGGTTGACCTTCGTTTTCGCTTCGCAGCTTCTGCTTGGCTGCTGAGGACAAGAGAGCCTGCCTTCCCTCTTCTGCTTCGCCAGCTGTGAGGTCAAAAAAGGAGAAGGGGAGAGGGCATTTCAGAATGGCCTGCTTTTTACCTCAGGAATATTCTTCCTTTCCTCCAATCCCCTTCACCAACTGCGGGAAGGGATATTCTTCTTCTTCTCATCGAGAAAACTATATTCTACACACCTGTTATGTTCTACAGCTACTCTACTTATAACATGCTTTTTTCCTCATAGGTTGCTCTAGATCAGGCATCCCCAAACTTCGGCCCTCCAGATGTTTTTGGACTACAATTCCCATCATCCCTGACCACTGGTCCTCTTAGCTAGGGATCATGGGAGTTGTAGGCCAAAACATCTGGAGGGCCGCAGTTTGGGGATGCATGCCCTAGATGTTATTTTCATAGGAAGCTGCCTTATACAGAGTTGGACCCATTGGTCCATGTAGCTTAGCATTGTCTACACTGACTGGTAGCAGCTCTTCAATATTTCAGTGGTCATAGAATTGTGGAGTTGGAAGGGACCACAAGAGTCTTCTAGTCCAACCCCCTGCAATGCAGGAATCTTTTGTCCAATGTGGGGCTCGAACCCACAAACCTGAGATTACGAGTCTTATGATGTATGTACAAAATAAGCTATCCCGGCTGTTCTACCTGGAGACTGGACCTTGTGCATGCAAAGCAGATGTTCTACCACTGAGTTACGGCTCGAAGCCAACCTGGCATTCATTTTTAGGTTTTTTATTTATTTCGCAAAACATTATACATGGCTTAATGGAAAAACAAATATCTTAAGTGGTGCATATTAATATAAAATACTCATCAATGGACCAATTCACACTTTGAATGGTGGAATATAAGTGCATTAAATTGGAGAAGGGGAACCTGCAGCCCACCAATGCTGGACTCGGACCCAGCCAGCATGGCCAGGCGATGGGAGTCCAAAAACATCTGGAGCTGCTGCTAGTCAGAGTAGAGCAGGACAGGCACCTGTGGCCCTCCAGATGTTGCTGGACTACAACTTCCAGCACCCCAGATCATGGGCCATGCTGGCTGCTGCTGTTGGCAGTCCAACATCTGGAAAAACCACAGCATCCTCCGTCCATGGAAGAGAGCTCAGATGCACCTCCTTTATCTGTTGTACATTTGCCTTGTGTAGGGATGGCCAGCGGGGCACTGCATAATTGTTTGCCCACCTATTATAAAAAAGGCAACTCACCCGCGCCCGATGCCTCTGGATTTTACAAATCTGTTCTGCCTTGGCTTCCATCTTCTTCACCAGCACTTCCAGCTCCCCCTCCAGGTCTTCTCTTACGGCAATCGTTGGAGCCTCATGGATGAGTTTTACCAGCTGCTGGTGATCGCTTACATGCAATAGAAAGATTCAGGGTGAGGGGGGGGTTAAACTTGCTCTTTGCTCACTAAGAACAGGCTTCATATACATTTTCAGAGTCTCTTTGCAAGTAGAGGAAACAATCCAACTTCAAAATCTAGGGCTGTTAAACCAGCGACAAAAAAATATTATTCTTTTCGGCTGGTTACCAGGCAGATGAATAAACACATTTACCAACATCTAGATTAAAAGGGTGTTTGCGATAGATTGGAGGAAAACAGAATTGGTGGATTAAATTGTCAGCTATCAATCATCGTTAGGAATGGCAGGGAAAGAGAGGCAGCTACAATGGGACCAAGAAGTCTGTCTTTTAAGTGCATTTGTGTGGGGCGGGGCGGCAAAACCCCAAACAGATGCTTTACCGTAGCAAAGCTACCATGCTACATTTTAACAGGGGTTCTTCTCAGGGCCAGGATGGTCCTATTCTATGATTTTAGTCAACTTTCTTGCAGTAGCAGGTCACTCTGGCCATGCTTTTTCTTCCTCTGGACATCATTTTATTTGCTTTGCCCCCTCTCCAGTTCCAGGAACCCAATGAAGAGTGTCTCTGAGTATGCGCAGAGTGCCTTTTCTTCGTCAGCATATAGAGGCCCTTTCCCCCAAACCATGCCCACCTGCCCTACACGTGACATCATCTGTGATGTCGTAGTGGGTAGGGACACATCTGCAAAGGAACAATCGGAAGTCTTGAAGCGTGCGCCCATTATTCCTTGCCAAGTGGGGCTCGCTAGCAGCAGTGACAGCGAGCCCCGGAAGAACTGTTGATGCTTTGGAGTTCCCAAAGCAGGGCTTGCTGCGTGCACAAATATTCCTTTGCATTGCCAAGCTTGATTTCAAGTCGGCAAAGCAAGGCTCTTCCAATCCAGCCTGCTCACAAAGAAAATACATTCTTTTGGGTCACGTGGGATCATTGCGATGCCTGGTGATTGGCAGGTGGGTAGCCCCACCCAGCTGTCAAAACGGCCCTAACACTTTTCTTTTGACACTCCCAAGGCTGCAATCCAATGCTCCTCTCCCCGAGAGGAAGCAACATAGACTTTGCTTCCAACTACATTCAGATAGATAGAATTGTGATGGATGACCTGCACTTCTGCTCAAGGGGTCTTTGGGGTGGCTACCGGAATTGAGAGTCAAACAACTGAACAAACACAGAGAAGATCCGCAAGGCGCGCACGTGCTTTGGACTCACAAGCTCATCTGCCCGAGTTCGTCTTGTAACGTCAACAGCACCTCGGAAAGGTCTCCCTGGGACGTGGAAGAAATGGAAGAGCTGGAATTCCTCCTTCCTCTGCCCATCGGCTTGCTCAAGGGGACACTGCTGACCACGCGCTCATTGCAAAGGGCTTTCGAATGATGCTTCATCAGGTGCAGCACATGCTGGACGTTGGCTCCCACAGAGTGGCTGGGGCTTGTGGACTGAAAGTAAAGGGAGGGGAAAGGTGAAGAGGACAAAGGCGACCTGGGTAATTGAACGCTGAGCAAAATGTACCTCGGATGTGCATCAGTGCATACGACGCTGGCTTATACGGAGTTAGGAATTTGGGACAGGAAATTAAGGGGAGCTGCGATAGCAGCCTTCCAATATCTGAAAGGCCGCTTGTTGTGCAGAGGGTTTGAGACCCACAGCTGGGCACCTTCATCTGCCCCAGCTGCAACAAAACATGCCTCTCCCACATCAGCCTCTACAGCCACAGCAGGAGCTCCAACCACCCAACAGCTTGACCTTGCCTCCAAAGGCACACTCCTCCACCATCTCCCGAGACAGATGAATGCCAGCAACATGCTGCGCAGAAAGTGGAGAAGAACCAGTGGGTGGAAAGGACAGCCGATTTCGCTGAACATTAAGGGAATCAGCTGTTAGCCTATGGAAGAGACAGCCTCTGGGGGTGGCAGGCTCTCCTTTGCTGGAGATGAGGCACAGGTTGAGCAGCCAACTCTCAGGAATGCCGTGGTTGCAAGATTCTCCGCCCCGAGCAGAAGGTTGGACCAGGTGGCTTCTAGGGTACCTTGAAGCCCCATTTCCTAGTATTGTCTCTGAACACAGAGCCCTCCATTCAGTTATCAGAGCTTGGGAAGTCATTGATTCCTTACCTTTCCAGCGACAAAAGGCACATCCCCCAGCCGCAGCCTATAGTGAGGCTGTGCGTGGCAGTGAACCATTCCAGGGTCATTCTAAAAAGAGAAGAGAAACTCCCACATTAGGAAAAATGAAGTCAAACAAAGGTGGCAGCAAATGGTGGGAGGAGCCAGGATTGATGATGGGCGAAACTACAGCCAACAAAGAGCAGAGTCTACAGCACCGGAGGGTTCCACAGGTAAACAGGGATGCGATCTAAGCTCTTTTAGCACCGGTGATGTACCTTTTCCATCTGCTTTGCTTTCTTCTTGATCTTCTTTGGTTTCAAAGGCTCCGTCAACATCACAGGCTGCGTTTGTGCTTCCAGCAACTGTCTGTTCTTCTCCAAACCAGTCTGAAGCTGCCAAGATAAGCCTGGGGATTATTATTATTATTTTCTTTAATTCAAAATAATAGATGATTAAGTTGGGGGGGTTGCCAGCTAAGGCACAGCCCACAGATTGGTCACCCCAAAGATGTTGCAGGACTCCCAAGTCCCATTAGCCCCAGCCAGCCAGTATAACAATGGTCGGGGGATAGGAACTGTAGTCCAACAATATTTCAAGGGCTGGAAGCTCCTCATCACTGACACAGTCCAGAACTGCTAAACATTCAGCCACAGGCATCAATTCATTGAGGAAAGTGTTAAGAATGTTCCTTCCTAAAACGCAGCTGCAGGGGGCTTGTGATTCCTTATCTCTGCTGCTACGCAACCTGGCATGCAGAGCCGGCCTATGTAAGAGGCCCATTTTTCAGCGTTCCTGCATGGAGACGAATAGGGGAGACAAATTGTGGAGATGTGCTGAGAGACATTGAAACTGTTGGGAAGAGAAATTGAAGCTCCAAAGACTGTTGGTTGGAAAACTGGACGAAGAACTGTGTAGTTGCAGGACTTTGGCAACCGGACTTCATTCTTGCTTTGTGGAATTTGTCCAAGCAAGGATTCTGAAAGCTAAAACCCTCTTTGGGCTCAGAGAGAGGACTTCTTAAGGCAACTGTTTATAGGGTGTATATAGTGTGTCTTGTGTTTACTGTGCAAAGCATTACAGTGGTACCTCGGTTTACGAATTTTCGGTTTACGAACACTCCTAACCCGGAAGTTAGTAAACCAAGGTGCCCGAGGCCTACTGAGTGTCTGATGCCTTTGGGGAGGCCGGGCCTTTGCTCCGATGGCTCCTGGAGGCCCGGAGCGAAGGCCCGGCCTCCCTGAAGGCATCGGAGCGAAGGCCAAACCTCCCTGAAGACACCGGAACGTCCGATACCTTTGGGGAGGCCGGGACTTCGTTCCGATACCTCCCAGAGGCCGGGACTTCGTTCCGATGCCTCCCAGAGGCCGAGGAGCGCTTCCGCGACTGGGTTGCAGCCACGGAAGCGCTCCCCGGCCTCCGCGAAGGCATCGGAGCGAAGCCCCAGCCTCCACGAAGGCATCGGAGCCGGGACTTCGTTCCAATGCCTCCCAGAGGCCGGGGAGCGCTTCCGTGACTGGGCTGCAGCCACGGAAGCGCTCCATTAAATTGCTGCTTTAGGGGGGGGTTTCATCATCTAGAACGGATTAATCCACTCTCCATTACTTTCAATGGAAAAGTTTGCTTCGGTTTATGAACGCTTCGGTTTATGAACAGACTTCCGGAACCAATTGTGTTCATAAACCGAGGTACCACTGTATTAGATATTTATCCCAGCCCTGGTTTTTCCCATCAAAAGTCTAGCCTGCCCTTGGATGGTACCAGAGCCTTATATAGGAACAACCCAGATATGCTATCCAAACTCCTGTTCCATTGCTTCTATATAAAACTTCTCCCAACCTGCTGCCCTCCAGATGTTGTTGGGGCTCCAGCTCCCAGCAGCTCAAGCCAGCATGGGCAAGAGTCAGGGATGATGGGAATTGTAGTGCAAATTCAGGCACTAGGCTGTAGAAGTCTGCTTTATATGGAGGCATGGAACTGATACACAAATATCTATGTCTATTGCATGTAATTGGAGGCATTTGCATTAAAGGCTGGAGATGGGGGAGTTCTATCCCAACAAACTGGATGTAGGTTTTCAACTGAAAATGGTTGTAGTGTCCTAAAATTAATAATAATAATCTGCAGACCACAATAACTGGCCCACTAGCAGGCCTGTAGACAAGACTTTATGTTACCCAGCAGCTTGTGTCTGGACAGATTCTTGCAATCTTCTGAAAAGCTTTCTACCATGACTGTAGCCTACACAGAATGAAGTTTCTGATCATTCCATGTTTCTGCAAGGAGGCCTCAAACGCATTACAAATCCCACATGCCCTCAGGAGTTCTTTCCTCTGCAGAGAAATTCAGGCCAGAAATCGGAAGGACTTGCCTCTGCCGCTTTTTCCTGCACCCTTTTCCGCGCTTGTTCTTCCTCCAGGAGCTTCTCTTCCAGCTCTTTCATTTTTTTCTAGTTTAAACAAAAGCAAAACCTAAAATCACCCAACAGCCAATTTAGTCTTGCCTCTTGCCCCCTGCCTCCTGCGGGGTGTCCCGTAGGGAAAGTTCTGTCTGGGGGTAGCCTCGTCCTAAGCCCACCCTCTTTCTTTTAAGGGGAAGAAATAATCTAGCCTCCTTTTAGGGTTGCTGAGGAGTAAGATCTGCTCTGACCTTCCCGAAATAGGATACAAAGGCAACAAATACATAATAGAAACAGATCTGGAGTCTATCAGGGCCACAGCTCACAAGAGGAGGAGGCATGGCTATCTATGCAGCTATATTCAACCACTAGGGGGATCCAGAAGAGAACTAAATTTACAAAAATCAAAATAGGTGGCACAATTTTGGGGGGTGGGGTGGAATCTAAATATGGGTGTAAGACACACACCATATTAAGCTAAATAAATGTGGCATAGCATAATTTTGGGGCTGAGCTTCTAGGTTTTCTTGCGAGCAGAATTCATGTTTTATTGGAGCAGAATTTGGGATTCGGAGGTTCCCATGCAGAAAACTACAGCAGCAGAAGAAATCTAAACATTACCCTATTTAGTACGGCTGCCAACTGATTGAAGAAATATTTACATCAACTCATCAAATGAATTTAACTGATTTCATTTGCATACGAATAAAAGAAAGGATAAAACATATCCCAGTGTTTAGAACACAAAACGTGGCATCCTTACCTTTAAAATAGCAGAAACACAATACTGCAGCTTTCAGACTGCTAACCCTAGACACCGTTTTCTGGGAGCAAGTCCCACTGAGGTCATTTATATACCTCTGCTCCAAGTTCTAGTATAAAAATTGAGTGGATTCAAACACTCAGGGAGCCCTTCTTGTATCAGACCAATAATGGCCAGCCAGATCTCGTCTGGAAAGCCCATTAGCGGGGCATGATGACGACAGGGATTTAGCAAGTGGTGAATCTCCCATCCGCCCCAGCCAGCATGGCCAATGGTCAGGGATGATGGGATTTGTAGCCCAGGAACATCGGGAAGGTCACAGGTTCTCCATCACCACATTACAAGAATGCTGAGCATCCACAATGAGCACACAAACCTGGTCTCGGGCGTCCGAACGAACACAACCTACCTCTGCATGAGACTGCATAGACGTAAGCCTTTCATATTCTTTCTCAAGCAGATCCAACCTTTCCAATTTAGATGTCACATGCGATTGATCAAGGATTCTCTCTCTTTCTAATGTGGCCTGGAAAGAGGAGGAGGAGAGTTATTCATGGCGTGGGGAGGGGGGAAAGAAGTGACGGGAAGAGCTTCGCCAGCTGAATTTCTGCCTGCCGCTGAAAAGCACAGGGGTGGCCAACAGCAGTAAAAGTCTGCAGCCCTAGTCAGCTGCGACATCTCACTAAAAACAGCAACATAATGGGAGAAAGGTGAAGCAGGGTGTGTGTGTGTGTGAAGCTCACAAAAGGCTCGTGTCAAACCCTTTTAATTCTAGGGCTAAATATTGTGACATTTGAGGCTAGGGCCTGTATCATGTCAACAGCAGGCCCCAGTAGCAGGTAGGGTGGCAAAACTGTTGAATGAAGGGGAAGAGTTTTCAAGATCCGCATGCTGGTAACCCAGTCCCACAACGTAACCTAATAATAGCCTGGTTGGGTCAGGCTGAAGGTCCACCTACTCTGCCATTCAGTTTCCCACAGAGGTTGACCAGATGTAACATTTGAGGAAGCCCAAATGGTGGACATGAAGAGGCAACAGCTCCTCCGGTTGGAATTCACCTGCAGTTGATTTTCAGATGCACTTTCATACTGGAGGTAGGGAATACCCACCAGGACTAGTATGTCTTCTCTCATACGAAAGTTCATACCAATGACAAACTTAGTTGGTATCTAAGGTGCTGCTGGAAGGAATTTTTTTATTTTGTTTCTCTGAAATTTGTCTCACTCAGCTTTGAAAGCCATCCAAGCTTGTGGCCATCACCACATCTTGTGGCAGTGAGTTCCACAAGTGTGTGTGTGTGTATATAGCCCAGATGTATTATGGCTGCTGACAACACTAATAGAGTTCACATTAAGAAGGCCAGATGACACCAAGGCAGACGATGTACCTGTTTCTGCAAGACAGTGGTCTTTTCGAGTTCTGCCTGTGCAATCATTTGTTTCATGTAATCCAGCTGCTTTTCCAGAAGGCGGCAGCGAGTCTCGGCACCTGCCAGCTGAGCTTCCAACTCTGAAGGGAGGGCAATGAGAGATGGCTATCACATCTGTGAATTTCCAGTCCTTTCCAGACCTAGGAATATGAAGGTGAGTACACTACAGCCCCAATGCTAATAATGGACCCCGTGAGGACTATACAGGTTGCAAGCTGTGGGGCATTGCCAGCTGTATTCAGGGTAGACTCATTGGTGGGCCTAGGTCTGTCGTGTCCATCAATTTCAATGGGTCCAAGTGGGACTAACAATGGATACAACCCTACTGCTCAGAGTAAACCACTACAATTTCAGAAAAGTCCAACCTAGGTCCATTAATTTCAATGGGTTTGCTCCATGAAGAATTTAGTTGGCTACAGCCCTAAGAGACTAGTAGACTAGGCCTAGGCAATGTATTGATACGCTGCCTGAAACCGGTTTAAAGTTAAAATCACAAAAGCGATTTCAGAATTTCCAATCAGGCAATGTACTCACAGCCAGCACAGCGCACTTCCCTCGGGCACCCGATGCTCATCCACTCCCTCCCTCCACAGCCTTGGGAGTGGGGTTTGCCTGCCTGCCTGCCTGCCTGCCTGCCTGCCTGCCTGCCTGCCTGCCTGCCAACATCTTTGCTTTCTTTCTCTGGCTGCATGAGCGCTGGCAGGCTGCCGCCTTCCTCCGTTCTTCCTTGCACCAAACCAAACAGCGGCTCCCAGTACCCATTGCTTGCGCGGTGAGAAACTATCATTGGGGTGAGCCGTGACTGGCAGTTCCGGGGAGGCTGGTGGCTCTGCAGTGGCAGCACCGCCTATCTGACCTCACCAGTAAGAGGCAGAAACTGTGCACGGTGATGCCAATTGTCTCCGTGGCCAGCAACTACCTTCTTCCTCCCAGCCTCCTTTCTGACGTCGTAATATACCGCCATATCGGCAGTATATTACGATGCTGGGAAGCAGATATTGCCCAGCCCTACAATAGAGCAAGGACAGGCTCTTCAAAATTCTAAATGGCCCAAGAGATGGAGTGGAGGAAGCACTCATCTGAACACCAATGGGGCAGATAAGATGCCATACGTACGTGCGTCAGATATATACTATGCAGAGCCCAAAGCTGAGATACTCAAACCACCTGCAGATGTGCCTCAACACAGAAGAGGCAAGCGGAGAACGAGCAGCAGCTGAAGCACAGCCATGCTCCCAACTTCAGCCGTACGCTGACAATGGGAGCCATCTGTCAGTTCCACAAGAAGTAAGAACAATTAGGTATCATGGTAACTGGAGTTTTTTTGGAACTGGGCTGTGCATTCTAATTCCATGAGGCTACCAATACAGTAAAGGCTCCTGGATAGATCTCTTCAACCTTGCCTTAACGACACCGATTCTCTAACACAAGGGTTTTCAAACTGTGTTTAAGGGTGATCCGGGGTTCCTTGGAAGCTTCTCCTGAAGGAGGAGATCTCAAACGGCAGGCAAGCTCCCCTGAAAGGCAGCTTGCTCATCACAACTGATCCTCGTCTCAAATGTACATCCGCGTGGTTGTGTAGGGTGAGCTCAGCATGCTGAGCTGGGTTAGGCATTCCGGTGCCCATCAGAAGTCCTGGGCTACACCTCTCCTCGTCCCTGGCCATTGGTTTTGCTGGCCAAGGACAATGTCAATTTATAACCCAGAAGGTCTCCATGGCACTTGGCTGCCTACCCTTACTCTAAGTGAACAGCTGCTACTTGCAGAATAATGATCTTTTGGATCTGAAGAAGGCAACGTGCAAAAATAAATTGTTTTCCCCACCTCTTTCAGAGCATCTCAGCTTTAGGCATCACATAGCATACATCTGCCCCAGATAGACAGGGAGCTGGATCATTGGAAAACACTTCCACTGCCAGAATCCTCTTCAATGCACCAAAATGCTTTGGACTGTAAATTTTTGGACATTATCCTGTTTCTTCTACCCCTCTGCTTCTTGCTTCTTGTATACCAGGCATCCCCAAACTTCGGCCCTCCAGAAGTTTTGGACTACAATTCCCATCTTCCCAGACCACTGGTCCTGCTAACTAGGGATCATGGGAGTTGTAGGCCAAAACATCTGGAGGGCCGCAGTTTGGGGATGCCTGTTGTATACCATAGGGTGCCACCAAAACTATAGATCCTGATAGGCTCACATGCTGTCCAGATGCACAGATTTGGGGGGGTATACTTTGGCCAGCGTACACACTGGGTCATGGGAAGTGACCTCACTGAATAACTTAAGGGGGCTCGTCCAAATACCCCTAGGATTATTAATTTGTAGTTGAGCAAAGGAGACGTTTGCACACCTTCGTTTTTCCTGGACACCTCAGACTTTGTCTGCTCTTTTTCCATCAGCTGTTCGCTCAGCACTTTCTTATAGTCTGAGGTTTCCTTGGCCAGAGATTTCACACTCTCCTCTGCTTGAATCCGTTCCAGCTCCAGCTGCCGTATTTTCTCTTGCAGGTTCTTCAGAGCTGAGAATATTGCTAACAACAACAACAAAGCTAAATACAATTAGAACCAGCTATTAATGAGCTAGCATGACGCAGCAGATACAGGGTTGGATTGAAGACTGCGGAAAGCTGCATTCAAAGACTGTCCAGCTGTGAAGCTTAATGTGTGGACCTGAGCAAGTCCCAAGCTCCCTCCCTAACCTATTTCACAAGGATGGTTGTTGAAGCTCAAATGCGATATGCTGATATAATGTATGTTGTTCCCAGTTCCTTGGGTTAGGCTATACATCTGATGAAGTTACAACAAAATCCAGTTTTCTGTGAATCTTAGATATTTTAATCAGCACTATGCTGAAAATCTGCCCCATGTTTCCCCCCCCCCAAGCCATTTCCCACAACTAAACAAGAAAAAAAGCAATAAAAATTATCAAAAGTGGGATGGGGAAGAGAAAATTGCAGTGAAATTCTCATGGGTGGTGTGTGGCGTGTTTCGTTGTGCTTACCTGATTGGTGTGGTGGTTGCGAGGTGCTTATGAATGCCCCTTATTTCATTCTCCAAATCATCTCCCCAGTACTCTGCACTCTGCAGCCTCCCTAGGTGTCTGCTCTCCAATTAAAGGTGGCTCCTCCCATTGCACTTTTGTCAATCAGGATGTGCAGGCAGTGAGGGAGGCTTAAGGAGTGCTGGAGAAATGGTTACTGGAAAGGAAAGCATACTTACCACCCTTGTCCACCTTCGAGGTAAGCTCGAAACACAACACCCACCCAAATTCTAAAGGAATGATAAAGTCAGGCCCGTCCTAGCCATAGAGGCTAGTGGCGCGGAGAACCATGGCGCCGGGCGCTGGAGGGCGCTGGAAGGGCGCCAAGTGAGCGCAGGGTTCTGGCGATGTGGCCAGGACTGCGTTCCACGAGCTGAGAGGCTGCGCCGCGTCTCTCTCTTTCTCCGAGGACTCCGCGCTGCCTGCGCCTCCTCGTTTCCCCAGCGCTGGGTTCCGCTCACTCGAGCTTCGCCACCAGTGCGCGCACAGTGCCCAAGCAGCTCTTGCTGGTCCCACGGTGCGCGCGCTGGTGGCGAAGCTTGACTGAGCGGAACCCAGCGCTGGGGAAATGAGAAGGAGGCGCAGCGCGGAGTCCTCGGAGGTGGCCTCCCGCTGCTGCTGCGGTCCGCTTGGTACTCCCGGGCCCTTGGAGAGGCTCTGGAGGGGGCCGCTGGAGGGACCTAGCGCCAGGGCGCTGGATGGGCTTAAGACGGCCCTGGATAAAGTGCTTTGAAAACGAGGCAGGAAAAAAGGAGAGCTGCTTTCACAGAGGAAAGAAATTTTTCAATAAATTGGATAGATATTGGCACAGCCTTACATTTGAAATGTGACCGCTGGACTTTTGGCATTAAAGCTCGCCCTCAGCAAGAGCTTCCTGATATTATATTGCTATTGCTCCTTCCCTGGAACTTTTGTTAAGGCAGTATTTTTCAAACTTGGATCCACAGCTGCTGTGGGACTACAACTCCCATCATCCCTAGCTAACAGAACCAGTGGTCAAGGATGATGGGAACTGTAGTCCAACAACAGCTGGGGACCCAAGTTTTAGAAACACTGTGTATATTCTATGCTTTTTCAGTAAAAGTATCTGGAACTGGACTCCACATTCCCAAATCCCAGTCACATTTGAAGCTCTGAACTTGAGAGTCTGCAACTAGCCACACATACAGCATTAACACCATAAAATAATTCCCAGATAAATTATTTCAGCAAGCGGACCTTCTGCTGCCAAGGAGGAAAACAGAAGGCTACCAACACTGTGTGGCTTCAGTTCCCCAGGCTCTGACATCTGGCAGAGCTGAAAGGAAGTCTCATCAATAATTAGCAGACCCACTTCTCTGTAATAGCCAACGGAGCTCCTTGCCAGCACAACCCACGTTTAATTAGCAGGGTAGTTTTAAGCTCTGAGTTTCTCAAACGCCATCTTCACCTGTGATTTGACTATTCCCACATAACTGTAAGAAATGAGTGGACAATGACATGCTCTGCTGATGTCTGAGCCAGAGACAGAAATGGGAAGAGCGATAAGTATGAAGGTTGCCTTTGTACTGTAGCCTTGTTTCTTTACCCTCACATATCCCTCTGCCCTCCATCCAATCAAGCCAAAAGCATGATCAGAGTCCAGTGACACATCCCAGCCATTCAAAAGCACTAAAGAGGGTGAAAAGCTGGGAAGGTGAGGGTTGTGGCTCAGTTAAGTATATGGTCTGGACAAGGGGAGTCCCAATGACCATAAAGAGAGGCCTGAGGGTTTGCATTTGGTCTCTGGGCCTGACATTCCCCATTCCTAATATAGATGCAACAGCAGATTCAGGTAGGACTCCCAGAAATGGCTAACAAGCAGGCCTGACAAATCTCTTTCCGCAAACCATTCCAGAGTGTGCTGCTCCAGAAAACGGCTTGCTCCGCAATATCCACATGCTTCACTTCAGAGAGGGGTGGGGGACATGGAGCAAGGCCTCCCAAAGTCACATTGAAAGAACATATGGTTTATTGGTTGAAGTAACCCAAAAATGCTGCTTTCCTTGGCATTGGGGAGTTGGGAAGCAAGGACTGTAGAGGAAACAAGGGTCAAGAATAAGCCTGGGGGGGAGAAAGCAACCCATTGTCAACTGGTTCTTAAAAACCCACAAGGACCGTATTTTTTACAAAGCCACCGCATTTTAAAACAATCCACCTTTTAGTTTTCTTCAGATCAGCTGATAAGATTTTATAAAAGTCATTGTTTTAAAAAACAACAACAACGGGCATCCCATCCCCTCAACAAGGGTAGTGCTTTCACACAGATTCAAGGGTTGCGAACCTTCCAGAAGGACATACAAACAAACCGCAAACTTATTCCCAACGCTATCCCAATTCCTCCAAGTCAATCGTTACCTCTGCTGTTACTCTCTGGATATGCAATTACTGGCTTGGCAGGAGGTCGTCGCAAGTCAGCGTTAATGAAAGGTTTGTGCCTAGGGTACTCCGTATACGATGCTGCTGAAAGCCCATCTGTGAAGGATGGGGACCTGTGACTTGTACGGAAAGCAGCACCCTGGAAAGAGGTGGAAAAATGGTCAGTTGAGCTGTCTAATAGACACAGAGGATGCCTCATCCGTCCAGAAAGACCAATCTGAGTTTTCAGAGTGCAATTAGAGTGAGTGTCCAAAAAGCCTTTGATGACGAAGCAGGTCTTTAGGAAAACCTAAGAGTTCACCAAACAGTCAACAGGAGTAGCATGACAGAAAACACCAAGCAAGTATGGCACTGTGGTTTCAGTGGCAGACTAGGGTCATGGAGAATATTTAGAATCATAGAGTTGGAAGGGACCTGGAGGACCACCCAGTCAACCCCCTGCAATGCAGGATACGGCAGGTGTCCCTTACGGGAATCGAACCTGCAACCTTGGCACTACCCGCACCACGCTCTAACCAACTGAGCTATCCAGGAAACTTGCACTTCAACTCTCTTCAAGTTTACTTTGACTGAAGTGCCGCCAAGTTCAACAGAAATTACTTTCCCAGTAAGTGGATTTTGCAGGATATGATTGAGATTATGAGTGAGATTATGTATAGAATTTTGAGCTCCTCGGAGGAAAGGCAAGATAGAAAGGTAATCAGAGATAAGAGCTGGCCAGGAACATTATCCTGAGTTCCCGGTGAGGGGGGAAATGCAATCAACAAACTCGACCCATGCTATGACTGTGTCCCTCAGCCCTGCCTGCTCAGAAGTGTCCAAACAACTTCAGATTGATTCTGAGTCGGCTTGTAGGTGGCCAAATCTGATAGCCTCTGATAAGCAAGTGTCTAGTCTAGGTGATCAGGCACAGAAGAGTTACAAAAAGTTGGTAGTTCTTTCTTTTGGACTACTAATGAGGTACATGTGAATGAACAGGGTACTAAGCCCCTCTTAGTTCGTCTGATTTGCAAGTATGGTTGCAATTAAACAACGGGATCATGTCGTCAAATAGGGCATGGCTACAAGTGAGCTGCCATGATCACGCTTTCACTGTAGCTATGTTTCTACTCCTTTGCCTGCCTCCTACACACCCTCAGTGAATGGCTTAGGCCACATGGCAGAGGGCAGCACATGCATCTTTTATGGCTTATTGTGCACACCCACAACCTGAGTCCAATTTAAATGATAAATGCTTAGTTTCCGTATGTTGCTCAGCTGGTCCCTATGCAACACTGTTACCAAGCTTCTCTCCTGGAATACGAAACTGGAGACTTACAAGACGGGGTAGAGGAGAAAAACTAATCAGAATTATTCATTCTGCAAAAGCACTCAAGCGAGCCCCTGAAAGCATGGAGACAATACAGTACAAAGAAAGAGGTCGGAGTCTGAGGATTTTTAGTAGTCTGACCATACAATCTGAGAGATTCCAGAAAGGAGTCAAAGGGAGCATAGCTCCCAGCTATTATAATTAGAGCATGGATCCATGAGCCAACCTTATGCACACTTACTTACAAGAGCTACAGTGGCTATCTTGTGGCTCTCCAGATGTTGTTGGACTCCAGTTTCCAACAGCATAGCATGGCCCATGGTTAAGGCTGATAGGAGTTGTAGTCACTCTCAGCCAGACTGACTGCAAGAATAAAACACCAGGACCCTACAGGCATGGCCCTGAATTCTAGTTACTGGAAACCACAGGAGATGAAAGCACTCTCGTGCTAATGTTCTGCTCACTGGTTTCCCACAGACATCTATCTGGTTGCCGACTGCGATAAGAGGATGCTGGAATAAATGAGCCACTGGCCTTTTTCTTTTAATTTTTAATCCATTCATTTATTGAATTTATACCCAGATCAAACCTATCCATTCTGAAGGAAATCAGCCCTGAGCGCTCACTGGAAGGACAGATCGTGAAGCTGAGGCTCCAATACTTTGGCCACCTCATGAGAAGAGAAGACTCCTTGGAAAAGACCCTGATGTTGGGAAAGATTGAGGGCACAAGGAGAAGGGGACGACAGAGGAAGAGATGGCTGGACAGTGTTCTCGAAACCACCAACATGAGTCTGACCAAACTGCGGGAGGCAGTGGAAGACAGGAGTGCCTGGCGTGCTTTGGTCCATGGGGTCACGAAGAGTCGGACACAACTAAATGACTAAACAACAACAACAACCATAGTTTAACCATAGCTAGTTTAACCATTTTCTATTTCGACTCCCTCCTCCCTCTTTCTGCAGTTCCTTACATTTATAAGGGCTGCTGGCCTGACCCAGCAGATTCTTCCCATGTCCTTACAGACATTTGTAGGGCATTTATTTGGCAAAGAGATGGTGGGAGAGTGAAGCAGCGCCAGCATGGGGACGCTGCAATTTTGAAAGACCAGGGGATGGCCCTCTGTGGTGCAATGGGTCAATGGTGTTAACCAGGTGGTTGGTGGTTCGAGCGAACCCAGGGATGGCTGTGGGCAGGATTCCTGCATTGCACCAGATAACCCAACTCTACAATTCTATGAGCACCTATGCGATGGGTGGACCAACTAAAACTAACAGTGAGGGCTTCTGAGCACGCAGGAAGCTAACTGCAGAGAGTGATGGAGAGAACTTGGAAGATATCCAAAACGTGGTGTGAGATGCTGTGGAAGAAGCTACGGAAAGGCTAAGGTTCAGTGTTAGAGAGCAAGTGACCTTCTGCAGGCGAAGGTGTCCAGATGGGCCCCAGTATACCCAGTTATGGTGGGGAAAGATCTCAAATACCAGGCCTGGAAGTGGGTGCTTAATGTCCTGCAGAGCCCCGACTATTGACGCCCGGCAAATATTGCGACCAGGGTTTAAATCCCCGTCTCCAGCCACTCACTTGGGTGGCGTTGCGCGACAGTCACACTTCCTCTCTCAGCCTACCCCACCTCACGGGGTTGTTGCGGGGATAAAACGAGGAGGAGGAAGAGAAACTCGCCCGCCGCCAACGGCGGGGTACAAATGCAACAAAATGAATACCGTTGAGAGCTGAAAGGGCTCAGGGTCCGAAGAAGGGCTCGCTTGGAGATCCCCCTTATACAGTACTGTGCCAGCGCCGAGAATCCGCAAAGTTCACCCTCGCGGACGAGCGTGCCCCAGCGCATGTATAGAGCGCCTTCCTCATTTCCCCCTCCCCCTCCCTGAGCAGCTGCGCCCAACCTCCCGTAAGGGAAACCAGAGGTGGTTTCAGGGCCTGCCGCTCCATCAGGCTCCCCTCCGGGCTCACCGTGTTCTCCAGGTCCCCCGCCACCGCCATGTCGCAAAGGGGCGCCGGCGGAGGGCGCCTGTCCCTTTAAGGCCAGCGGGCCCGGAGAGCGGAGGTTACTGTCGCCTCCCGCCTCCTCCAGCTGCCCCACAAACACCGCGGCCGCGCCAACAAGGCCACTCTGTTGAGTGACATGTGAAGCAGCCAACGGAGTCTCGCCTCGCCCCTCCCAAGAGCAACATTTCCCCGCCCCTCCCGCTTTGCCTTTTACGGCGCGCTTGCGTCACAGAGCCGCGTCGGTGATGGACGCCCGGATTAACCAACCAGAGTTGAGCAAGAAGGGGAGGGAAAGCAGCCACAGCAGCCGCTCGGATTTATTTCCTTATTATCGCCTTGGGGTTTCAAGAGCGAGCGAATCAGAAGCTACGGCGAAGCTACGCTCTGGATTTGTTTGTGAAGCTTTCGGTGGGTGGCAGGAGGAAGGAAGCGAACCGCGCTTGTCTTCCTTCTGCGCAGGCGCAGCCTCGCGCAGGCGGTTATTGCTGCGACTTTCGTTGGACCGAAGGGCACCGGCGCCCGGCCAATGAGAGAAGGCGGCGGAGAGCTGGTTCCGCCTTGGTCTGGTCTTATAAAACGTGACGCAAGGACGGCGGGCGTGGTGGGTGAGGGACGTCGCGCGGTTTCCCCCGCCTCCTCATTGGGCAGCGAGGTTTGAAGGCGGCCTTGCCGCGCCGCGCTGATTGGCCGAGGGCGCCGAGGCTCGCGCTCCGTCGGTTTACTCCCTCGCTCGCGCTCGGCCTCTGTTTGCGTGAGGAGAAAGGAAGAGGAGGAGGGGGCAACGGAAGGGCCTCTTGACGCGGATGCCGACACAAGGAGGAAACCGGGCCTAAGCGGCGGAAGAAGCGGCGAAGGAGCCGAAGGAACCAACAGGCGCGCGGGGGAGGGGAGAATCTCTTCCCTCTTTCTCAGTCGTTCGTTCGCTCCTGCCCGCCCTCCCGCCGGTGGTTGGTTCCTTCCCGGCTCCTTCGGCGCTGTGAAGGGAAGGCGGATGGCGGCAACATCCGGGGCCTCCGGGGTGGCGGTCGCGGCGGCCGTCGTCGTCGGAGGTGGGTCCGTCTCCGTCGCCGCCGCCCCGGCTCTCTACGCCTGCACCAAGTGCAACCAACGCTACCCGTTCGAGGAGCTCTCCCAGGGACAGCAGCTCTGCAAGGTGCCGCTCTCCGAATTCCGGCCGGGGGGCTGCGGGGGTAGGCCGGGAGGGGAGGCCGAGGGAGGACGGCTGCGTGGGGTGGGGAGGGCAGAGCGGGCGGCGAGAGGATATCCGGCTGCTCGGCGGGACTCGCCCGCCTCCGGGGCTGAAGGGGGTTGAGGGGGGAACGGGGCGGCCTGGAGCTTCCTTAGCTACGAACCCCGAAATCACGGGTCCCCTCTAAAGCTTTTAGTGGGGCTCCCAAACTGAGTAAGTGATACATCAAACGGGGGGTCGCGGTTAACACCCAGAAAACCAACGCCCCATCCACTCCAAAGTTCTGTAGAGGCTAGTAGTGCAAATCCTGCGTTTTGTAGGTTCTTTCTCTCCCCCCCCCTCAACAGCAACTAACTCGGAACCCCTAAATTTGAGACCCCCTCTAAACCTTTCGTAGGGTATTGTAAGGGAAAACCCTGCATTTTGACCCTACAAAACGTCTACAAAAACCCTAGGAAAGGTTTGGGGTGGATCCCAGATTTCGGGGTTCGTAGTTAACGAAGCCGTGGCCTTGGAATTACAAGGGGGCTTACCAAGCAGAGGAGTGAAGGCAAGGGAAGGGTTTAGCATCAGGAAAGCAACACTCTTCCTACACTGCTGTGCAGTTTCTTTTTCACTTGGAGGATTTATTCTGTACTTTTTTAAGCGAAGGAAACGTCCCTGCTGGCATCTGGTGAAGCTGAACATTGGAAAGCTCAGAACGGATAACAGGAAGCTCTTCTCTTCCATGTAGCGCATAGTTAAAATTATGGGGCACTCTCCCTCAGGGATACAGTGATGGCCACCAACTTGCATGACTTCAGAAGAAGAGAGCACTATTGAAGGCTACTAGCCATGATGGCTATCCTGTGCTTCCACAGTTGGAGGCAGCAGCAGTGCTTCTGAGTACAAGTCGAGGATGGGTCAGGTGCTCTTGTGCTTGGATCCTCCTTGCCCGGTTTCCCACAGACACCTGGTTGGCCACTGTGAGAACAAGATGCTGGCCTGGATGGGCAGCCAGCAGGCTCTTTATATGTTCAGAGAAGCTGACATAGATCAGTCGCAAAAACAGGCCTCATTTTCAGGATTACAAACTATTAGAGTTTTACAAACAACAAAAAAGGGATGAGGAAAGGTTATGTGACAACCCCAAAAGTAAGTCTCATTTGAGTTCAGTGATACTTGTTCTCCAGGTTGCCTATAGGATTGCAGCCTTAGTGACAAATTCCAGGTTGATCAATTCATTTCAGATTACTCAGTGGGAGGTGCTAGTCTGCCACCAAAACTGCCCTGTGGCGTAGGTGTTGTGGCCCATTTGTATATGATGGTGCCACCCAGAATGTCATCACTGTATGATATTCTTCCTTCTATCGTGTCATCGTATTTTGCATTTGCTCCAACCCCATTCTGAACCATAGTGGATTTCCCTTCCACTGTCAGACAGTATGCAGCTATCACATGATGATGGGATGGGGTTTACCATTTTCAGTGACAATCCCTCCTCAGGGTAGTTCTGTCCTGAATTTGTTATACAAATTGGAAAATTTTGATGACTTACATTTTGACTTTGTTCATTTTAAACAGAGCAGAACCTGCAGCCCTCCAAATGATGGTTGGGCTGCAATTTCCCATAGTTTTCTGTCCATGGTACCTGGAGACTTAACAGCATCTGGAGGGTCTCAGGTTTTCCACCACTGATTCAATGCATCTTTGGCACACATTTTTAAAAAACCCTAAATGTGTTACTTCGTCCCTTGCTTGCAGTAATGAAGAAACACCTGTTTTGGTTTTCTTTTTAAAACAGGCTATAGTACTCTGGGAGCTAGCTAGTCTGTTGTGGCACAAGCTTTCCTGGGCAATCAAAGTCATCATAGATCATTGCTTGTTATGGCAGCTATGTGATAGATTCTACTTGCCGGAGTCCACAGTATCAAAAAGATACTTGGTTTTGCAGCATTAGCTGTCAGGTTTTTTTTAATTAGTTACCTTAAATGCCATCTCTTAAACCCAGCTTATAATCAAGCAATAAAGCACTTTATATTGCAATCTTATGATGGTGACATAGACTGTATAATAAGTCAGATCAGGAATTCTCTTGCCGTGTAGTTTGGAGCCACATATGGAAAGCCAAAGTGACTTGGAACAACTGTAACTTATACATGGGAGCACCATGGAATGCCCACAGAGCAAATAAGATAAAATGAGATGAATTTCTAGTGACAGTAGTTTCTCTATAGTAAAACAATTTTGACTTCATCTTTTTTTTTTGTCTAGGAATGTCGCATTGCACATCCCATGGTAAAATGTACTTACTGTCGATCAGAGTTTCAACAAGAGAGGTAAGTCTTTTTCATGTTATTTCACACTTGTGAACTATCAGCTATTACTTGAAAACTGTTATATGCCCCATAAATGCAGTGCTTGTCAGCCAAATTCCATATGCAGTTTACCTTGAATTATATGGCTAAAAGTCATCCACATATTGGGGAAAATGTTGACTGCCTACCCTGGTCCCATGAAGGAGGCCAAAGAGCAAGGCAGAATAAAGAAGAGCCTTTGGTGAGCAACTTGTGCCACCTTTTTGGAGAACTAGAAACCTTTTAAGGGCCAGCCGTCTGTCCTGAATATGAGTACTTCTGTGTAACTAAGTATTTGAAAGACTGGAGTCTATTTCCTTTTCTTTTAGCAAAACCAACACAATATGCAAGAAGTGTGCCCAAAATGTAAAGCAATTTGGAACGGTGAGTTAAATTCTTAATCTTTTTTGTGACTGGGCTGCTAAGTTCATAGTCAGGCCTACAGGGACTTATTCAGATTTGGATTAAAGAAAATAACAACTATGACATTTTATTCCACACTGGTTGAAGTTGCATAAAGTTTTAAACATGTACATGCTGAAGAGTGGATCCCTGGTATTCTGGAGAGCTACAGGATGCGAAGCAAACCAGACTTGAGGGCAGGTCTAGCTCTAAGGTTGACTGAAACTGGTTATGACCATAGCTGCCAAGTTATCCCTTTTTTTAAGGGATTTTCCCTTATGCTGAATAGGCTTCCTCGCGAGAAAAGGGAAAACTTGGCAGCTATGGTTATGACACATAATTGTACCTACCATGGGGCAGTATGGGCAGCCAAGAAGATGCACTTTGCAGTCTCCATTGTATCTTTAAGCAGCAGGCTGTAATAGTTTTTTTTGGAAAGTCTAGAGATTGCTTACTTTCACTGTAGGAGAAGGGTCCACACAAGAAGAGCCTATTGGATCAGGACAACGACCCATCTTCTCCAGTATCCTCTCCTCACAAAAGCCAGCCAGATGCCTGTGGAAAGCCCGCAAGCAGGAACTGAGCACAAGAGCACTCTCCCCTCTAGCAGTGTTCAGCAACTAGTATTCAGAAGCATTCTGCCTCTGACCATAGAGGCAGAGCACAGTCATTGTTCTTAATAGCAATTGATAGCCTAATTCACCATGAAAATACATAGACTCCATAGTTGCAGTTCCATAATTATAACGGAAATACTATGTATTACTGTTTATTTTTTTATTAAGCAGTTTATACATTTTCCTAATAAAAAGAAACACATTTCAGTTAGCAAAATAATGTTTTTCCCTCAGCTGACATCAGGAAAGTTTAAAGAAACTTTGAACCAGTTAATAAAATGTAACATAGTTTCAGCATCAAGCATGTAACTACTAAGTGAAGTCTGTCTAAATGAGCTTGTATAAAAGTAGCAGTTTTACTTTTTATTTTCTTCAGTGGCTCTAGGTCATTTCTGCATAAAATGTTGACATTGAACCAAGGAATGGCATTCTTAATTTGTTGTTCTTTTTCTTCAGCCGAAACCTTGTCAGTACTGTAACATCATTGCAGCATTTATTGGCACAAAATGTCAGCGCTGCACAAACTCTGAGAAGAAATATGGACCCCCTCAAACATGTGAGCAATGTAAGCAGCAATGTGCTTTTGATCGCAAAGAGGAAGGAAGAAGAAAGGTACAGCTTTGTCTTGCTGCTGCTCATACTTGATCTCAAAGTGGTAACTGAATGATAAACAACATTGTATTGTTGTATTTTGAATCACACTAATGGTCTATGAGAGTGCTGTTCATTGATCCTTGAAACTGTCAACTACATGTGGAGAATGGGGTTCCCCAACTCAGACACACCTTGCTCATGAGCCTTTCCTCCAGGAAACACAGATCCCACTTCTAACACCAGTGTTGTAACTGGATGCTCCCTGCACTTCTGGCATGAGGTGTTCTATAATAAACCTTTAGTCAGTTTTAAGTGAAGGCTTCCAAATAATTATGGAGAAATAGAATTTATATTATGTATTTGTGTTACTCTTCAGTTATCAGTTTATATAGCAGCACTTGACTGCTGACCCATGAAAAATTCAAACTCACAAAACAGTAAACAAGATAATTGAAAGTATGCCTAGTCTGCCCAGTTTTACTGATGGAATATAATATACGTATAGTGGTACCTCGACATACGAATGCTTCGACTTACGAAGTTGACAACCCCGGAAGTTTTTTTGCGCAGAAGCGGCGTGCGCGGTCCATGCAAGCACAGAACAGGCACTTCGACATCCAAAAACCTCGACTTACGAAGAGCGCTGCAGAACGGATCATCTTCGTAAGTCGAGGTACCACTGTATTATCATTTTTATTTCATCATTTCTTCATAGAACTTTTATATTATCAGACAGTCTCCCAGCTTAGGCACTGACCAGTCTCAGACCTAGCTAGTCCAGCATGGCTGCTTGTCATCCACACTAGGACAATGCCCCATTGTTTCTGAAAGTGGTCCCTTAGATTGCATTTATTTTATTACAGTATGATGAGTATTCACATATTAAAGTTTAGAGTAGACTCTTTGATAAAGCCTACTGAGAACCTTTTCCTCCAAGATTGTAGTTAGCAACCAGTTGGGATGATGGATCCTAGATAAATCATTGGCCATGTCTAAGAACTGTGGTGTATCTTGGAAATTGGGTGAAAGTCTAAATGATACTGTACAGGGGAGATACATCCAATGTTAGTTATAGTCCAGATAGAGCCATTGAAAGTTCATTGATTTCAGTGGGTCTACCATATACGTATGAAATGAGTATGTGTTGGATCCTAATACCCCTTGAGAGGGGTTCCACTCAACGGAAGAGGCAAGGTAATTTTTACAGATTCCTATTTCCCCTCCAGCCTCTGAAAATAGAAACCTTGAGAATTTTATGGGACACGGCACTGCTTGATAAAGGTTATGGGAGTTTTGGCAAAAATATTCTCTTCCCTTCCTTTAGTGGGGTCCTCTGCTGAATGAAGAGCCCTTCTGTCCATGGAAGAGGCCTTTTATATCTTGACAGGTGTGATCACCTAAAGGAAATAGGTTGCAATATTTTTCACCCAGTTTTCAGCAGAATGCCCAGTATGTTTAATTTTACGTGCTGCTGTTCTGTACTATGTATTTTTAACTTGTTTGTATTAAGATGTGTGCACAAAGAATGACAGCAGAAGTATTTGATAATTTTATTTTGGCTGTTGTATGTCTTTTTAGCACTGAGTACGTGTAACATAACTTGCTGCGAATGATTTCCCAAAAGGTTGATGGGAAGCTGTTGTGTTGGCTCTGTACGCTGTCCTACAAGAGAGTACTGCAGAAGACCAAGGAACAGAGGAAGAGCTTAGGGTCTTCACATTCTAATTCCTCCTCCACATCTCTTACTGAAAAAGACCAGCATCATTTGAAACACCAGCGCCATCGCCATCACCACCACCGTCACAGCAGCAGCCATCACAAGTAAGTTTTGTGAAACTTGTGGAATAGAGGTGGCACCTGTATTCTCTGAAACTAAATCAAGATACAGTAAGAATTTTGCTATTAAATTGGTAGATTTAATCTATTGCACTTGAAACTTATTTCTGCTATTAATATTTCGTTAGGTTGAACGTGTGATATGGCAGATAGGGACTTGGGTCTAATAATGTTTCTTTGTATAGGCTAGGATCCAAGGATCTGCCCAACTGGTTCCAATTGTCCAAGGGAGCTTTGGGTTTGTTTTCTTGAAAAAGAAGGTTTCCACATAGCAAATTCTTTTGCAAACTTGAGAGAGTTTTCAAAATAACAGGGTCTGTTATTCAAAGAAATATTGCGCAACATCCTGCCATAACCTTTAGAGACCATATGTGTACAGCTGGGAGTCTGTGTTGTTTTTGTAGAACACAAAAACTATATGAAACACTAACAGTTTAGAAACATTTTAGTTGCAAGCTGAACTCTCAATTCTAATGCTGTTGCTAATAGCTAGGCATGACCCCTTTCTGAATGAAGAAGAGATGCATAAAGGTGCACCAGAATCATAGAATTGTAGAATTGGAAAGGGCTCCAAGGTTCACTTAGTGCAGCCTCTTGCAGTGCAGCAATATCAGCTAAAGCATCCATGACAGATAGCCATCCAATCTCTGCACATTCCAAATAAGATACATTGAGGTTGAAGAGAGATTTCACTTGTCATGAGAAAATGAAAATGCTAACTAATTGTGTTAATAGACATTGCCCAACGGCTTCCATGTTCGTTCTGCTGTACATCAGCTGCTTTCAATACCATCAGTATTTTATTATACTTGTATCTCATCATGGAACTTAAGGTAGTGTACCTGGTTTTCCAGGAAGTCTTCCATCCAGGCACTGACCCAGACTCGGACCTTCTTGGCTTCAGCCAGGCTGGCAGACTTGTGCTTTCAGGCACATCCTGGGACTTCCTTTTGAACCTCCTGGTCAAGTTGAGATGGAGGGACACAGTTCACACTGGTCCTACATGGTGCTGGTGGGTTGCTTTGTATAGGGGAATTTAACCTCTGGCCCAGTCATGTGGAGCAGAAAATATTCCACAGAAGCTTTTCTTAAGTTAGCAGCAATAAATGGATGCAAACTGCAAATACAATATTAGGCAAGCTTGGTAGTTCCAAAGCTTTTAACTTTGTTTATTAAACCCAAGTGAAATAAACATGCTAAACTAAATCAATCTGTAGAGCGGGGATGGCTTACCTTCTTTGCCCCAAAAGCAGCTCTCACCCTTCCGCAACCCTCCCAAGGGCCCAATACCAATGATGGATGTCGTCAAAACACACCCATGGCACACAGGCATATAGCCCCCACTTCCAGCTAATCACCCCCTCTCTGCTTGTCAGAAGAGCAGTCTCATGACCAGGGAGAAGGTGATTTGCATCACCGCAGTGTAGTAACTACATCAATGTTTTTATTTTTGTTGCCGCCATTAAAATCAGAGCGGGTGGTAGCAAACAAATTTGTTTGGGACCAGAACAGGGGGTTAGCCTTCCCTGATTTAGGTTTTCAGAAAATGTTCCTGTTCAAAAGCTTTTGGGAAATTAGTGTACTTCCTTTAGCCTGTGGAGTCCTCATGCTATTCTTTAGCTGCATGAAATTGCTTGAAAAAGTTATCTGGATGAGTGAAGTATGGTGCCATCAGTATATGGGTGCCACCCCAACTCTCCTTTTGAGTCCTCAAAGACAGTGAAGACCCTGAATTGTTTTATGGAGGTTGTTAATCCACATTCAGCCCATCCCAGTATGATAATTCAGACAAGGCAGAAGTAACTAAAAGACCAGACTCATAGTCTGGGAGTACTTCTGGACCTGCCGCTGCTCCAGGAAGGTCAAGTGATTGTGGCCAGCAGTACTTTTACATAGCTGTGCCTGGAGTTCTGCTTGCAGAAAAAAAAACAGGTCTGCCCAGTGTTAGACATGCTTTGGTTGCATCCATATAGGATTGCAGTGTGTTATTATATATGTGACTGCCTCTGAAGAATATTCAGAACTGGTAGCCGTACATAAAATAGGGTGTGGTGTTTTTGTTTTTTGTTTGCAAACCATGATTGTGGCCGTTCTTAAGCCTATTGCACATTCTGCATTTCAGAATCAGCAGTCTGAGTCCAGAGCAAGATCAGGGATTGTGGAAACAGAGGTAAATGTTGACTATTAAGAAAACAACAATTTGTAAGTCCAGCCTGTTCCTTACTCTGTCAAATTGTTTAGAAATCTATGTACATGCTGTTTTGTGTAAATGTAGATGTATAGTCATACAGATTGTGTTGGCGTCTTTTCAGCCATAAATCCTCTGCAGCTATTCAGAATGAAACTCCAAAGAAAAAGCCCAAAATGGAATCCAAGCCATCTAATGGAGATAGGTAAAAATATAGCCTTCCTTACAGTTTTTCCCATTGAAATTATTGTTCGTTTTCCTTTTCTTTTTCATTTCATTTTATTCTGAAAAAGTCAACAGGACTTAATATTTTGGCCATATGCCTTGGTGTAAACTTTAGTGGAAAATGATGGCTCTACAGTCCTGGTTTTGGGGGTAATCAACTAAAATATAGCGGAAGGAAAACAGCCCAACATGCAGTGCACCTAGAAGCAACAGTTCAGTTATTCGTAGCTATAAACTGGCTTTGATTTGGTTCTTATGGACAAGCTTTGTTCCATGTGCATCTTATTAGGTGAGAGATTGTATACAACAGTCTCTGACAAACAGTTGGAATTTGTGTAAAAGGCTGCTTCATTTAGAAAGTTGGAAGCTAATGCTTTATTATATTTCGGCAGGTATTGATAATGTGTGCCATTAGTAAGTTAATTTGCCACTTTCATCTATTTCTATAAAGTACTTTTTTTTATTAGGACATTTGTGAAACTGATTCAAATACATACAGTTTTCTCCCCTCCTTTAATCACAGCCCACACTTTTCGCTTTACAGTAGTTCTATAAATCAGTCAGCAGACAGCGGAGGTACTGACAACTTTGTCCTCATTAGTCAGCTGAAAGAAGAAGTGATGTCACTGAAACGCCTCTTGCAACAAAGAGATCAAACAATTCTGGAAAAAGATAAAAAGGTAAAAGCCTCAACTCACGTGTAGCTATTTTGTAAATGTTCTAGTTCCAAATGAAATCAGCATTACAAATATGAATTAAACAACCCAAACCCAGAGTTCATTTGGAATGCATTTTGGTCATATGTTACTCGAAATAATTATATTTAGATGAACTTTTTTTGTCCCTGAGGGGCCAATGTTATCTTCTTCCCCCACAATAAGCCCTCCTCCCCAGCTGGCCAGAACCTACCCTGGGCTAAGGTTTGATGCTGACAAAGGGTAGGAGGTTGAGGCCTCCAGGTATAGGATGGTATATAAATTCAAATAATAATAATAAGGATAAGGATAATACTGTATCCTCATCATTTCTGCCCATCAAACAATTGCTTTTCGGGAAAAGGGGGGTGAGCCATTGTGGTATTAGCCAGAGGTAATATTTTCCCAAGTATATCTGATACATTTTAACATGTTTGTAGTTTATATGGGTTACTCTGGATGCTTTGGAAGGCCTTCCCTCTTGATCCTTTCCCAATATTGAGCTCGCGTTCATTGAGAGGTAGGTTGGAGTTTACACTCCAAATCCATAGTTTCCCCCATTTGGGGGCATCTTAACTCCCACACAGCTTCATTGTATTTTGCTCTCTTCCCAAGAGAGAAGTGTAGTGCCTGGCTTACGATTGTGTTGTGAAGGACATCTGGGAATAACTGCTGTACGGTTTGTTTGTTTTTTCCTAACACTACATAAGGATGATAACCTGGACTATACTAAGAAAAAATGTTTAGACAACATTGTGTCTTACAGATGTGCTCAGCTTATTTTGTTTGTGCAGATATAATATTTAATGCTATGCATTATTTTCATAGAAAGAAATTGCTTTTTCATCTTTTAAAATGTTCATCTGACAGACACCAGGAATTTATCTTATTGACGTGAGAGTTATCACTTTAAATGAGGCCTGGAACAGTATTTTAAAGATCTCCATTCTTTTTCCTAGTTGACAGAGCTGAAGGCAGACTTTCAGTACCAAGAGTCCAACTTGAGAACAAAGATGAACAGCATGGAGAGAGCTCATAAGGAAACTGTGGAACAGCTACAGGTAAACACCGCAATCATTCACAGACAACATTATTGGGCTAAGGACTTGGGGAGCATTCAAAACCCAGGATCTACTGGGATGGGTGAGTTAGGATCCAGTTGCTCTACCTCTTGGCCAGTTCCCAAGCATAGCTGAACTATGCCAGTCTTAAGCACCACATCCAAGCTTAGCTGGAGATACGCTGGCATAATTACCACAGCTGAGGCTCAGACTGAGCCATGTGGTTTTTACACTGGCATAAGCCCTAAAAAATGGGAAGTGGTGGGGGTGCTGCCAGGCAGGGGAGACATATGAAGGAGCCTAACTCTGTTTAGGGTTGATCAAATGACCTGACAGAGCTTATGCTGGGAAAAAGGGAGGTGCAGTTCAAACACTCTTTTTATGACTTGTTTTTCCCTCTTTGAGGCTTAGGCCAGCTCAGTGGGTAGTAGCACTGCTGAACAGAATTGGGGTAATTTATGCAAGTTTAACTTAAGCTGGTGTCAGTTTAGTTGGCTCCCAATGCTTATGATAGTTCTGTTATATATAATTTATACAGTATAAGAACAAATGGTCATGAGATAGGCAACCTTTTGAATCCAGTTCACTCTTCTTGAACTATCAATATCATACCCCAAGACAGAATTGAATTCTGGCATCACACCAAGAAGAGGAACCCACAATAGGCCTCTGCAGATATTGAACTTCACAAGCTGGATCTCTAGTCATCCCAGCATTGATGAAGAGTAGATTGTAATTGATCTTCGTAACAATGTTTGCAATTTTTTATCCATAAACACTCAGCGGTGAAATAATTAGCAAGGCTTACATCAGTTAGGTCCCATTGATTGACTTTCAGTAGCAGGGGTCTAACTTGAACAGGATTCATCATGATATTTTGATATGTTTTACCAATTGTACTAAAGTTGTTGTTCCCCATTTTTGTTTTCAGCTATAGCAACTAAAGAAATTGTCTTATAGCTAACTAGGAGACCTGCTTTGGTGCAAATCTGTTTCACCTGCGCCTTAAGTGTTGTACACAGCCGTGTCTGTGTTTTATAGAGAGGGACTTAGTTTGATGAATGGTGGTCATATTTGCCTGGATAACTTCCTAGGCTGCTAGTGCTGAAATTGGAAAAGCCCCTGCTTTTTAGTGTGTTTCTTTAGGTGACATCAACATTCCAATCTCTTCAGACAGTGTAAAGCTCCAGCTGAATCCCAAAGAATCAGAAATTAGTCAGAATTATTAAACTGGGCTGGGGGGGGGGAGAGCTTTGGACAGTGTCATGTTGAGACAGCTTTCCATTTAAGCATCTTTATGTCTGAAAATGTGCTTTAAGGCCCTTCTTTAAAAAATATCAAAAGAAGCTATCTAATAATACAGTATTTTTACTTCAAGATTTAACGAATGCTCTGACAGGGTTCCAAAAAGGGCTCGAGACATCTATTTCTCAAGCATCGCCTCATCATACCAAACAGTTTGCAATAGGATTGGGGTGGGGAAGGAACTAGAGTACCAAAACCTTACATAGCCCTTTGGATCCATGGCTTTGAGCCCTTTTCAGTAGCACAGCCACTACAGTCTACATCTGTTAGACATTTCTGCAACTACCATGGGAATGGTGCAAAGAGGGAAATGGAGCATTTTCCAAACTTGCATGGCAATGTATGTACAATACAACCTACAGAATTATAAGGGGTGTGTTGTTTTTTGCAGGCAAAAAACCGAGAACTGCTCAAACAAGTTGCGGCTTTATCAAAGGGCAAGAAGTTTGACAAGAGTGGGAGCATGCTCACATCACCATGAAGTGCTGGCTGTTTGCATGAGTGTTAATATTCAAAAGGTAAATGACTCTGTGGAAACTCCTTAGAAGCCTGTGGAGTGAGGAAAAAGGAATATTTTTGCACACAGAGTAGTTGGCATGTTTCCTACACCTTTTTGTAACTGATAATGCAGTGGAACTTTTTCTTTTCTTTTTAAGTTTAAGCCATTTGGATTAAAATACTTCAGCTGGCTTGAAGAATGCTTTTTAAAAAGAATTTTTACAGGAGAGTTACTGGTAATCAGTAAGAGTGCTCTTATTTTTAACCACATCATGCAATAACATATGCAAGCCAGCAGTTTGAGGGAGCAATCCATCAAGTATGGCTATTGTGCAGAATCATTAATCTAAATTGGATTTATGCAGGACACCTAGGCAAAAGCAGAACTTGCCGAGGAGCTGGGCAGATTCACATCAAGAAAAAAAATGGTCAACCATATCAGTATTCCAGCAACAACTAGCTTGGAAACAGAAACTGGAGCACTGGATGCCTGACAATTGTGCATTATATTTTGGTCAAAATAAGAGTACGTTGAAAGTCTAAAATCATGGTGCTTTTATGACAAGAAGCTTATTACCGATATAAATATGTAAAAGAATTTTAACAGTTTTATTCTTAGTGATAACCGGTGTTTTACATTTCTTGTGATAGAAATTTAAAGAGAGATTCCCTATTGTAAGTATCTGAACAAAATGTGTTTTTTGAAAATTTACTGTAGACTTTTTCTCTTGCAAGTGCCTTTTCTCCTAACTGTTTATTATTTATAGGAATGTTGGTATTTTGTATATAAAGTTTTTCTTTTCTTTTTTTAAAAAAATCATGTTTAAATGTTCCTTTGTGGATGTATATAAATAAATGTATGTACAGAATAACCAGGTGTTAAGATCAGAGCTGTTAGGATGCTAGAGAAGGTGTTAAGATCTGGCAGGAAACAAATACTGGCTGTACATAATTGTAACGGATTTGTCTGTGTAGAAGGTGTTTGTCTTAACTCATGTTGTGCCTAACTTAATTTCCCACCACCACCACCACTACCACCACACACACTAAACTGTAGGGCTTCTAAAATATATTTCACCTTTTATCTCAGTGCTAATTTGCATAATATTCCCTGTGCCATGTTCTAAATTGAATGACACAGGAACCGTATTTGAGCTAACATAACTCTTTGGCAATTTCTTTCAATAACACTTCATCGTACTATGCCTTTTTAAACTGCTAGGAGAATATGCCTTTTCATTTCTAAAGAGTGAAACAAACATCCCCACACTAATAGTGTCACATTGCTAAAGGTGCAGTCACACTGCTCTAGGACCCAGGAGCCAAAAGAAATGGCCCCGGAGAAGCTCTCACATGGGACACAAAAGCCAGCCCCATGGACCCTCACTGTCTTCACTGTCTGTGGGCCAGCCATGTAGTCAGGTAGGATCAGTACAGGATGAAACAACATTTACCCAGCAGGAATTGGATAAATCTCTTAAGACAAGTATCTCATTCCTCAATAAAGAGCCAGATGCTGGCATTCAGAAAGTCCTATGGGAATTTGTTCTGAGGAATAGCGAAGCCCATAAAGTCTGGTCAGCATTGCACAAGCTCAACTGTGCATCCCTAGAACAAGTCCCAGGATTCTGAATAAACCATGAGAGTTCAGTAATAAATAGGCAGACATCCCTCAGCTGAACATGGAAAGCAATAATCCCTATCTTACATTTCTTCAGATTTGTAATTTTTTTAAAAAATTTTCCCTTTGGGGGTCATGATAGGAATTACTAGAAACTCAAAGTTCATTCCAGAAGGCATGGTCTCATCAGCTTAAAAATGTAGCTGCTTTTCCATAAAATTGAAATCCTATTTGATTCAAAGGTGCTCAAGTTACTATCAAGTTACTTAAAGGAATAACTTGCGCTTCAGCTAGCATTAATGTGTTGTTTTTGGACCTCCAGCTCCCTGAAGATTGGGAGGATTTGTTCCCAACAGACTACTGAATAATGTAATTTGAAAGGGAAAAAAAGCTGCTTTCTACAATATTGAGGATTATTTTTAATTTTTTGTATACTAGACGAACTTTGTAAATTTATAAATACTATGATTATCTTAACATGATAAAACAGCTAGGGTAGAATATACTGTTGCTATCCTATTGGACTGTTTAATCATTGAGAAGGTGGTGGTTGTTTTTCATTACTGACTTGCATTTCAGAGTATTTTGATACTTTTTCCAGTCAAATGACTACCTGACACTGGTAGATTTGGGTGGTTTTTTTTAATACCAAAACCTGCCAGAACTTTTACCATGATTCTGATTCACTTTCTGATCAAATCATTCTCATTGAAACCTGCTTATGCTGCAACAGGAACATTCTAGAAAAAGAGACCCAGCATTTTAATTTTTAACTGCCAGAACTGTACAAATCCTAGTATGGACCCATTTAGGGACTTTACAGTGTTTGAAGAGAAATCACTCTGGTTTTATAAGTTCCATACCCTCTCTTCACTTGGGAGTTTTAAAGGCTAGGAACTAGCGAATTAAATCCTGGAGTTGTAGCTATCTTCACAGTGAACTTTTTAATGTAGATTTTGAGGGTGATACATTGTACTATAATGTGCATTTAAGTCAGTTTTCCAATTGTTAATTAGCATTGAACAAAACCTTTCACTTGGGCTTCAGTTATTTATGTATTTTAAGCCTGTGAATATTGCGGTTTCTTTTTAGTTAGAAAGGATGTCCATTCTGAGGTAAAGCTGTTCAGCTTGCTACATGTGTATATACTGTTGAAATTCTGTACTGGCACACATTTGACAGTTGACATTTTTGTACTTTTTTCTAAATCCAATATTTCACAATAAAAGCTTGTTAAAACATCATTATGCACCTCTGCTATTTTTTATTATTATTTATTTTTATTAAAGATTTTCTTTGTTTACAAAAGTACATGCCTTGTCTCTTTTTCAGATTGTACATTCTCTTACAAATTTGTTGTGAGGCATTAGTGTTGAGTACAGTATAAGGTTGGGGGACAGGAGAGGTGGGGTGTTTATATAGTGTACATGTGGGGTTTGGGGTCAGTGTCAACTGTCGGTTCTCTTTCTATTAGTTTATTACATTTCCTTGGTAGTGAGAGGTATTGTGGGGCAGGGTGTGGTTGATTGGCTGTGGTTGGCTGCAGTGGGGTTTGTTTGCATTTGTGAGGTGGGTTGTGAGCTCTGTATAATGTGAGTGGTCATTATGATCTTGGAAGATGTTCAGTAGGGCCAATACTAGGGTGAGTTCTAATACCTGTTTAGTTATTTTGCATATCTCTTGTAGGACTGCTGTCCAGAAGGGTTGGATTTTAGGGCATTCCCACCACATGTGGAGGTTTGTGCCTGTGGAAGTGCAGCCTCTCTAACATCTTGGTGAGGTTCCTGGGCATATCAGTGCCAGTTTCCATGGTGTTAAGTACCACCTGTAGGTGAGTTCCCTTCTTTTGGCTGATAAGGACTTAAAGGGAGGTTTAGACCACATTCTAGTCCATTGGGTGGGGTCAATCTCATAGCCTATGTCGTGCTCCCGTTGTTCTTTGATGGCGTCAAGGGGGTTTGTGGAATTTTGGAGCAGTATTTTGTATGTTGTGGATGCCATTCCTTTGCCGTGTCCCTCTACTGTCGGGAGGAGGTTTTCAAAGGTGGTCAAGGGCCTGGTTGCTGCTGATTTTACTGCTGGATTGTTTAAGAAGGCATGTAGACGATAGTGTGTTAGCCAACGTATTTGGGTGTCACCTAGTTTGTCTTGTATTTCTTGTGTTGGTATGGGTTTGTTGTTTTCGTAAAAGTATTTCAGGCAGTGTAGGCCTTTGGCTTGCCAGGTTTTTATCTGGAGGTTTTGTTAACAACATTATTCACCAGTCGATTGGTTCGAGGTGGTTTCTGGGTGGTTCATTTGGCAGTCGTTGTTGTTGCAGGGGTTGTCAATCTGTGGTGTGTGGTGTGTGTTCTGCAGGGCTGTTCTGTGAGTGTTACTTGACTGTCTTTGCTTTCTCCTGTCGTTTCTGTTGTTTCTTCTTTCTCTTGTTGACTGTCATCCAATCGTTTGCTGTATTTTTGTCTTGGTGTCGTTTGGTGGGTGATGGTTGCCATTCTGGTGGAGGGTTAAGTCTGAGGTTCTCCAGTCATTGCAGGGCTTCAGGTATGTCGGTGGCTGTATGCTGTGTTGTGTCAGTTGTTACAATGAGGCAAAAGGGGGAAGCCCCATCAGTACTTGTAAGAAATTGTGCAAACTACTTAACCAAAACATTCCCTTAAACTTCTCTACATAAAACAATAGAGTAACTTAGCAGTAAAATACAGAGCAACAGAATTCAAAAACAAGTATAAAGGTAAAGGGACCCCTAACAATTAAGTCCAATCGCAAACGACTCTGGGGTTGCGGCGCTCATCTCGCTTTACTGGCCGAGGGAGCTAGCATTTGTCTGCAGGCAGCTTCTGGGTCATGTGGCCAGCATGACTAAGCTGCTTCTGGCAAACCAGAGCAGCGCACGGAAACGCCATTTACCTTCCTGCCATTTATCTACTTGCACTTTGACGTGCTTTCGAATTGCTACAGTAGGTTGGTAGGAGCTGGGACTGAACAACGGGAGCTCACCCCGTCGCAGGGATTCGAACTGTCAACCTTCAGATCGGCAAGCCCTAGGCTCTGCGGTTTAGACCACAGCACCACCTGCGTCCCTTTAAAACAAATATACATGCCTGAATTATGTCTGAATAAGCTTGTCAAAATAAAGTTTTCAGCAAGCACTGATAACTGAATAATGAAGGTGCCTGCCTAATGTTGATGGCACATGTCCCAAGCACAGGCATTACTTCACTAAAATACTGACTTCTCACAGATGAGTGATGAATATTAGTAAGGATTAAACGTGAAACAACAAGAAAATGTCTTGAACCCATCTGTGAATCTTTCCTGCATTGAAATACAGTTTTTACTATGTTGTTCTGAAATTCTTAATTAGAAAGGGGGGGAACCATGGAAATATTATACGGCCTTAATTTATGCACACTCTAGAGTGAAGGCATTGTACCTTGATTTAAGAAAAATTGGCACAGAAGTTTCACATGGTATGTCTAATTTTTAATATTCACCGCCAACTATTTACAAATAACTGCCTTTACACAGTTGGCCACCAGATGCTGCTTTAGTCCCACATACAATATTAGAAGCATTCCTATGTAAAGTGTCTTGTGACCCAAAAGTGTGTGTTACTAGGGCATAACCATACCCAAGCTGTTTGAAACATTTTCATTTTCAGGTAGTACCACATAGTAACAGTTGGAGGATGGGTGGATAGGTGGCCTCTTGGTGAGGAACAAGTAGTGCTTGAACTATGAGGAGATCTTACTGCCAAGTGGCAGCTTCTTGTGGTAGGCAGGTGAGTGGCTACTTATTCAAGAGTTTATGTGACACTCTTAATTGTGAACGGTGCATATCTGTTTAAGTGCCTAGGTTTACAATAAACAACGAACAATTGAGTTCACTTTGCTGCCATTGCTTCTCTGTGTACTGTACAGAAACATTGCCATTTAAACATATGTGAACTGATGACGTCACTCGTGCCTTTTCCTGTTTAAAGTTTGGTCCCTTTTTGTGAATTTGCTCTTGGGGTTGGGACTGGACTTTTGATGGGTTTCCGAAGTGAATGTAGTTCTGAAACTGAGGGCTGGTCATCGGGGGAAGTTCTCGGGAGTCATTTCTGTTCAAAATTGCCTTTGGGCAGTCGCCAATAAAAGAGAAATGGCATGAGAAAAGGAGGCACAGAGTCGAAGCTAGTATTGCACTGTGAATCTCAACACCGCACCCTGTATTGTGCTTGGAAGAGCACACACACCAAAAAAACCCAAACATCATTTGGATGTAATCTCTAAAATTACCATGTTCTAGCTAACAAGTCCCAAGCAAGATTCAAGGACAAGAACAACTACTTTGTAAATGGATGACTAAAAATTAGTGAAATAAAAAAAAATTCCTTCAGTAGCACCTTAAAGACCAACTAAGTTTTTATTTTGGTATGAGCTTTTGTGTGCATGCACACTTCTTCAGATACACTGGAAACAGAAGTGTCAGACCCTTATATGTATACTGGGGGTGGGTGGGAATGGGTGATGGGCTGATGGGAGTGGTAAACCTGAGATGGCTGTTAACGACTGCTGATTACTGCAATTATTCCTAGGGGGGGAAAGCAAGGGCTGAGGCACTAAAGAAAGCTTGATCATGCATAATGAGATAAGAATCCGATGTCTCTATTCATCCCAGGTGGCTCCATGGTTTTAAGCTTGGTAATGAGTTCCAATTCAGCAACTTCTCTTTCCAGTCTGTTTCTGAAATTTCTCTGTAATAAAACAGCTGCTTTGAGATCTTGTATAGAATGTCCTGGGAGATTGAAGTGTTCTCCTACTGGTTTCTCTGTCTTATGGTTCCTGATGTCAGATTTATGTCCATTTATCCTTTGGCGTAGGGTTTGGCCTGTTTGTCCAATATAGAGAGCTGAAGGGCACTGTTGGCATTTGATGGCATACACAATGTTAGAAGATGAGCAATTGAATAGTCCTGAATAGTCCTAAAAATTAGTGGTTTGCTTTGCCCAGGGGCTCTGTGCCAAGCCTTGAATTGTGGGGAAGTCAGTTTTGTACATTTGAGGTGTGGGGCAGAGCAACTCCAAGGTTTACTTTTAAATTTATAGCCGCAGACCAGATGCAGCACAAATCTGTTAGGTGGCAATTCTAGTGGTTTGGCTGCAGGCAAAAGTAGCAATCCTAAACATCCTAAACAGATACAGAATTGCAGTCTGTTAGTTTTATTATTTTCTTCATTAAATTTGTATACTGCCCTTTATCCATAGGGCAGTTCACAACATAATAATAATAACAATAACAGCATAATAAAAATCAGGGGGATGGGGACACACCCAACCTCCCACAAACTAATAACATGGTTCCCATTGAAATCAATGGGATAAAGTTAGTCATGTCTTGTCTTATGGTCCTTAGATTTTAACTGGAACTACAGCTCCCTTAGTCTGTATCCAACCTAGTATTATTTTTCCTCTGTATGATTGTGACATAGGAATTGATCGCTTGGGGATCTGAGCAGTGGCTTCCTTCTCTTCCTGAGGTCACTCATGAAAAAATATTCCAGATTACCAAATAATCAAATCCCTTGTACACGACGGAAAATTTTGTGGCATTCATTGATTGTAACTCATACTTCCAAAGGGAGTCCCCTGCAATTTTGCTGCTATTGTCCATGCCCTAGTATCTCACAAGTACCCATACCCAAGGAGCTGTTCCGAAGTGGCTCTGTTTGGACCCACAGCCTGCATCCACTCAACACAGTAATTTTGAATACTGCATTAAGCCATCCCCCCCCAAATTCCTGCCTGTATCACAGGAGGAGGTTCACCCTGTTGATATGCTTGCTTGATGTGTCAGCTTTGCAGAGGGAGCCAGCTGAAGACTCGTGACTGTGGGGAAAGGGCCTCCTCTTCTGAGCTGGGGAGATGCCCCACACAAAGCGCCCACAAATGGGAGCCCTTCTTTCCCTCCTCAGCCTAGTGGCAGCCCCCTCCACCTCGGCTCGGCTGCAGCTGAGATAAGAACACTCTTAATACTGGGAGTTTCTGCCCGCTCAGGATTCAGCTTCACTTAAATGAAGGGTGCTCCTCTTCTGACCTAGATGTGGAAGACAAAACCCAAGTTCAAGCCAAAGGAACTGAAACCAGACTCTAACCTCCGCCATCTCTGCCCACAAAAAGCCCATTATGCGCCTCTCGCCTTGAAAGGGAGAATTCAGAAGTTTATAACTCGTATCAACGGCAGTATTATTTCCTACCTTTGGGAAGCCATAGAGCTTCTTTTAGTCTCCTGAGAGGACTGATCTGGAGCAGAGCTCATCGCCTGGAAGATTTAAAAAAGAAGAATCATCAATTAAATGTTTCTATCAAAAAAGGATTGTCAAGGGCAAAGGCAGAGTGAGGCGGCAAGGGCGTAGCCAGGATCAAAACTAGGGGGGGGCAAGCCATGATCATTCAGGGGCGGGGCCACAAAGTGGGAACGTGGGCGGGGCTACAGGGCCAGCTGGCCTGACGACATCGTGGCGGCGGCAGCGGCGGCAGCGGCCACCTTGTGCTTCTGGGGCTGGCAACGGCGGTGGCTACCCTGCTTGGCTGGAGAGGACGGGAGGGTCGGGCAGGCAAGAGGGGGTGACAGGGTGGGCGAGGGCAAGGCAAGGCACGGCCGCAGTCACGACGGCTCCGAGGCGTTGCTGCATATCAGCATAATGTTTCAACCATGTTGTGGGTTCAAGCCCCACCTTAGGAAAAAATTCCTGCATTGCAGGGGGTTGGACTAGATGACCCTTGTGGTCCCTTCCGACTACAATTCTATGATTCTATTGATATATTGCCATAGCATATGCATCATTCTGCTTTCTTGAATTGTCCTACTCCTAGGCATAGCAGCCAACTCCTAGAGGCCTAGGTGCCTCCCCCCCCCAATTACTAGTAAATACCGTATGTGAAAGAGTCATCCCCCCCATGTTGATGGGCTTTCTATGTGGGGCTTATCTGCCCCCCCCCCATATTTTATTAAGAATGGAAGAGGGAGGGAAGGAAGGAAGAAATAGAGAGAGGGATAACTCATATTTGTGGGTGCCTCTGGGTGACGCTGTGATGCTGGAACTCTGCAGCAAGAGGACGGGAGGGTCGGGCAGGCGAGAGGGGGTGGCAGGGCGGGTGAGGGCGAGGGAAGGCACGGCCGCAGTCACGACAGCTCCGAGGCGTTGCTGCATATCAGCATAATATTTCAACCATGTTGTGGGTTCAAGCCCCACCTTGGGGGAAAATCCTGCATTGCAGGGGGTTGGACTAGATGAGCCTTGTGGTCCCTTCCGACTACAATTCTATGATTCCATTGATATATTACCATAGCATATGCATCATTCTGCTTTCTTGAATTGTCCTACTCCTAGGCATAGCAGCCAAATCCTAGAGGCCTAGGTGCCCCCCCCCCAATTACTGGTAAATACCGTATTTGAAAGAGTCACCCCCCCATTTTGATGGGCTTTCTATGTGGGGCTTATCTGCCCCCCCAGTATTTTATTAAGGATGGAAGAGGGAGGGAAGGAAGGAATAATAGAGAGAGGGATACCTCATATTTGTGGGTGCCTCTGGGTGACGCTGTGAAGCTGGAACTCTGCAGCAAGAGGATGGGAGGGTTGGGCAGGGGAGAGGGGGTGGCAGGGCAGGCGAGGGCGAGGCAAGACAGGGCCGCAGTCTCGATGGCTCCGAGGCGTTGCTGCATATCAGCATAATATTTCAACCATTTTGTGGGTTCAAGCCCCACATTGGGGAAAAATTCCTGCATTGCAGGGGGTTGGACTAGATGACCCTTGTGGTCCCTTCCGACTACAATTCCATGATTCTCTAGATATATTACCATAGCATATGCATGATTCTGCTTTCTTGAATTGTCCTAGGCATAGCAGCCAACTCCTAGAGGCCTAGGTGCCTCTCCCCCCCAAAAGAAATTACTGGTAAATACTGTATTTTAAAGAGTCCTCCCCCCCCATGTTGATGGGCTTTCTATGTGGGGGCTTATCTGCCCCCCCCCAGTATTTTATTGAGGATGGAAGAGGGAGGAAAGGAAGGAAGAAATAGGGAGAGGGATAACTCACATTTGTGGGTGCCTCTGGGTGACGCTGTGATGCTAGAACTCTGCAGCAAGAGGAAGATACCGGTACACCTGTACAGGAGCCTTGTAAGCAGCTTTCTCTCTGCTTGATTTACAGCAGGCACGTCCAACAGGTAGATTGTGATCTACCAGTAGATCACTGGATGTCTGTGGTAGATCACTGCTAGATCACTGGCACCCCTAAAAAAAGCTCACCCAAATTTTTCCTCCTCCCTAAAAAAAGCTGAACTATGACCTGAAGCCCTAAACAAAAATGGGCCTCCCTCCCTCCTAAAAGAAGCTCAACAAGTTTGACCTAAACCCCCCAAAACAGGGCTTCCCTTCCTTAAAAAAACTCAACAGCTTTGACCTGAACCCCCCAAAAGGGGGTAGATCACTCCCAGTTTTTAACTCTGTGAGTAGATCAGAGTCTCTTGGGAGGTGGCCACCCCTGATTTACAGTATACAGATGCAGGAGGAGGGGCAGACTGGAACACCAATGCTTTTTATAAACATCACTGTGTCTATCAAAGCTACAGCCCCCCCCCTTCTTATTCACTTCCTTTTAGCCTTGCAGGGCCACCTTAGTCAAATTGAATCCTCTGCACCCTCATTAAATCGCCAATAGAACTGTTAATGCGATCCCTGAATGCCCATTAACAACTCCCACTGAATAACAATAGGGTGAATAGGGTGGACCTTGCCTGAAGGGATATTCTGCTCCATTGTCTTAACTGCTTAAGTACTGGTAGCCACTTTGCTTTATTTATTTGATGTGTTTTTGTTGCAGCTGTGTTCCCGCCCCCAGCAAGTGGAGAGCTGCTCTTGCTAAAGCAAAGCCCTTTCCACTTCAGTTTTTGGAGGGGCAAAGTATTGGTTATGGTCTGTAAAATACAATAATTTTTTGCTTCTAGGGGGGGGGCAGCTGCCCCCTCCTGCCCCCCCGTCTACACCCATGTGAGGCGGAGTCCTTCACAGGTCACTTCCAGCAGGCTTACCTAAGCTGCCATCTTAAATTTCCCACATTGCCTTTGACAATGCAGAACTCAAATGATAGTCCCAGGGGGTTTGAACTGCAGCAGCTACCCAAGGGTGTTTGGGTGTCTGGCCCAGTAAGAGAATATTTTTTCTTCACGCCCATGGCCATCAGTATCTACCTATTCACTATTAGGCAGAATGTTAGATCGTGTTCTGGTGAAAGCATCATGTGTGTTTCACCAGTAGCATATTCTCAGCCATCTGCATTGCCTCCCACTCGCGCTTGCTTAATCAGAGCACACAAACATACCTTCTGCTGAACTTTAGAAGGTGGTTCTCTGCTCATAAAGCTCATTAGCTTTGTAGCAGCAAAGGATTCTTCAAAGCCTCCGCTGGCAGCAGCGAGGGTCTGCTAATCTGGATTTACTGCCAACAGGAGCCCAAAGGAGGCGGCTACAACAATTAGGTTGAATTATTAATTTTCTCTTGGGATTCAGGAACATTTGGGGGCAGGCTGTGTGGAATATCTTGCTTGATGAACCTATCTTCCCTACAATGGTGAGATGCATTGCATTTCTCTTTAAACTAGTAATAATTTCTAAAATTTCATCTCTTCATATAAATCAGCATATGCAAACTTCATGCAAATCTGTCCCTTTCATGGGGGACGGAAAGGGAGGAAGGTCTTTCCTCTTTTTGGTAAAGCATAAGTGGCCAGTCTGGTGGGGAGTGTTTATTTTCCCTTGCCTGCCTGCCTCTTTCCATATTCCTATACAGTGGAACCTCGGTTTATGAACACAATTGGTTCCGGAAGTCTGTTCATAAACTGAAGCGTTCATAAACTGAAGTGAACTTTCCCATTGAAAGTAATGGAAAGTGGATTAATCCGTTCCAGACGGGTCCGCGGAGTACTCAACCTGAAGCGTACTTAACCCGAAGCATGGGTGTAATTGGTGCCGGAAGTCTGTTCATAAACTGAAGCATTCATAAGCTGAAGTGAACTTTCCCATTGAAAGTAATGGAAAGTGAATTAATCCGTTCCAGATGGGTCCACGGCGTTCGTAAACCGAAAATTCGTAAATCGAGGTGTTCATAAACCGAGGTTCCACTGTAATGCTTCCCATCTACTCCACTGAACTTTGTATGCGACCAGAGGAGGCATGCACATAGACATTTGAGACTGATAAGACATCGTGGGTTGTATCCAACACCAGGAGGATCGAACCCATGACCCTGATATTAAGAGTCTCATGCTCATATGTAGAATTTTGTGCCAGCTGCTTAATCTTTTTTGATTTGATTGGACTTTCAGTTTCAATGATTGCTTCTTAAATGCAAACATTATAATAACCATATGAATAAAAACATAAGGGCTGCTTCCCAAGTCAACATTTTTACACAGGTGAAAAAGTAGACAGACAGACAGACAGATATAGATATTCAATCTGGCTGCTGTCACAATTTTATTGCAGCCCCTCACAATATTTTAAAGGACACAGCAGTTCTGAAAGCATAACACAGAAAAAAAACTTTTTCATTTTACATCATTAATACAAGTAGCGTTGCTCTTAGGAAGTCTTTGCAAATAATAGTTACAGCTGGGTGAACATAGCTACTTTTTTTCTCCTTGTCCTAGAGCAACAGAAGAACACATTTTCTGTGCTGTGGACCAAAAGCCTAATTTAGTCAATGGTATCTCTTGCTTGAATCTGTCTACAAAGACCACAACTAAGCAAAAAAAAACAGGACAGATCTACTAACCTTGAGCCATGCACCATATGGGGTTTTATTGCAAGCTTGGCTAATGCTCTACTAGGCTTGCTATGGGATCTCAGGGTTGTTAAAGCCTTTCTCAGGGGTGCTGCTACAAGTTAGAAATGAAAGTAGAGTTGGAAGGATGTCCTAAGGAAAAGCTGGGCATTCTGGGATCAGATTAGAAACTGTGACAGCTTCTGTAAATCTAGGACTGTCCCTGGAAAATAGGGACCCTTGGAGGGTCTGCTACCTGAAGGCCCTAATTGTGGGGGGTGTTTGGCTGAAAGCTACTTGTTGAAATGCTGTGGGGGGGAGGACCCAGAGACCCAGCCTAGTATGGAAGAAGTAAGCTTGGATTGAGGCCCACACACTGTATAGAGGACAGGACTTCTGTGCCTTTAATTGCCCTGCTCTCTTTTGAGTCTGGAAACTTAAAGAGAAACCAGCAGACCCTTTGTTTAATTTCCAAGCAAAGGGTTTGCTGGTTTCTCTTTAAGGTTTCCAGACTCAAAAGAGAGCAGGGCAATTAAAGGCACAGAGGTCCTGTCCACTATTGAGTCTGGCAACCCTACCAATGCAGGAGTAAGATGTCAAAAAGAAAACAATTTCAGTGGAGACCTTTTCCAAAGTCTGTTTGTTTCTAGAACTGGACAATGAAAGGAAATGGAGTTTATATGTTCTGTCCCAAGGAGTTCATAGTTTACTCTTTAAAAAGATAGGCAGGGCCTTGTGTAAATACTTGTCCCCAAAATATATATCTGCTATTTTATAAGAAAAACAAAATGAATGAAAAGGCCACCTTAAAGTTAAGGAAGTTTGTTTTATTTTTACTCATTCATTTCTGTTCCACCAACAGGGCTCCAAGGAGCAGCTTTTAACTGCAATCCTGTTCGTGACAAATTGAGGTTTACTCCCAGATTAACAATTTGATCCTAGCTGTGTCTACTCAGAAGTAAGTCCTGCTGAATTCAATAGGGCTTACTTCCACGTAAATGTGGTTAGGAATGCAGCCTAAGTGGATTTTAATGGTGTCACACTTGGGTAAACTGCATTTGTGACGTGCGTGATTTTTTAAATAGTGCTTGCTTTTATGCTTAGCTTTGATTCTGCTGTGAACAGCTTGGATTCCTTTGCAGGTTAAAATAATATAGACACGATTAAGTAAATAAAAAAGGTGGACATGGGGGGGTGACTCATTTCATCTCTCCCAATCTTGTGCCGCGTCCTAGAAACAGGTTTGCTAGTTTTGTAAGAACTAGAACCTGCCCTGCCCTATCTTTTTTTTTTCACACCAGGTTTTTTCACATGCAGTCAATCTCAGGGCAACAGATGGCAGCCCAGAGCAACCAGAGCTAGCAGTCTGAGATAATCGCCTCAGGCGGCAGAGGCACAGGGGCAGCAGCCTCTCGGGCACCTGCTCACTGCCAACCCTGGGCAGGTAGGGAGCATAGCTGCCAAGTCTCCCGTTTTCCCCTGGAAACCCCCGTTTTTCCAGCTGTCCCCAGCCGAAAAAAATGGATTTTTTTGTTTTTCCCCGGTTTAATTCTGGTGTGGCGGCCATTTTGGAACTGGGCGGAATATGCTCAGAAGTGACTTTTGATGCTGCTCTGCCCAGTTCCAAAATGGCTGCAGCGCGACTTCTGGTGCGGCGGCCATTTTGGAACTGGGCACAGCAGCATCAAAAGTCACTTCTGAGCATGCTCCGCCCAGTTCCAAAATGGCCGCTGTTGTGTATTGAGTCAAAGGATTTTATCTCTGTATTATTATTGTCTGTATTTGCATTAGGATAAAGTAACTGCCTTTTGGTTCCAGAGGGTACAGCTACTATTGGTTCATTTAAGCTGCTGTATTTGGATCCTCTGTCTTATTGGTTCCCTCCAAAAGGCAGCACGGTGATTGCCTGATATTGTTCCCTCCAAAATGTATCCCCTTCTAGCTAGTTCCCTGCCCCTATAAATGTAGCCTTCCTGCCCTCACAGTCAGTCTTGTTCACTTAAATAAAGAGCTGTTACTAGAGAACTGTCTCCAGCATGTTTTGTCAAGAGAGCTGAAATCACAAACCCCACGTCACAACAACTGGCGACGAGGATGGGATCCGGAATGCTGAGGAGCGGTTAAACACAACCCTGCCTCAGAGTCCGGATTGCAGCTGAGAACAAGACTCACTGGCCAGCTGAGAAGACGACCCTGCCCGCTAGGACAATGGAGAGTCCAAGGGTATTGGAGCCCTTCCAGCCATCAGAACCCCACACCTGGGAAGACTACGTCGAACGCTTCGAGTTCTTCGCAGTGGCTCAAGGGATCACCGATGCCAGCAAAAGAAGGGCCACATTCCTGAGCTACTGTGGGCCCGAGACCTTCAAGCTAGCCAAGGCATTACTTGCTCCAGCGAAGCTGAGTGAGACATCTCTCCAAGATATTCTTGCCTGCCTAACAAGCCACTTGGCGCCTACTGAGACCAAGATGGCCCGGCGGATGGAGTTCCATAAGAGGCAGCAGCATGCTGGGGAGTCTGTATCCGCATTTCTGGCTGAACTCCGGAAGCTCGCTCAGCACTGCGGCTTCCAAAATCTGGAAGAGACTCTCCTGGATCGGTTTATTGGTGGTCTGAGCAGCAAGAAAGCCAGAAGACGCATCGTGGCTAAAGAAGAGGTTACCCTTGCTTCAGCCTTGAAGGAGGCCACCGCCATGGAGAATTATGAAAGAGAGGAGCTTGATGCCAGTCGCAAGGCCACTAAGCCACAGATAGAAGTTGCGCATGCCATGGACGAGCTAGAGGCTACTCCGAGCCAGAGCCCAGTCCGTGGGGTCGAGTTGGTGCGTCAGGCCTGCACAGTGCACAAAGATCGCGGAGGCAGTTGCCCAGGTTGTGGCGGAAACCATGGGCGGAAGAGTTGTCGTTTCAGGGATGCTATGTGCCGGATGTGCGGGAAGACAGGTCACATCGCCAGGGTCTGTAGATCGGCGGCGTCAGGAGCAACAGGAGCACCTATACTGGAGCATCGCAGACCGCCCACAGCAACTCATTTTCGAAAGGACTGCCACTACATAACGGAGATCAACGGGAGGGCCGTGCAGTTTCCAGCGCAAGGCAAGGCACACGTCAAGGTGAAGATTGAGGGTCAGCAGTGCGACATGGAGGTGGACTCTGGATCTGCATTCACCATTGTGTCGGACCAGACCGCGAAGACATTCTTCTCCAGGGGTAAGTTGCCCCCTCTGGAGCCCTTCCCGGCAACCTTGCAGTCGTACTCAGCAGGCCGCATCCATGTTATGGGAATGTGTGCCGTGAGAGTACAGTTCCGGGACAAACAGGCTGTACTCAAACTGGTGATTGCGAAGGGCAGTCGCCCCAGTCTCCTGGGCACTGACTGGTTCCCCGCCCTGGGACTGAGTATCTCAGGGCTTAATTCAATCCAAACCTGCCCTGAGATGAGTGAGACATTATGCAAGGAATTTGCTGGTCTCTTTAATGGAAAACTGGGTTGTTATAAAGGGCCCCCAGTTGACTTCGAGTTGGACCCCGGGGTGGCCCCAATCCGACTCAAACCAAGGCGAGTGCCATTTGCACTGCAACCCAAGATCGAGGCAGAGCTGGATAAATTGGTCAAGCAAGGAGTTCTCTCACCCGTGGACTCTGCTAAGTGGGAGACTCCAATCGTCACGCCCCTTAAAGCAAATGGGGAAGTCAGAATATGTGCAGATTACAAATGTACTATCAATAAGGCACTCAGGGGAAACTCATACCCCATTCCAGTCGTATCACATCTGTTGGCTAAACTGGCTGGGGGCAAGGTGTTCGCCAAAATTGACCTGGCACAAGCTTACCAACAGCTGCCAGTAACCCCACAATCAGCGGAAGCACAGACTATTGTCACACATAAAGGGGCGTTCAGAGTTAACAGATTACAGTTCGGAGTTTGTGTGGCCCCAGGGATTTTTCAAGGGCTCATGGAACGCCTGTTAAGGGGTCTGCCGGGGGTCTTGCCATTTTTTGATGACGTTTTGATTGCTGGAAAAGACCCACAGGAACTGGTTGCGCGTGTCCGTGCAGTGTTGCTCAAGTTCAAGGAGGTGGGGTTGCAACTGAAAAAAGAAAAATGCAGTTTTGGGGTGCCAACTGTGGATTTCTTGGGGTTTAAAATTGATGCATCAGGCATCCACCCCACAGATGCTAAGATTAAGGCCATCATCGAGGCACCACGACCACAGAACAAGACGGAGTTGCAGTCATTCCTGGGACTTATTAACTTTTATCATTCATTCTTACCCCAGAAAGCTTCGGTAGCTGAACCATTACATAGACTTTTGCAGAAAAAGAATGTGTGGCGCTGGGGGCGGGAGCAGCAGAAGGCTTTTGACTCCTTGCGAGAAATGCTGAGTAGCAGGAGCGTCCTTGCTCATTATGATGAGTCGAAGCCGCTGGTCCTGGCATGTGATGCCTCTCAATACGGCCTGGGGGCTGTGCTGAGTCATAGGGAACCGGATGGGTCGGAAAAGCCCATCTCTTTCTATTCCCGTACGTTGTCACCCACGGAGCGCAACTATGCTCAAATTGATAAAGAGGCACTAGCAATTGTGTCAGGAATCAAAAGGTTCTATGATTATTTGTACGGTCGCCATTTCTCCATTGAAACGGACCACAAACCACTGTTAGGGTTGTTCAACCCAAACAAACAAACGCCACAAATTCTCTCCCCCAGAATGTTGCGTTGGTCAATATTCCTGAATGGGTTCCAGTACACCTTGACCCATGTGCCGGGGAAACAGTTGTGCCACGCTGATGCGCTGAGTCGATTGCCCCTTCCTGGCGGGAGCAATGAGGATCCTGCTCCGGCGGAGCACATTATGATGCTAGAAACACTTCCTGGGGCTCCTGTAACAGCTACTGATATAGCTGAGAAAACGAGGAAAGATGCTGTTCTCTTCCGTGTGCTCACTTGGGTGGGGAGGGGGTGGCCAGGTGGTCCGCATGAAGAAAAATTCAGGCCTTATGCGACAAGGCAGCACGAATTGTCCATGCATAAGGGTTGTCTCCTATGGGGAGATAGGGTGATCATCCCAGCACCACTGAGAAACAGGGTTCTTGAGACGCTTCACATGGGACACCCGGGAATGGTCAGGATGAAGTCGCTAGCCCGATGTTATGTGTGGTGGCCTGGAATGGACCAGAACATAGAACAATGGGTACGAACATGCAAGGCATGCCAAGAGGTGCGGCCAGAAGTGGCCAGAGCACCAGTCCACTGGTGGGAGCAGTCCAGGACTCCCTGGAGCCGGCTGCACATAGATTTTGCTGGGCCATTCCAAGGGAAGGTCTTTTTGGTTATCGTTGATGCATATTCCAAATGGTTAGAAGTGGCGATGGTCCCTAGCATGGCATCAGCTGCCGTAATCAAGGTGTTGAGGCAGCTGTTTGCAACCCACGGGTTACCTGAGACCATTGTATCAGATAATGGGGCAGCTTTTGTATCCCAAGAATTCAGGGCATTCTTGGCTGATAACTTCATAAGAGGGGTCACATCCGCGCCCTTTCACCCATCCTCCAATGGGCAGGCTGAGCGCATGGTAAGAACAGCCAAAGAATCCATTGCGCGCTTAATGGAGGGTAACTGGTCGGCTCGCATTGCACGAATGTTATTTTTGCAGCATGCGACGCCGTGTACTGCGACGGGCAAGTCGCCAGCTGAGCTGCTCTTAGGTAGAAGACTGGTAACGGTGCTGGATTATGTCCACCCAGATAAAATGCCAAACCGTAATTCAAGAGCAACCCCCCAGGCTGAGACTGACACAACAAGGTATCTCGCCCCTGAAGATCTGGTCTGGGTGAGGAACTATTCACGAGGTCCACGGTGGGTGGCCGGTGTGATCACCCGGGCTAGTGGACCTGTGTCCTATTATGTGACCTTGGAAAATGGGCAAGTTTGGAAGAGACATATAGATCAGCTGAGGCGCCGGGCGCTCAGCAGGGAGGAGTCAGATAATTCATCCCTGGCTAATGACGCACAGCTGCGAGACCAGAGTGAAGATGGCCCAGAGGTGCAGTCACCAGGGGCTTCCGCAAATGAACCAGGGCCTGCTAGTCCTCAGGATGACGAGGTCCAGGTAGGGGACCCTGAGATGTCTGGGACTCCATCTGTTCCTGACGAAACCCCTATAGCAGCCCCTCCACCACAGGTAACACCCAATCCAGAACCTGCAACACCTGTTGTCAGGAGATCAAGTAGAAGTTGTAGGACCCCACAGTACCTGAGGGATTATGTCTGCTGTGCTCACTAGGGGGGGAGGGGTGTTGTGTATTGAGTCAAAGGATTTTATCTCTGTATTATTATTGTCTGTATTTGCATTAGGATAAAGTAACTGCCTTTTGGTTCCAGAGGGTACAGCTACTATTGGTTCATTTAAGCTGCTGTATTTGGATCCTCTGTCTTATTGGTTCCCTCCAAAAGGCAGCACGGTGATTGCCTGATATTGTTCCCTCCAAAATGTATCCCCTTCTAGCTAGTTCCCTGCCCCTATAAATGTAGCCTTCCTGCCCTCACAGTCAGTCTTGTTCACTTAAATAAAGAGCTGTTACTAGAGAACTGTCTCCAGCATGTTTTGTCAAGAGAGCTGAAATCACAAACCCCACGTCACAACAGCCGCCACGCTACTTCCGGAATGCTACTTCCGGTCCGGTCCCTTATTTTTTAGAGAGGAACTTGGCAGGTATGGTAGGGAGAAGCTTCTGCAGGGGTCTCCTCCTCCCCACTCCAAGGTCCAAGGAGGTCTTCCTTAGGGCAAGGCCTTTTGGGTGAAGAAGAAGCATGACCTCAGACAGAGCGTCTCAGGGGCGCTGTGGAAAACAATTATGGTCACACAGTGTTAGGAGCTATGCTCTGCGCTCTGGAGCGTTGTGGAAAATCGAAATGGCTCCCGGCCACTGCTGATAAACAAGTGATCCCATTTGTCGGCTCCCCGCCCCAAGAAACGAGAACTGGCAACAGGCTTGCAGCAGAATAGGATGGCAAAATGGACTGGCAGCGCTTGAGAATGTGGATGGAGCGGGACGTCTTTTTAATGTTCCCTTGAGTTTAATACCTCCCCGCAAACAGAAAACCAACAGAACAGGCCGAGTTCTGGGGCCTAGTACCTTCCCCCCCTTGCTCTCCAGGCTTTCTATATGCAGGGAGTTTCTTGTGCTTTGGATTTAACATTGAAGGAACATTTGGCCGCAGGATTCCTACCACTTTCCTTTGCCCGTCATGCTAGGGTAGAGTGTGACGTCAAGGGTGTGACCAAGAGACAGACCACCGGGAAGCTGCCTGTTTTAGATTGATCGTGAACAGCCATGAAGCGGGCTTTCTAATGATGTTTCTCTGCAGACATTTATCTGGCAGGTGACCAACCTTCCCCTTTTTCTCCCCAGCCTCAATCTGCCCGTTTTGATGAAGTTAACAGAAGGATATTTAGGAAAAGGTCTTGCCTTTCTGAATAATAATAAAAAATATGAAAGGTTTGTGTTTTGTTTTGTCCCCACCCCCCCCCGAGGAGCTAAATAACCTCAGGGAATATTATTTCCATGGCTGTTTTTTTGGGATAATGCATTGAGCAATGAGTTGGTAGTGTCCTAACTTGCTGAGGCACCTTCCCGTATTTGCAGGGACAACAAACACGCCCTGTAAATGCTGTCATTAAATGGACACCAAGCCCCTGGAAAACAGCTGCACTTCAATTAAGAGGACGGCACGCCTTTCCAGAAAGGAGCTAATGGCTCACGTAGCTTTGAGTTGCGGGCGCAGGGCTTCGCTCCTGCCTCATAAACATCTGCATGGCACTGGAATCCCGGGAGTCATTAGGAGGAGGAAAGGAGGCCCCCCACAGCAGCCAACCCTCGAGCGCCAACTCCCTTTGGCCACATCTGGATGTCACGCTAAACCGCGGCTGTGTGCCACGTAAACAAACTTAGGCCCCACCTGCGCTATCCATTTAAATATCATGACACCATTTTAAACGGTCCAGACGGCTCCATTGCAGCTTAGCTCGGTCGGTTAACATGTGGTACTGATAACGTCAAGGTTGCAGGTTCGATCCCCGTGTGGGACAGCTGCATATTCTTGCATTGCAGGGGGTTGGACTAGACCAGGGTCCCCAACCTAAGGCCCAGGGGCCGGATCCGGCCTAATCGCCTTCTAAATCCGGCCCTCGGACGGTCCGGGAACCAGCATGCTTTTGCATGAGTAGAATGTGTCCTTTTATTTAAAATGCATCTCTGGGTTATTTGTGGGGCATAGGAATTCATTCATATTTTTTTTTCAAAATATAGTCCGACCCCCCCACAAGGTCTGAGCGACAGTTGAGTTGACAAACTCCCTGCTGAAAAAGTTTGCTGACCCCTGGACTAGACGATTGATGATTCTATGATACCCCTTAATAATAAATATAAGTAAAACCTTCAATATGGTTTGCAGGGGCAATAGACATTAGGGCCCCATACAGTCAAAGCAGCATCTCTCTCTCTCTCTCTCTCTCTCTCTCTCTCTCTCTCTCTCTCTCTCTCTCTCTCTCTCTCTTCTCTTTCATTTCATTTATATCCCACTTTTAGCTTATGGAGCTCAAGGTGGCATACATGGTTCCCCCCCCCCGCCCCCAGCTCCTTTTTTAATTCCAGCAACAACCCTGTGAAGTAGGTTGGGCTGAGAGAGGCAGCGAGTGGCACGAGGTCTCCCAGTAAGCTTCATGGCCGGGTGGGGATTTGAACCCTGGTCTCCCCAAGTCCTGGTCCAACACTCTTAACCGCAATTCCACACAACCATACTACTTTAAACCGTCAGGGCTTCCCTCAAAGAATGCTGGGAACTGTAGTTTGTTCAGGGCGCTTAGAGTTGTTAAGAGTCCTCCTAATTCCCTCGCAGAGTTCTTGGAACAGTTTTGCAGTTGTTCCCTCTTTCCAGGGAACTCTGGGAGTGGTGGCTCTGTGAGGGGAACAGGTACCTTCTAAGAGCTCTCTTGACAAACTACACTTCCCATGATTCTTCGGAGGAAGCCATAACGGTTTGATCTAGCATCTAGATCAAGGGAAGTAATAGTACCACTGTATTCTGCTCTGGTCAGACCACACCTGGAGTACTGTGTCCAGTTCTGGGCACCACAGTTCAAGAAAGATACTGACAAGCTGGAACGTCTCCAGAAGAGGGCAACCAAAATGGTCAAAGGCCTGGAAACGATGCCTTACAAGGAACGGCTTAGGGAGCTGGGTATGTTTAGCCTGGAGAAGAGAAGGTTAAGGGGTGATATGATAGCCATGTTCAAATATATAAAAGGATGTCATATAGAGGAGGGTGAAAGGTTGTTTTCTGCTGCTCCAGAGAAGTGGACACGGAGCAATGGATTCAAACTACAAGAAAGAAGATTCCACCTAAACATTAGGAAGAACTTCCTGACAGTAAGAGCTGTTTGGCAGTGGAATTTGCTACCTTCTTTGGAGGTCTTTAAGCAGAGGCTTGACAGCCATCTGTCAGGAATGCTTTGATGGTGTTTCCTGCTTGGCAGGGGATTGGACTGGATGGCCCTTGTGGTCTCTTCCAACTCTATGATTCTATGATTCTATGGTTTAAAATTGGCACAATACTGCTTTTAATTGATAGTCCTGATGGAGCCCTAGCATCAACCCGGGCTCTTGTGCGGCTGAGACAGCCTTGAATTTTCTCTGCCACTTTTCCTTAACCACAGTTTCCCACATTGTCCAAACTAGGAACTGGTAAACATTCACCACAGTTAGTATTAACAAGCTGGTGTCTTCCTGCTTTTAACTGTGGGCATACTTTCCACACTGCCATGCCCTCCACCCCCTAACGTAGCCCTTGACAAAGAAGAGAGTCCTAACCTTTGTCTTATGCAATATACATGTACATACCGGGTATGTGCGTTTACATATGTACATGTATATTGCATAAGGGCCTTCTCGGTGGTGGCGCCCGCCCTGTGGAACGCCCTCCCATCAGATGTCAAAGAGAAAAACAGCTACCAGATTTTTAGAAGACATCTGAAGGCAGCCCTGTTTAGGGAGGCTTTTAATCTTTAATCGATTATTTTATTTCATTTTTCTGTTGGAAGCTGCCCAGAAAATACATTTCATGGTTACCTCTGCTTAACATCTCAGGCGCGGAGCCAGGCCAGTTCTGGCACCCATCCGAACCTGTGCAAGCCCCGCCCACCCAGATACACAATTCTGTTAGAATAAACAGTTGCATGCTGAAACTCTCTCTCTCTCTCTCTCTCTCTCTCTCTCTCTCTCTCTCTTGCCTGGGGGCGTGGGTGGACTCAGGAAAGGTGCTACATTAATGTCAAGAAAAGAAACAGGAAACAACTAACCCAGGGCCCCGCCTCATGTTTTTGCAAACTGTATACAGTACAGTACAGGACTATTTGTTCGCAGCGACTTCTGGTTATAAGCAACCAATTGACTGCATTTAACTTGTTCGTTTTAAATGCACGCGTGCACAGTTGTTTCTTAAAATAATATGAGTTATATTGCATTTCCCTTCATATTCTGAAGAATCTATGCAAATGTTAAACTTATCCGTTGATTTTGGCATCGTCTCGGGATCGCAAAGAAAAATCATAGCAAAAAAAAAAAAAACCCTGCCTGAGAGGAATAATAAAGAAATGGACAACCTAAAAATAAAATTTAAAAACATTAGAAGAAAGGCAAGCAGCTTAGCTGTCTGATCATTGTGAAGCAAAAGTCGTAATTTGAAGGCTGACTGCTTCTGGGGGACCGCTAGCAAACCAGATGTTATGGGCTCCAATGCCCTTCTTCCTTGACCACTGGCCATGCTTGGGAGTTGGAGTCTAGCAATACCTGCAAGCAATACCTGTTCTCGAAGCCAACAACATGAGTCTGACCAAATTGCCTATATGAGGAAGCAGTGAACTGGATTGGGTCCGTGCCCATTGTAACTAGTTGGTTCTGGGGGTGTCGCAGTTCTGTTGTGGCTTCGTCAAAGGGAAATCTACGCCACGGCAAAGTGTATGTGAGAAATGTCGCGGCTACTTTGGCCCCAAAGATTCAGATAACTGCCTGCAGCGTATGAAACACGGTCGCAAATGAAGCAGAAGGCGAATGGAGCCGCAGTCCTGCAAACTCCAGCAAGGGCTTCCCATGCAGAGAGCACAGGGTTTTGCTTCGCTTCTGGCTCAGCCAGCGTGTTGCTAAAGTAATTATGACATTACCTCATCCTTGGCTCGCAGCCCTGTGTTATCATGCTGAGCAAGTCTTTTTGGGAACATCTTGAGTGGGCTAAATGTTTACAGCTCAACAACAGTTAGTCATTGAAGCAGCCTCTTATTTAAACCCATCTTTCATACTGCAGCTTCTCTCTCTCCACACACACACACACACACACACACACTGCCTCCCATTTCTTTTTTTGCTGAAAAGATCTGAAAATTACTGAGATGGAATTTTTAATATAAGGGGGGGAGGGGGAATATGGTACAGGCTGTAAACAGCAAAAGCTGGAGCTGAAGAGCAGGGGCAAAGGTAGGTTAGTGAGATGACTTAGCAGATGATGAAAAGACTTTGGCTGCCATCCTAGTAACCACTTATCTGAGAATACGTATCCTTGAACTTAATGGAGCTTACTTCTGAGTAGAGAAGCATAGGATCGCACTGTTATGGTGCCTCCTTAGAATCACAGAATTGTAGAGTTGGAATGCTGAGGAATCTCAGCTAAAGCATCCACAACAGATGACCCTCCTCAAGTCTTATTATTATTATTATTATTATTATTATTATTATTATTATTATTATTTATACCCCGCCCATCTGGCTGGGTTTCCCCAGCCACTCTGGGCGGCTTCCAACAGAAATATTAAAATACACTAATTTCTTAAAGATTAAAAGCTTCCCTAAACAGGAAGAATTCCTTCTTCAAGTCTAATTCTTCAAGTCTAATTCTTGTTGTGTTGTGTTCCCAAGACGCTGCTCATAGGTATGGGAACATAGAATAGTATCTCAATGAATCAGAAGTGCAACCCTAAAGTCACCTACTTTGGAGAAAGCCCCACTGAACTTCCCAAGCCAGGTGTAGACCTTCCAAAACGTCTCATTTACAACATCTGCAAGGGCAAAATATTGGTACGATATACTGCAAATATTTTGCAAGGCAGGCATAGGATCGTGTACAGCAGGCACGTCGAACAGGTAGATCATGATCTACCAGTAGATCACTGGACGTCTGTGGTAGATCACTGGCTCCCCCACCAAAGAAGCCCACCAACTTTCGCTCCCCTAAAAAAAGCTCAAAACTTTTGCCCTGAACCCCTAAAACATGGGGATTTCCTTCCTTAGAAAAGCTCAATAACTTTGACCTGAACCCCAAAAAGGGGGTAGATCACTGCCAGTTTTTAACTCTGTGAGTAGATCACGGTCTCTTGGGAGTTGGCCACCCCTGGTGTACAGCATTATGAATGCCTCATTTTTGTATAATAATAATAATAATAATAATAATAATAATAATAATAATTTATTATTTATACCCCGCCCATCTGGCCGGGTTCCCCCAGCCACTCTGGGCGGCTTCCAAAAAAACAGAAATTCTAAAATACAGAAATCCATCAAACATTAAAAGCTTCCCTAAACAGGGCTGCCTTGAGATGCCTTCTAAAGGTCTGGTAATTGTTCTCTTTGACCTCTAGTCAATAGTTCCTAATTACAATAGTTCCTAATTCTTTTGTGCTGGGGGATACTTTAGCAGCAGCTGTAAAACAGTGTTGTTGTTGTTGTTGTTGTTGTTGTTGTTGTTGTTGTTGTTGTTGTTGTTGTTTTACTGTTTCTGTAGGCTTGAAACATTACTACATCTCACATAGTGCCTGTTATTCTTGCGAAATTGTTCAAAGTCATCTTTCAGATCATGTTCGATGACCTTGGAAGCTGGTAAAATGCTTGACATCCCAACCAGATATGGTTGGATTAGATGTCGTGTTGTCAGCGTCTCCACCAGTAAGGGTGCGTTTCCTTGACTTCTCCTGATTATCGGAGGAGACAGGCACATAGGGGAGTGTTGAGCAGCAGAAGCAGGCTGTTGATGCTCCTTGGCAGATACGTACTTGATGTTCATTAGCAAGCACGGATGAGAGCCCAGCTGCAAATGGCAAAAATTATATTTTAGGCAGAAAGGCTGTACAAAGGATTAGTAACTGATGCAACCGGGTTAAAAGAAAGCAGGACAAACCCATTAACACACACCCCAATTTGTGTTTCTGTGCTTTTAAATTGTAAACCGCCCTGTTATATTTATATGAAGGCTGGTGTAGAAATTAAATATATAGTCATAATAATCTCACCCCAAAATAATATGAGAAGGGACAGAATCCAATGATATCTCCCTTCCCCCCCCCCCAAGGCACCCTTCCTTGCTCGCTCATTTATTCCCAACATTCCTGTCTCTCTTTCTTTGTAATTTTTCTTCCCTTCTTGTCTCATTTCCCCTTCCCTGCTGTTTTTCATTTGGTAAGAAAACGTTCGAACCGGGGGCATGTGCCACTTGCTTGTGCGGTAGAGGTGGAAATCGTAGAATAACCCCTGAGTGGTGAGCAGAATTGAGGGTGGGGTCCGCTTGCAGTAGGTGTCACTTGCCTTGATTTCACAAACAAGAATCTGAGCTTGGGGCTGTGCTTGTTTATTTGAGCCACACTCCTTCCATTCCGTATCCAACCCACAGCTGGTGTGTATTCACATACAAGCAAACTCAGTGTTCCGCAAGGGCCCTGCTTGGCTGATCATGTATTTGTTGGGGTTAAAAGCAAAATCAGCAGAAACTGGTTGAGAAACTTACACATAGAGACCAAGACTTAAACAAATGCTTGGTTTAATGGAGAAAGTAAAATAACAAAAATTAAATTAGGCTTACACAAAATACCCACACAACCAAACCACCCACCAAGAGCACACTGGGAAAACGCCCAGCACAGAGGCAACACACAACACCCCTGATATACCCTGCATCATCAGCCTCACAGCAACACCTGTAGAGCTGCTCCACAGCTGCAGAGCCCCAGTCATTAAATCTTTCCTGACTCTAAAAGGTACAGTGAAACAATAATGACACTTTTACACAATCATTCAACATATCCCCTGCAGTTCATTATTGTGAAACAGAGACAAACTTTGTACATGTCTTTCATGCGCAACTTTTGGAAGTGCTTTAGTAAAGATGTCTGCAACTTGTCTGTCACCGGGGACATATTCAAAAACAATTGTTTTGTCAGAAATCAAATTCTTTACAAATTGTAAACGTAATCTCAACACTCTAGTGCGCTGTGTGTTGGTTTCTGAGCACAGGATAGCAAGTCCACTCTGGGAATCGAGATAAACTTTTACTGGGAGTGATACTGGCATCTTTAAGTCTTCAAATATTTGTAAATACCACTCTATATCACGGATGGCCTGAGTACAGGCATATAACTCACTTTCAGTTGAAGAAAGACAATTAATTTTTTGATTCTGTGCTTTCCATTCAAAAGGACACCCATTATAAAAATAAACCATACCAGATGTACCTTTGTAATTATTTTGCTCTACAGCATGAGATGCATCACAATATATTTCAAAACCTTTGTCAATAGATGGTGTAAATTCCAATCTGTAACGTTTTGTGTGTTTGAGGTACATCACCACTCTCTTAAGAGCTTTGAAGCATTGGGTAGTGGGTTTTTCTACAAATTTTGCCAGAAAATGAAAAGCATAAGTTACATCTGGCCTTGAAACTCTTTGAATAAAATTGAGCTTGCCTATGGCAGAGCGATACAAAGTTTTGTCAGAGAACGTGTTATTGCCATCTGTAAAAGTGAAACCACATACCATAGGCGTTTCTTTCCCATTTGCATTCTTTAAACATAACATTTCAACAAGATCATCTATTTTTGCAGTTTGATGAATCAGATAAGAACCATTTTTGCCTTCTTCAATTTGCATGGATATATAGTTTTTAGCTTTGCCTAATTCTACCACATCAAATTTTTCTTGTAACAGTGACACTATCTGTGTATATTCATGTTTAGTTTTTGTAGAAAACACATCTACAAACACACATAATTTGGTCACAGAATTTCCATTTTCTTTTGTAAATACACAGTTATCTGCCTTGCCTTGTGTAAAACCAAAATTCAGCAATTCCTTCACTAAAGTCTGATGCCAGTTTTTACCACTCTGATGCAAACCATAAAGAGATTTATTTAGTTTGCACACTACTCCTTTAGTGGCGATTACGCCATCAGGGACACGCATAAAAATTTGTTCTTCTAAATCTGCAAACAAATAGGCAGTTTTTATATCTACATGATAGACAGAATGTCCACGCTGGGATGCATCTTTTAACAAAAGCTTAACAGATTCATATTTTACGCTCGGTGAGTAACACAAATCATAGTCTTCACCTGGGATTTGCTGGAAACCTCTGGCTACTAACCTAGCCTTGTACCTTACAACTTCGTTTTTATCATTCATTTTCACTTTATAAACCCATTTTGAATCAATAACTCTCATGTCTGGGGTTTGTGGTACAAGAGACCAAGTGTTATGCTCTTTTAAAGAAGCTATTTCAGCATCCATAGCTTTGTACCAATTTACAGCTTCATGCAAAGGTAATTTTTGAACATCGTTGTAGCATTTTGGCTCAAAAACTGCTTTATTGGCATACACAGTGTATAACTGCTCTTTTGAAAACCGTCTTGGTTCCTGTCTCTTTCTGTCTGAACGTCTTAGTCCTGAAGAAGAGCTAGGCCCTTCAGAATCAGTAGAACTATTTGGACTTCTAGCTTCAGACTGTAAATTGCTATCATCAGACTGTTGAGACTCTTGTGGGCTTTTCTTACTCTCAGAAAACTCAGAAAAACTTAACCTTTCTTTAGGTGTCTGTGTCTTTAAATTTTCAAACAAATCACCAGACACAACAGGCTTTTCGTCTTCAGATTCACTAGTATCCCCTGCTCAAGGCTTCTTCCTCTTCTACTTCTACTTCCTCCTCATCAGCATTATCTAAACCATCACTATCTTGAAAAATAGCAACTCTATTCCAATTTACAGTTTCAATCATGCTTCTGGTAATATGAAATTTGCCAGTTGCTGGTACATAAACTCTGTACGCCCCCTGCTGGTAGCCCATAAACTTTCCTTGAACACTACGCTCATCCAACTTGTGTCTAGCAGGGTAGTGAATAATAACGTCTGAACCCCAAATTCGTAGGTATTTTAAATTAGGGCGTTTTTTAAACAACATTTCATAGGGTGTAACATTTAAACTAGAATGATAGGATCTGTTTTTAACAAAAAGATAGGCATGAAGAGATTCCGCCCAATATTCTTTCCCCAAATTAGCATCATGCAAGTAAGTTTTAACACCTGCCTGCAAATCACGTTGCACTACTTCTACAATCCCATTCTGCCAAGGACTTCTAGGGCAGGACAACTCGTGAACAGTCCCCTGCGCTTCCAGGAAATGTGAAAATTCCTCAGAAACAAACTCTCCCCCCCTGTCAGAAAACAAATGCTTTATAGGTTTGTTAAAGTGGGTTTTTACCCAGTTGCAAAAAATCTTGTACTTCTCAAGTGCTTGTGACTTTTCAGCAATGGTGTAAACAAAACAATATCTGCTGTACTGATCAATAAGAGTAAGCCAATATTTTGAATTTCCTAAGGAAGGAGGGAGTGGCCCTACTAAATCACAATGCACACGTTCAAATGGCTCTGTTACTTTCCTGCCTGAGCATTTACCCTTTCTTGCAACTTTTATCTTATTCTTACAACAAGATACACATTGCATATAGTATTTACATGGCTTTAGGTTTAGTCCATCAACAATCTTCTCTGTCTTTATCACATCTGTGAAATTTAAATGTCCCAAAAGTCTATGCGCCTCATGAATACATCCGGAGTGAGGCTTTACATTTCTCAGCCCCTGACTTTTTCTCAACCCTTGACTTGGCTGGGTTACTCTACAGTTCACAGGTGGCTGTGAATGCTTTTTAAAATATAGTCTATATAAACCTTCAGACTCTCTGGCATACAATACACGCTTTCCCCCTTTGTAGAACTCACATAGTGATTTTGTGAAGCACACAGTTACTCCTTGGCGTGCAAAGCAACTTACTGATAATAAATTGTCCACTGATGGGCAGTAAGTGCAATTTGCTATTGTGATGTTTAAGGAGTCAAGTTTCACAGTACCTCTGCCAAGCGACTGTAGAACGTCGGAGTTGGCCAGATGAATGGTGCCAATTTCCTCTTCGAAAGAAACAAACAGACTTTGGTCGTTACAAAGATGAATTGACGCCCCGGAATCTACTACAAACGATTTCCACGTGTCATCTTTAATTACTTTACGACCTAATTCATGAACATGGAATGCTCGCGGCTCACGTCCATCTTTACGATGTGCTGCCGACTGCTGGGTTGCTGTCTGTGATTTACGAAATGGAATGGACCCTGAAGCATTTTGCTTTTTAAATCTGCAGTCCCTCGCAAGGTGCCCCTGCTTTTTACAAAACCAGCAATGCTTGGAAGTTTTGAAAGCAGATGAATCACCACAGACTTGCATACGGCGTTCCTCATTATTTTTAGAAATAGGAGTGCTAATCCCACAAGCCTCCCTTCTGTCCAGCTCGCCCATCAATCTTGCTGTTACCCCTTCCACAGTTAATTTTGCTGGAGGTACAGCAGATATCTGACTAGCTATGGCATCATAGTCTTCACCAAGAGAACAAAGAATAATAAACACATATTGAATGTCAGTTATATCTACGTCTCTTTGAATTAGTTCGCCGCGTATCGCCTCCAGACGTCTTAAATGTGCTGCCAGGTCGCCTCCAGGCTGCAGCCTTGTCTGGTACAGGCGTTTAAAAAAATGTTAGAGCAGACGCTGACTCCTTTCTAATGTGCACTGCCGTAAGACTGTCCCACATTTCTTTGGCAGTTTTCTTATTTCTTATATACACAACTTGCTGATCACTAACAGACAAGTTAATTAATGCCCTTGCTTTAGCATCACCTTTCGACCAGGCATCGGTCATAGGAGCAGGAGGGTCCTCGGTCACGTACTTCCACACATCACGGGAAGTTAGAAGTGCTTCCATGCGAAAGGACCATAGACTGTAGTTCTCGGCCGTTAGTTGCGGGAATGTTAAAGCCTTCTCAGCCTCAGCAACACGGTCTGCCATGCTGGAACTTTTCAACCACCAGCCCACAAAACCGTTGCAGCAGAAAAGAGGGAAAAAACCTTTCTAAACCTTTCTCCAAAAACTAACATGTGCAGTTCCACGCTCAACCACTGGGCCCATAACCAAGATGTTGGGGTTAAAAGCAAAATCAGCAGAAACTGGTTGAGAAACTTACACATAGAGACCAAGACTTAAACAAATGCTTGGTTTAATGGAGAAAGTAAAATAACAAAAATTAAATTAGGCTTACACAAAATACCCACACAACCAAACCACCCACCAAGAGCACACTGGGAAAACGCCCAGCACAGAGGCAACACACAACACCCCTGATATACCCTGCATCATCAGCCTCACAGCAACACCTGTAGAGCTGCTCCACAGCTGCAGAGCCCCAGTCATTAAATCTTTCCTGACTCTAAAAGGTACAGTGAAACAATAATGACACTTTTACACAATCATTCAACAGTATTCTGGTCTAGAAGTATTAAAATTGTGGTTGCAAGAATGTTATTTGCCCAAAAATGGAAAGAAAGAAAAAGTTCCGAAGAGAGAAGAATGGATACAGGAAGTAACGGAGGATGCAGAAGTGGCGAAACTTAACCGGAAGAATAAGAAATCAACAAACTTTTTAGAAAGGAATGCACATGTTTTATTGAGTTTTTACAAACAAATTGTAAACAGATGAAGACATGGGCAGGATTATTGTAAAAGCCTGCAGTTTCAAAGACGTATATGAGATAGACATGGGAATACAGTGGTGCCTCGCTTAACGAATGCCCTGCTTAACGAAATTTCCGCTTAACGAAAGGATTTTTTGAGCGGAGGTTGCCTCACTAGACGAATTCGTTTTAGGAAAAATTCGTCTAGCGAATCGCGGTTTCCCATAGGAATGCATTGAAATTCAATTAATGCGTTCCTATGGGCAATTTAAAAAATAATAATCAATGCATTCCTATGGGATTTGCTAGATGAATTTTTCGTTATAAGAAAAGACCCATGGAATGAATTAAATTCGTCTAGCGAGGCACCACTGTAGATGAATAAAAGAATAAGTTAAGTAATTCGGAGTGTGCAGGAAATGATGAAAAAAATGTAAAGAACCGCAGAAAAGGGGGGAACGGGGTAGAAATCTGAAATGTTAGAATGTTTGTTGAATAATTGTTGTAAATGAAAATTATAAATAAAATTATAAAAACTGTGTTGTTGTTGTTGTTGTTGTTGTTGTTGTTGTTGTTGTTGTTGTTAATATCCCACCTTTTTCCCTGACAGGGACTCAAGGTGTCTTACAGATAAAACAGGAACAGCTAAAACATTTTAAAAACCAATAATTAAAAAACAATTAAACATTTTATAGAATTAAAACTATTTATTAATACAAAAGAGAAGAATTCAAGGCTATGTGGGTTTCTGGTTTGTCCTGATGAAGCCGGGCTTCTCTGCAAAATCCTCAGGCTGGCTGCCTTTGAGGCTGCTTTGCACACTCCTGCGCTGTGTGGTTTTCCTGTTGTCACGCTTGTGTTCTGCCCTTTGCTGGGAAATCAGCCATGCAACCTGCTGTCTTGTTGTCTGTTCGGAAAAGGTGCCAAGCCGAGCATTTGCTTGGGCCCACGTTAATGGCCCTCGCAGCCCACAACACTGAGTCCCTGCTCAAGAAAAACAAGGAAATGCAGGCATACTCCGAGGACCCTTCCTTTAAACAGTCCTGCGGGAGCAAAGTCAGGCATGGGCTTACAATGAGTGCACTCTCCCAAGGGATATGCTTATCACCTGGCAGTAGCAACTTGCTCCGTGGGGTGGAGCAGCAGCCCTATAGCATCCCAGCAGACCTGTCTCTCTGCCACTTTTCCAGGAGAGGGGGAGATGCAAGGCAACAGGGAGGTTGGAGCAGCGTGGGCTCACCAGCAGGATCCTCAGACTGGTTCCTCTGGTGCAACTACCTCCATTTAAGGCTTTATAGGTCAAAACCAGCACTTTGAATTGGGTCTGGGAGCTAATTGGCAGCCAGTGCCGTCGGGGATTCAGGATGTCAGAAGTGCACCCCCAAGGATGTTCATCCTCTGTTTTGAAAAGTGACACACTCTAAGGATACACACACACACACACCCCTGAGTGCCTCGTTGTTGAGTAGTAGATTAATAGATGGCCAGTGCAGTGGTATCTCGGTTTACGAACTTAACCTGTTGTGGAAGTCCGTTCTTAAACAAAAAACGTTCTTAAACCGAGGCGCGCTTTCCCTAATGAGGCCTCCCACCGCCAGTGGCCTTCCACCGTTCAGATTCCGTTCTTAGACTGAGGTAAAATTCGCAAACCGGGACACTACATCCACGGGCGTCTTAGCCATAGAGGCTAGTGGCGCGGGGAACCACGGCGCCAAGTTCTGGAGGGCGCCAGGGAAGAGGCAGAGGCTGGACACGGTGCCTCCCGGCATCAGCTCCCTGCCCTCGTCCACCTCCGCCATGCTGCGCCGCGCCTGGACCCTCCTCCCTGCCATAGGAGCCGCCCTCCAGCCCCACAGGCAGCGCCGACCTTGCCCTCCTCCGCCATGCCACGCCACACCGCGGCAGAACCTCGGTCCTCCCAGAGGAGCCACCCTCCAGCTGCTGCCTGCCCAGAGGGAAAGGTGGGGGTGGGGGGCGCTGGAGGGATCCTTGCACCACAGCGCCAGATAAACTTAAGACTGCCCTGGCTACTTCCGGTTTTGAGGAGTTCGTAAACCGAATCATTCGTGAACAGGACTGTTCTTAAACCGAGGTACAGTGGTACCTCGCAAGACGAAAATAATTCATTCCACGGGTCGTGCCGTTTTAGAAAATTTTCATCTTGCGGAAACAAACAGCAGACAGCAAAAAAAAAGCGGCAAAAAAAATCATATTGCGAGACGCGGCCATAGAAAGCTTCGTCTTGCGAGGCAACAAAGAATCGCTAGGCGCTTTCATCTAGCGAGTTTTTCGTTGCGCGAAGCATTCGTCTTGCGAGGTACCACTGTACTGCCACTGTACTGAATAAAGAGAGTCTGCAAGAAATCAAAACCATGCTGTTGGGCCCTTTTGCAAACTTTGCTCAACGAGCTGTCCCTAAGCTCTTACAGAAGCAGGGCCTGAGCTAGAAGCATACGATTCAAGAAGGATGAAGGTTTAAAGCTATTTGCTGTGATTAAATAGGATTATGGAACTTGAACACAGGCTGGAACGCCAGTGGAGTGAAAAAACAAAAATGTCTTCTAAGCTTTTCCTTCCAACCTCCTCCCGCCCCTGCACACACACCCCAAATGCATCTCAGGCTGAGGGACCAAGCAAAATAGCAGAGGTTACAAGGGCTAAGCCTAATCTTCTCCATATTTATTCAGAAGTAAGCCCCACTGATATCAGCGGGACTTGCTTGCAAGAAAACATATGCTTAGGATTGCATCCAAATGGCAATTTTGCCCAGTTAAGCATGCCCAGTCGCTTATTTTTGCTGCAGTGTGATGCTGTCACAAGGCTCGATCATTGTGCCATAGCTTCTCCACTCACAATGTATTTGGAGGAGCAGGGGGGAGAAATGTGGCCCTGATGCCGTTTGCCGATTTATATCTGGTTAGATACATGTTTCAGAGCAAAAAAAAAGGGGGGGTGTATAATCACTAAAGAAAACTACAATAAAACTGAAGAGCTTCTGAGGAACGGCAGCTACGGAGGACACAAGCAGATACAGATTTCATCAAGTGGTTCCCCTTTTAATTCAGCTCCCCGGTACAGACCTACAATAAAAGGCACGAGGGGCTAACAGTATAAACACTCCAATAGATCTTGCTTCTCTATTAAGTTTCCAGGGAAGCCTAAGGTTTGGTTCCAGCATAGAGCAAGGCAAGCCTCTGTGTCTCCGGCTTCCAGCATCCACCAAAACTCTCTCTCTCACACAGCTCACCTTTAGACTATGGATCTCCCTCCTAGGATGGCCTGCCAACCAGCCAGGTGATGTGGGAATGGGCCCATCCATTTGTTTATATGGCAATAGGGCAATGTTTTGGGACAGGTAAGCAGCAGTATTGGGACACAGGTGTTGCTGTGGGTTTGCCTAGGGCTTGCCGATCAGAAGGTCGGCGGTTTGAATCCCTGCGACAGGGTGAGCTCCCGTTGCTCGCTCCCAGCTCCTGCCCACCTAGCAGTTCGAAAGCACGTCAAAGTGCAAGTAGATAAATAGGTACCGCTACAACAGGAAGGTAAACAGCATTTCCGTGTGCTGCTCTGGTTCGCCAGAAGCGGCTTTGTCATGCTGGCCACATGACCTGGAAGCTGTACGCCGGCTCCCTCGGCCAATAATGCAAGATGAGCGCTGCAACCGCAGAGTCGGTCACGACTGGACCTAATGGTCAGGGGTCCCTTTACCTTTAAGCAGCAGTATTTAACTGGCCAAATCAAGCCATTTAACAAAGAAGCTGGTTTGGGTGATTTGGCAGCTCTTATAGATTCTAACCTCGGAGATTCAGAAACATATACTTGGAAGGGAACCACAGACAATATCATCCAGGCCAACCCCCTCCCCAAGCCTATAACAATATATACTCTTCATCAAGATTTTTGAAAGTCGTGACCAATTTGGAACTTCTCAGAAAATTACAGTTCCTAGTAATTTTTTTTAGGACTGGGATACTTAGATTTAAATAAAGGAGCCCACATCCTATATGAGTGAATTTGTACAGATCCGAATCTCCATTCTTATTTTATTCTTATTTATTGTTTACATTTTTTGCCAGCCAGCCCCCCTCCCTCTTCTAAGTGCCATTCAGCCTTCACAACAATCCTGTAAGGTAGGCTTAACAAAGAAAGAGCAGCTAGCCCAAGATTGTACAGTGGGATTCATGGTTGAGCAGGAATTTGAATCCAGGACTCCTGAGCCAAGTCTCTTACTAATTTGAGCTATTTATACCACTTCATTACTGCAGTTTCTAAGTGGTGTGCAAAAAAATTCCAAAAAGCACATAGTGGGTGAGACAAATTAAAATTAATAGTGAAAACAGAAACACTCTTTCCACACTAAACTGGATGTCATTATTTTTATTTTCTAATTAAATACCCTAGAGAGCTAAGGAACAGGTGTGAGGTGTCTTGAAGATGTGACCTAGAAAATGCAAGTCACTTGAAACTGCAGGAATCTAGTTTTACCTGTATTCTTTTTCTTTTTTAAAAAAAGCAGTAAGCCCTGGAGCACTTAGGAGGTTGACAAAAAAAAAAACTAAGCTGACAGCCTGCCACATAAAAGGCCCTTTTGAGAGAGAGAGAGAGAGAGAGAGAGAGAGAGAGAGAGAGAGAGAGAGAGAGAGAGAGAGAGAGAGAGATTGTATATTTCTGAAGCCGTTTGACTTCTTCATGATCTTCAATCCTGAATCTGCCCCTGTCCATAAACAGCTTTGGCTGGTCCAAGCCCTCCAAATTGCAGGCTGGGTTTTGCTTTTGTGTTCCTTTTGGGTTGAGCCACAAATTTCCTTAACCCCCCCCTCCCCCTCCCGTCACCACGGGATTTTATTGAAGGTCCTAACCACAAACAGTACACACAGCTGCCTGTTTACTTTCTTGTCCCAGTTTTTTGTAATGAATAGCATCCGTGGGAGTTTCTAAATTGGAGGAAGGGCAAAGGTGAAGATGGTGGGAATGGCTTATATATACTTGGCCATATTATTTTGGGTGCAGGAAGCTGGCTTTTACCAAGTCAGACCACTGGTTGCTTGCCTTGACTGGCAGCGGCTTCCAGACAGGTGTGTCTCTTCCAGGTCTACCTGGAGATGCCAGGAATTTCAATTTGGGGACCTTCTGCATGCAAAGCAGATCACAGAATCATAGAATTGTAGAGTTGGAGGGGACCCCGAGGGCCAACTAGTCCAACTAGTCCTTGCAATGCAGGAATCTCAACTAAAGCATCCATGACAGGGCCATCCAACCTCTGCTTAGAAGCCTCCAAGGAAGGAAGGAGTATCCACCACCTCTCGAGGGAGTCCCTTCGCCTTCCACTGTCGAACAGCTCTGACTGTCAGAAGGTTCTTCCTGATGTTTAGTCGGAATCTCCTTTCTGGTAACTTGAAGCCATTGGTCTGAGTCCTACCCTCCAGAGCAGGAGAAAACAAGCTTCCACGTGACAGCCGCTGAGATATTTGAAGATGGCTATCATATCTCCTCTTAGTCTCCTCTTATCCAGGCTAAACATGCCCAACTCCTTCAACCGTTCCTCATAAGGCTTAGTTTCCAGACCCTTGATCACCTTGGCCGCCCCCCTCTGCACACCTTCCAGGTCAAGATGCTCAGGTATGCTGTGCTCTGGCCCTTCCCATAGTTCCTTGGTTACATTAGCAACAAACCAGGTTCCCCATATATACACAGTTGTATTTTCTCTTGCAGTTTCCAAGAAGTAGAGAAGTAAGTTAGAAAGTTCACAGGGGCTGTGTTCATGCCTTACACGGAAAACAGTTTACTGTATAGCCACAGCCATCACAAAATGTGGAAGGGAGATGTGGGTCAGAAGCATTGGTGAATATCTGGCGTCAACCGTCCCATCAGACTGGAGCAGGAAGAGATGCCAGGCCTTGAGGAGCTGGGGGTTCTAGGGCATGTGCCGTGGGCCCCTTGGCATGCTTGAAACCTCCACAAGCCTACCTCTTTCTTTTTAAATACCAGGGCTCTCACCATATACAGGTCCACCTCTCCCCGCAAGGCCGTATGGTTCTCATCAAAGAAGAACAAAGGGGAAACTCAGAAAGCCACTGGCAATAAGCCACAACTTGTTTGTTTTCCAACCCAACTGCATTTTTTCACTGTCATTTTGAACGTGACCTCCTGGAGACCCACTTCTCTGGCTATATAAGGCAAAGAAGTCGGGCCCCACATCAGATTTGGGACCGGGAGGCCTCGAGTTTCAAAGACCATGAAAACAGCTGTCTCCGGACATACATTGGGGCAGAGGGGAAATCAGCCCAACTGGCCAGAGTTGAGATTTTCATTGAATAACTCAAGGGCAAAATTCTTTTATGTGCTCACATAGCTTATTTATTCTTTGGCAATGACTCATAACCGAGTATGATTGTCTTCCATGAACACAGTCTTTACAGTGAGTCCGTAATACCTGTTTTGTGTAAATATGGGGGGGCTGGGGGGGGATGGAAGCAGCTATCGTATTTTGAGAGGCAGAGTTTGTGTGGAGAATATGACATGACATGCCAACACGAGGCAATCTATGGCAGCACATGAGAGTGACACAAATAATTTGGCTATCCTCAAATTCAGAAGGAGACAATCTCCAAGGACTCTAGAGGCAGGCATAATGACCCAGACACAAGGTTCCCCCAATATGCAACTTCTTCTCACAACACATGAGATTATGCTAAATCCAAAGTACAGAATAATTTGTTCGTGATCCTTGATGATACGGTAGCTGATTTGAGAGAGACAGACAGAGAGGACTCAGCTACACAGCTGCAAATAAAACGTTTTAAATGTGTGGTAAAGTGCATACAAACAGGGCACTAGATGGTGACAGCAAGCTATGCAAAATTCAATGTATTTTTCAAAACGTTTTTAAAAAAAGCATTTTCACAGTGTTTTTTGTTTTTGTTTTTTTGTTTGCTGGGACAAGAGAGGACTTATAATATGTTGTTTTATAACTCTCCTAACTCTATACAGTATAGACTTGTCATAAAATCATTCTCTTGTGTGTATATCCTTATGTAGCTGCCACACGTTCACAAGTGGCAAGAATAAGCAGGCTTGGGGAACCCTGAGATTTGTAGAGGTACAAAAAATATTTAGGCGGAAAAACCTCAAGTGGGCAGGGAATCCAAAAACATGAAACAGAGCTTACTAAGTGAGCATGGAATGATGGCTGACTGTTTGGTGGGAATAGGACAGAAGAGCCAGGTGGGAGGGGGGTGGAATGGAGTATCCTGGAACAGGGCATGGCTGGTTGGCTGGAAGCCTGATCAGGAGCCCTGAAACATTTTCTAGCACGTTCCACTTATAATTCTAAACAATGGGAGGAATTAAACATAGTGCCTAAGAGATCATTCCATCACTGCAAGCATTTTTGCTTGCCAGGCAAAACAATCTCCCCTTTCCACCCCCTGGAACTGCATTGGCTCCCAGTACGTTTCCGAGCACAATTCAAAGTGTTGGTGCTGACCTTTAAACCCTAAACGGCCTCGGTCCAGTATACCTGAAGGAGCGTCTCCACCTCCATCGCTCTGCCTGGACACTGAGGTCCAGTGCCGAGGGCCTTCTGGCGGTTCCCTCGCTGCGAGAAGCCAAGTTGCAGGGAACCAGGCAGAGGGCCTTCTCAGTAGTGGCACCTGCCCTGTGGAACGCCCTCCCACCAGATGTCAAAGAGAAAAACAACTACCAGACTTTCAGCAGACATCTGAAGGCAGCCCTGTTTAGGGAAGCTTTTAATCTGTAAGAAATTAGTGTATTCTAATCTTTATGTTGGAAGCCGCCCACAGTGGCTGGGGATACCCAGCCAGATGGGCGGGGTATAAATTATTATTATTATTATTATTATTATTATTATTATTATTATTATTATCAGATGGGCGGGGTATAAATTATTATTATTATTATTATTATTATTACTGCACTGGGGGGTTTCTCCAGACCCTCCAGACTGGGTTTGGGGGTGCAGGGAGGGAGCAGAGGGAGAAAAGGTTGGGGGAAAGCTCCATTGTGCTAGGATTAATAATAATAATAATAATAATAATAATAATAATAATAATTTATTATTTATACACCGCCCATCTGGCTGGGTTTCCCCAGCCACTCTGGGTGGCTTCCAACAGAAGTATTAAAATACAACAATCTATTAAACATTAAAAGCTTCCCTAAATAGGGCTGCCTTCAGATGTCTTCTCAAAGTCTGGTAGTTGTTTTTCTCTTTGACATCTGATGGGAGGGCGTTCCACAGGGCGGGTGCCACTACCGAGAAGGCCCTCTGCCTGGTTCCCTGTAACTTGGCTTCTCGCAGCGAGGGAACCGCCAGAAGGCCCTCAGCACTGGACCTCCTCTAGCAGAATGGGGTAGTTGAATCTAGCCCACTGAATCTGACACACACACAAACACACACACACACATGTGCCCTACACATTTAGCTGATGCTTCCAGTAAGTTTTCTGTTATGCTCAAGGGTGCTTCCCTCCCCACCCCACCCCGTTTCTAGGAAGTGATACCTTATTTAAAACACACCAGTACATATGTGTGAACTTAGGATGTGTGTTCCGGTTACATATACCTTTGAACTTTCTCAGAGTGATTTCTCTAGAGTCAGGTTTCAGATCTTCCCATGAAAGTGGCAAGATGCAAATATAACAACATTTTAGCTAAGCAATTCTGCCTTGTTCTTCTTAAATGGTTGGGAGAGTTTATTGCTATGCTGTGAAGACTCAGCAAATCACTTCTCATTCTCTTTGGGTTAACTTGTCTTCTGGGTATTTAAGCGGGGAGGTAAATCGGTTTTTGAAAAGGAGGATTGGATCCTCAGATTCAGGTTGTTGCAGAGCTGAAAAGCGTCATTATTAAAAAACAAATAAACCCCTTTCTAGTAAATCTCCCTTGGTTTTCAAAGCTTGCTTGCTTGTTTAGATGGATTACAGCTCAGCAGCTTTGTTCAGTGTATGTTTTCATCTCCTTCATTGGGCTAAGCTGCCAACCATTTTGCTTGTTGACATTGTTAAGTTCAAAGTTTTGCAGGCATACATTGTGCCTTAGGGCAGAGATCCTCAAACTGTGGTCCAGCCACAGACCACTAGCAGTCCTCAAGCTGTTTTCAGGCGGTCTGCAGAAACTGTGGAACAGTTGAGATTACAGGGGACCCCAAACTAAGGCTCGGGGGCCGGATGCGGCCCGTGCGAGCCAATTGTGTAGCCCCTGACGGCCCCGCCGCCCGCTCTTTCCAGCGTGCCGCAGGAGAGCCAGTGTGGTGTAGTGGTTAAGAGTGGTAGACTCGTAATCTGGGGAACTGGGTTCGCGTCTCCGCTCCTGCACATGCAGCTGCTGGGTGACCTTGGGCTAGTCACACTTCTCTGAAGTCTCTCAGCCCCACCCACCTCACAGGGTGTCTGTTGTGGGGGAGGAGGGGAAAGGAGATTGTTAGCCGCTTTGAGACTCCTTAGGGTAGTGATAAAGCGGGATATCAAATCCAAACTCTTCTTCTTCTTCTTCAGTTGTCCATCTCTGGGGCGGGGCGGCACCAGAAATGATGTCTGGGCATGCGCAGAAGCCATTTCCGGCACCACCCCACTCCAGAAAAAGCGAGTGCGCACGCGTATGGGAGCACGTTCCCCTCCCCTCCGGCCCGCCATGCAATTGCGCCGGAGGAACCGGCCCAAAGCCGGGTAAGTTTGGGGACCCCTGGTTGAGAATATCTCAAATGTGATTTTACATCCATGTTCCTGGATGGCCCCTGGAGACTAACCATGATGTTAGAGAGCTGCACTAGGTCTGGGGAGGCCAGGGGTGCACTTCAACATGGCGGTAATTGGCGGGTGGGTTGAGGCCGCTCACACAACTGAACAGTGGGCGCTTATTATGTTCTTAGGAGGATGGAGCTGGTGTGCCACATGAGCTGCCCTGTGCCCCCCTAAGTTAACCTGCAGCCCACAGGTTTGATGCAGAGTTGAAGTATTGTGGATCAAAAGAAGCGGCCATTTTGTCCTTTCCCTCAGGCAGCAAAATGTCTTGGGCCAGGCCCGGCCCTACTGTTTGACAACCCTAACAGGTGACAGCAGGGAATCAACCTGAGATCTTGTGTGTACAGAGCATGGGCTCTGTCACTAAACTATGGTTCATCCCCTGTTTATTTGCATCCCCCTCCCCTCTCACTTTATCACAATACAAAAGGATACTGAGGCAGAGAATCTGTGTGAAACATGACGGTGTTGAATTGTGGCTTTTCTTATTTTTTTTGTAAGCATCCGATGAATTGTATGTCTACACTGTAATGGAGAGTACTGGCTCCCTTAAGTAGCTTGCGGGGGACTTTTGTACTTTCTTAAGTAATCAGGATAAATAATTTAGGGTGGCGCATGAATAATACACCAAGCAAATCTTCTCACCGTTCTGCTTCCCCTCCCATCCTCCTCAGCTTCGTCTACTGGGCTGCTTGAAAGAAGAATAAAGAGGAGCCCGTCTCTGGGGGAAGTGCTGTGCGTTTCTAACAAAGACCACTGTTCCGCCCATCGCTGAATGAAATCGAAAACACATGGTGACTCTGGGAGGGAGACATTTCTTTTTATAGGCCCTCCTGAAAATGTCACGACGCAGCTTGTTTGTGACGTGTTTACAAAGCCTTAGGAATTTTGATCTACGCTAGGCAGGACCAGAGCCAACAAAGACATTTCTGTGCCCATTCACAAGGCCATGTGAGTTAGAGGTTGCTTTTCTCCCCGATGGTTTTTAAAAATAATCTTCGCTGGCATGGCTCGACCAGCTCACACTTTGTATGACTTTGACGCTTCCAAGATGTCTCTTCCCCGCCGGTGTCAAAGTCTGGCAACCACCTTTTTTCATTAGAACTCAGCTGGTTTCGGTGTTGTTGTTTTATCACTCAGGGTGCTTTTCTCCTCTTAAGCTAGAAGCAAAATTGCAGTTGACATTCCACACTATTAGAGAAAACATATTTCTTCTGAGTGTAGCTTGGCCTTCTCCATCCACACAAGTGGGCATCGCATAGCTCTGTGGAGGGCAAAATCCAGTTCAACTGAGCAGCCATTTTTTAAAAAAACCAGTCATAAAAATTAAATTTTATGAAGCATCAGTATGTGCTGTGTGAAGAGCAAACTGAGCCAGGACGTTTTGCTGCCGGGGGGGGGGGCAGAAAATTGTTACATTGGGGGGGGGGCAAGCACTGAGTATGGGTGTCTTAAATCCTGGATGTCTTTGATAAAAGGCGCTATCTTGTTTCCTGAGCATCAGATAGCTCCTGAATAAGTTTCACCACACCCAAACCAGCCACCCTTTGACTGGTGGTGGGGAACCCTGCGTTTTATGAAGATTAGCAAGGAGAAAGCTTAACAATTCTTACTGTGGTACCTGTGGGAACTTGCCAGAATGATTATAAAAAGGAGAGTTAGAGTGAGAGAAGAATAAATAAGGAGATTGAAATGTACTCGGAGTCGAGAGTGAATTTCATGCTCTTTATTCAGCTCATAGTCATCAAGGAGAAGAGGAGAAGAAGAAAGGCTCTATTCCCAAAACCATCTGCTTATATACATTATTTACACAATGGGCCTTGCGTGATTGGCTACTTCAGGGCTACACCTGTGGGCCAATTATATTGTGGATTGACTTCTGCCTGCAGCCTGATTGGCTGCTCCTACAGGCCAATCAGGTAGCAGATTCGCTTCTGCCAGCCGCCTGATTGGCTGCTCCAGCAGGCCAATCAGGTTGCGGATTCACTTCCACCTGGAGTTGGATTGGGTAGCTCCCGCTGATTCTGAATCCTATTGTTCTAGGATTCAGCTCAGTACATAACACCCCTCCCCTCTAAGTTCCAGTCCTGCCCGGGAAGTTGCATTCGTAGTCCCCAAGGTCTGCTGGCCGCCTCCGTGTGCGTTGTGGCCTGGGGTGTTCCTTGGTCAGGGGTTCTGGTTCTGGCTCGTGTTCCGAGGCTGCTGGCTGTGCCGGGGCTGTCTGGTCTGGCGCCACTGAACCACTAGGTTGTGGCTCTGGTTCCGGTGTCCTTCCAGCCTCGGGGCGCCCCTCTGTACCTACTGCTTCTGCTTCCCCTGCCCACCCCTCTCGCTCTACAGGCCTCACTGCCCTGCTGTCCCCTTGGGACCCCTCTGTCCCGCTCTCCTCCCGGGTTCCTCCTGGGAATCGTCGCCGTAGCTGGTCGCAGTGGCGGCGCCAACATTGCCCCCCTTCCGTTAGTACCTCGTACGACACGGGACCGGTCACCTTGGTGACTGTGGCGGGTACCCATGCTGGGCCTGCCCCAAAATTCTTTGCGTACACTGCGTCCTGGGCCACAAATGTCCGGGGGTTCCTGCCTTTCCCCACCACTACCTCATCCTGAGCTCTGTCGGGGTGAAGTCGGTCCAGTCTAGTTGCAAGGCGCCGGCCCATGAGTAGTTCAGCTGGGCTCCGGCCCGTCGTTGTGCTTGGGGTGCTGTGCTGTGCTAGAAGAAATGCGGCAAGGCGGTATTCCCAGTCCCCTTGTGTTATGCGGCGGAGGCTGTCCTTGGTGGTCCGCACCATGCGCTCCGCTTGGCCATTGGTGGCAGGGTGGAATGGTGCTGAGCGGATGTGGCGGATGGCGTTCTGCGCTGTGAAGGTCTGGAACTCCTCTGACGTGAATGCGGTTCCATTGTCCGAGACGAGGGTGTCAGGGAGCCCGTGGGTTGCAAAAAGCTTACGTAGTACCCGGATGGCTGCCGCCGTAGAAGTGGACGGTACCAATGCGACCTCCAGCCATTTGGTGTAGGAATCCACCACTATGAAGAATGTTTTTCCCTGGAAGGGGCCAGCGAAGTCCACGTGCAAGCGTGACCATGGATGTCGGGCGGACTCCCAGGGCTGGACTGGGGCCCTTGGGGGATCCGGGCGGGATTCTTGGCAGGTCTTGCAGTGTTGGACCCAGGCCTCTATCTCTCTGTCAATCCCCGGCCACCACACATAACTCCTGGCAAGGGCCTTCATCCTCACTACCCCTGGGTGTGTCTCGTGTAGGGCTGTAAGGACCCTTTTGCGGAGGGGCTGGGGAACAACAACCCTGCTTCCCCATAACAGGCACCCCTTGTGGGCCGACAGTTCATGTTTGCGGTTTGTGTAGCCGGCGAATTCTGGCCCGGGGCTGCTGCTGGGCCATCCTCGCCACACCCAGTCCAGGACCCGGGAGATGACCCTATCTTTTGTGGAATGGTGCGCAACTTCTTGTGCCTGAATGGGTCGGTCGGGAAGCAGCTCCAGGGTCATAACCTCTTGCGCAGGCGCTGGGTCGGGGCCTGTTTCTGGTAGTGGTAGCCTGCTGAGGGCGTCTGCATGGCCCATCGCCTTCCCAGGGCGGTGGATTAGTGCATACTGGTAGCCGGCAAGGAAAATTGACCACCTGAGGACACGTGGAGACAACACTTGGGGGGTCTGCTTCTCGGGGGCAAACAGGCCAAGCAACGGCTTGTGGTCAGTCACTATGGTAAAGGGCCGCCCGTACAAGAAATCATGGAATTTTTTTACGCCCTTCACGATTGCCAGACCCTCCTTGTCAATCTGTGAGTAGTTTCGTTCGGCTGCAGCAAGAGTCTGGGAGAAGTATGCCACCGGCACCTCTCTTCCATCCGGGAGTTGGTGTCCCAGGACAGCGCCGATGCCATAGGGAGAGGCGTCGCATGCCAGCACCACTGGCAGCCTCTCGTCGAAGTGTGCCAAGACCGAGTTCGAGACGAGCAAGTCCTTGACTGCCTGGAATGCGGCCCTTTGTCGCTGGCCCCACACCCAAGGGGCCCTTTTATCTAGGAGTCTGTGTAGGGGCTCCGCTACCGCTGCCTTATGGGGAAGGAAGGCATGGTAAAAGTTCAATAGTCCCAAGAATGACTGAAGTTCGGGCTTGCTCTTGGGCGCTGGGGCCTCACAAATGGCCCGTACCTTGTCACCGGTTGGATGGACCCCTTCTGCGTCCACCTTAAATCCCAGAAAGTCCACCTGCGGCACTCCCAGTAAACACTTTTCCCGCTTCACCTTGAGGCCCGCCATCTGGAAACGGTGCAGGACGGAGCGGAGGCGGTCCTCAAATTCCTCTGGTGTGGGCCCGGCGATCAGTACATCATCGAAGAAGGGGGTGACGCCAGGAATCCCTTTAAGGAGAGAGTCCATTAGATTCTGGAATATGCCTGGTGCCACGCTAACGCCAAATTGCAGCCGCTTTACTCTGAATGCCCCTCTGTGCGTCACAATCGTCTGAGCCTCTGCTGTGGCTTCGTCCACAGGCAACTGTTGATACGCTTGGGCCAAGTCCAGTTTGCCAAAGATTTTTGACCCAGCCAGGGTGGCGAGGACATGGCTGACCACTGGCACTGGGTATGCATGGGCCGTGAGAGCCTTGTTTATGGTGCATTTGTAGTCTGCACAGATGCGGACCGAACCGTTAGGCTTGACGGGTGTGACAATTGGAGTTTCCCAGGGGGCGTTGGGCACCGGCTCCAGCACTCCTTGCTCCACGAGCCGGTCCAATTCCTCGTCTATGCGGGGTTTCAGGGCGAACGGGACCCGGCGAGCCTTGTGCCTGATGGGTCGTACAGCGGGGTCTAGCTGTAGGGCAATGGGGGGTCCTGTATATCGTCCCAATGCCCCATCGAAAACCCCTGGAAACTCTTTGCATATGGCGTCCACGTCCACTTGTAAGCTAGTGCGGTTCACCCCGGTAACGGCTAGCCCCAGAGGTCCAAACCATGCCAGTCCCAGTAAGCTAACGTAGGGGCCCTTAACTACCAGCAAGTCCAATTGTTGCTTTCGCCCTCGATATTGCACCCTGAAGGTCCCCACCCCCATTGTAGGGACCTTACGTTTCTGGAAGTCCCGGAGGGTGAATGGGGCCGGCCTTAGTTTGGGACCCCCATTAGGGCACAGTTCCCTTAATGTTCGGGCCGAGATTATGGATAGAGTTGAACCTGTGTCCAGCTCCATGCGGCATGGGGCTCCCTCTATCTGTACCTCTATATAAATTTTCTCAGTGCTGGGATGGGGCAACTGGAATACCTGGTAGTCCGTGATCTCCGTCGAGTTGCCTTGGTGCATGGTGCCGTGTGACCTGGGGCTCCTGGGTCGGTCATCTGATGCTTGTCGACGGGTGAGTCGAGCCCGACACACCCGGGCGATGTGTCCCAATTTTCTGCACTGCCTGCACTCTGCGTTGCGGAAACGACAGGTCCTCCTCTCGTGGTTCTCCCCGCAGCTTGCACAGTTCCCTCCTTCTCGTCGAGGCTGCTGTGGTGTGTGTGCTGCTTGAGTGCGCCGCTGTACTCGGTGTACTTCCTCCCTGTCAGATTCGGATTCGTCGGTGAGGTCTTCGTGGTAGACCCTCGGTTGGGATGGCGGGGCCGGTCGTGCCTCTTGCGTTGACCTCTCGGCGGCTTCGGTTGCCAGGGCTTCCTCCAGAGCAATCTGGAACGTGAGGTCTTTTTTGGCATAGAGGCGTCGTTGCAACATCTCGTCCCTCAGGCCACCGACGAGGCGGTCACGAAGCATGTTCTCCAACTCTGAGAAGTTGCATAGCCGGGCGGCTTGGCGGAGTGAGGTCACAAACCCAGTTATGGTTTCCCCCGGGGCTTGCCGCTTTGCGTAGAAGGCATTTCGGCAAGCTACCACCGAGGGCTGTGGTGAGAAGTGCTCCTTCAGCCGTTCCATTATTGTTTTGTAAGAGACGGTAGCGACATCTCTAGGTGCAAGGAGAGCCCGGGCGATTTCAAACGTCTCCTCTCCACAGACGCTGAAGAATGTCGCCCTCTTCATGGCATCGTTGGTGACTTCTTTCGCTTGCTGTCGGTTGCCATTCTGGGTTCCTTGGGTCCTGGAGCTGAAGCCTGGATGCACAGTGCGATGCAGCGGTGCAGCAGGTGGCGGTGCTGCGGTGCAGTGCGTGGTGGCGGTCAGCTCAGCAGGATCCCACCTTCGTCGCCAGTGAAATGTACTCGGAGTCGAGAGTGAATTTCATGCTCTTTATTCAGCTCATAGTCATCAAGGAGAAGAGGAGAAGAAGAAAGGCTCTATTCCCAAAACCATCTGCTTATATACATTATTTACACAATGGGCCTTGCGTGATTGGCTACTTCAGGGCTACACCTGTGGGCCAATTATATTGTGGATTGACTTCTGCCTGCAGCCTGATTGGCTGCTCCTACAGGCCAATCAGGTAGCAGATTCGCTTCTGCCAGCCGCCTGATTGGCTGCTCCAGCAGGCCAATCAGGTTGCGGATTCACTTCCACCTGGAGTTGGATTGGGTAGCTCCCGCTGATTCTGAATCCTATTGTTCTAGGATTCAGCTCAGTACATAACAGAGATACAGTCATGCTCTGAAATCCCTGCACATCTTAGGAGATAAGCAGCGTAATATGGCACGTCATTTAACACACACACATCAGAGCATTAAGCTCATAAGAGCACCCACACGAACCTCTCGTGGGAAGAGGCAGGCAGACTCCTCAGAGGCCCCATGGAGTGTCCAGCCCCTGCTGGCCCTGCCCCCACGGACGGCTGGCCCCGCCCCTGGGCACAGGGCATGCGCGCTGCCCCAGGGGCCCGATCAGCTTGCTCCGCCGTAAACACAGAACTAAATGGACCAATGGCTCTCATTCAGGATAAGGCAGCTTCCTACATTTCCTATCAATTTTCTGTGGGCATGAGGAAGCGAATGCTCAGGAGAGGCCAATTTGAAAAAGGTGGAGCCCGCTAAGCTAGAAGAGGTGCGAATTTACCAAACCCTCTGGGCTTTCTTGCAAAAGCTAGATTCCGAAAAGTGGATAAATCTTGGATAGACTTGAAAGCCACCTCTGCAAAGCCTCTAAACCACCATGGAGTGTGATTGCAGTCATTAATGTGTTGGAAAGGAAATGGTTATAATCTTCAGTATGTCGTCATCCTATGTTCCTTTCCCGTTGAATTTTTCTGCAAACGGCTGTAAACTTCAAAAGATGCCGAACGAGGCCCATTATGTCGTTCAGCTATACACAACCAGAGAAAAGAAGCTTTGAATTAGATAAAATTGTTTTAATTTCCCCTTCATTGTTCACACACACACACACACCTCTGCCAGCTGGAAAACACTGAGGTGTGGGGTTATTGCAAATCACTGAAAAGACTGATAACAATCACCATTTGGAGTATGCTGTGGGTGCTCCCAGGTGGGTATTTTTGGTGGGATTCCAATGCGTGCATTTTTTAAATTTATTTTTTGCAAGGCCCGCATTATGTTGCTGGCCTCAGAATGCTAGCCTGTATTCCCCACCCTATTTGATCTGGATTTATCCGCTCTGGGAAAGATCTTATGTATCTATCTATCATCTGTCTGTCTGTCTGTCTGTCTGTCTGTCTGTCTGTCTGTCTGTCTGTCTGTCTGTCTGTCTGTCTGTCTATCTCTATCTATCTATCTATCTATCATCTATCTATCTATCTATCTATCTATCTATCTATCTATCTATCATCTATCTATCATTCTATCATCTATCTCTATCATCTCGAAAAAGCACTCGAAAAAGCACTCCAGAGAGCCAGTGTGGTGTAGTGGTTAAGAGCGGTAGACTCGTAATCTGGGGAACCGGGTTCGTGTCTCCACTCCTCCACATGCAGCTGCTGGGTGACCTTGGGCTAGTCACACTTCTCTGAAGTCTCTCAGCCCCACCCACCTCACAGGGTGTCTGTTGTGGGGGAGGAGGGGAAAGGAGATTGTTAGCTGCTTTGAGACTCCTTCGGGTAGTGATAAAGCGGGATATCAAATCCAAACTCTTCTTCTTCTTCTTCTTCTTCTTCTTCTTCTTCTTCTTCTTCTTCTTCTTCTTCTTCTTCTTCTTCTTCTTCTTCTTCTTCTTCTTCTCCAAGGAGGGGTGTTTGTAGGAACAGGCTCCCCTGAGATGGTATACAACAAGCACACCATCTCCTAGGGGCCGAGGCAATTTCAGCACACCCAAAGTATTTTTTGAGGGGGCTGATCTCCTTCAACATTCAGGGAGCTTTCCGCTCTGCCCCCAGCTCCTTGCAGCTTTACAAGTGTGGCATCAGGGAGTTGTGCAATGCTTGACGTCATGACGTTGCGTGGTGCCACACACGAGCCCCCTCAATCCTCTTAACAAGATGGCGCCTCTGGTTCTACGTCCTACCCTTCTCCTCTTGATATTTACAAAGCTATTGGCAATTTTGCTTGATGCAAACTATGGTGCATTCACAGGAATGTCTTGGACACTGTGTAGAAGAGAGATTATTTGGTACACATTCAAGCAAAGAGTTGTTCTGGTTTTGTTTTGTGTGTTTTTGTTTTGTTTTGTTCTGAAGACAAACACATGAAATCTGTGACATCCTTTTGGCCTTCCTATTACCTCAGCTTGAATTAAAAACAGCCTGCTCAAAGGTACAAGGGTAGCAGAGTTCACAGAAAGAAGAGAAGTAGCTTAAACATGTGGATTTAGCTGTGATGGTGATTTCAGTCTGACATAAACGGGGGTGTGTGTGTTCATTTATATATTTTCACACATTTTTTGAGTACGCACTCTTTTTTGGACAAAATGGTACCGAACAAGAGGGGGGTATGACCAGAATTAGGGATACCCCAAGGTTTGCAGAAGACTCCCCTGACAAAGGATTCTGTGCCAGGCAGCACTTCCAATAGAAATTCAATTCAGTTTGCATTCAAACACGTATCTATCTAATTCACACTTTCTGAAACAGTCCGCAAACAGAAATCCTCTGTGTCAGTTCTTGCATTGTTTTGGAAAATGAAAATTATATAAATTTGCTTTTAAATGAAAAATTTATAATCCAGAATACTGGCTCACGTCTAGGAGAGATACAGCTTATACTCAGAAACCAGCACACACTTAACCGGTGCTATTCTGTGTAAATAAACAAGCACCACTATAAGAAAAATAAATAAATATTTTTGCATTTTTGTCTTGGGCTGCGGCCTGCTGGCATGGTCAGGTCTTGTCTGGATGTTTGTGAATGCATTGCATTGTCTGCTCTGTCTGTGTATGGGGAAACTTGTTTAGACTACAAATATTTCTTAGAAAGCAAGTCAAACATATTCTTCGTTGGATTTAGGGCACCATTTTGAAGGTCAGAGGAAGCCATGAGACTTTTAGCGGCTCTGGGAAGACTCCCTCACACAGGAAGGCATTCACCACCCCACAGAGCCCATTGCCCAGTCTTGCCTGGTTTGCTTTTATGAGCCAGGATGGACAAGGATCAAGGAGACAGGTGGTCAGTTTCACTCTTCCAAGCAGCCTGTCCACATCGTTGGAGGCAACAGGTTGGAACTAATCCCATACAACTTGACTAGACAGGACTCTAGCACTCTCCTGCCCCAGCCCTGCTACCCAGGGCCATCTCAAGCAGGTTGGGTGCCCTGGCGCTGAGGCGCAGAGATCGCTCCGGCGCCCCCGCCCTTGCAGCGCGCAGCATGGCTTCCGCGCGGCTTTGCCACGCAGCGCCCCCCCTGCCAGCCCCGCGCCACCGGGACTGCACCTAGAGCCGGGCCTACTGCTACCATAGCTCTTTCCAAATCTGAGCAGATTTGCCTGGATAGCCAGTTTAGCCTGGATAAGAGGAGACTGAGAGGAGATATGATAGCCATCTTCAAATATCTCAAGGACTGTCACATGGAAGATGGAGCAAGCTTGTTTTCTTCCTGCTCTGGAGGGTAGGATTTGAACCAATGGCTTCACGTTACAAGAAAGGAGATTCCGACTAAACATACGGAAGAACTTTTCTGACAGTAAGAGCTGTTTGATGGCGGAACGGACTCCCTCAGAAGGTGATGGTCTCTCCTTCCTTGGTAGTTTTCAAGCAGAGGTTGGATGTAGCTCTTTGGGGGGGGGAGTAGGGGCTATTTTATAGTCTGTTATTGCAGTCTATTGTTTTATATTATTCTCTCAGCCTAACCTACCTCACAAGGTTGCTGTGAGCCATATTGAGAACCTTGGGAGGAAAGTGCATATAAATGGAACGATGCAATTTCGTTGCCTGACAAAAAACATAGCTCAAGAGGGAAGCCATCCCTCTCAAAGCAGAAATTATTGAGAACTTCACAAGACTACAGTGCTGCAAGCATGAGCAGGAAATGTAGCTGGGCAGGAAAACAAGCCAATTCGATACACTACTCATTTCAAGGGACGACATGATTAATGCCCTCCAGCCCAGGATGCAACTGTTTCTTCAACTTATACACCAGAGAAGCATTTTTTTTTTTGAAGTGTTTATAACTGCTTATTATTGCAACATCCACCCTTTTCTTTCTTTCCATATACATCTCTGGGAGTTCTCTTTCTTGTTGATGGTGCCTTCGTTCAGCTTATTTTCTTTTCCACGACTTCCTCCACTTAGCGTGGATCTGTTCTCCCCCCCCCCACTTTATTATATTATTTCTTATACAATCCTATGAACATATACATTATTACTACTACATCATTAAACATTTGTTACATTTTCAACATATTTGTTTCTTCTTTCCTTCTTTCAATGTTATTGGTATTAAATCAAATATACATAAATCAAAATTCCTCAAATATCCTTAATCAAACCTAACAAATTAAATTAAAAATATTGACTTCCCGTCACCTCCCGGAGTGCAACTCATCTATATTGCTAATGTACATACTCTCCTCTTCGTCTTCTTATTGTCTCTTTTGTACATCAAAAATCCAATCATACCAACATATAAGTTATGAGTTTACGTTATAAGCCAGTCATTCCAAGGCTACCATGGAAATTACATTATTGCTATTATTTTCTTGCAGATATCTTTTGAACATATCCCACTTTTTCACAAACGCCTGCTTAGTATTTCCCCTTCGTTTATCTGTTAATTGAGCCAGTTCCACAAAATCTAGCAATTTATTTTGCCACTCTTTTACTGTTGGGATTTTATCCCCTTTCCAGTTTGCAGCTATTAGCTGTCGCATACAGCAAGATCTCCTTATTTTAACAGGTATATATTTACTCAGGATTCCCAGAAGAAATGCCTCTGGTCTTTTTATAAATGTTATTCTAAAGATCTTTTTCATTTCTTCATATACAGAACTCCAGAAATCTTTAATTTTACGGCATCCCCACCACATATGAATCATATCACCTCCTGTTTCCCCACACCTCCAACACCTGTCTGATATGCTCTTGTACATTTTAGAGAGTTTGGATGGTGTGAGGTACCAGCGGTAAAACATTTTGAACATGTTTTCTTTGATAGTATACGACACAGTGAATCTCATATTGCTCTTCCAGAGGGTTTCCCACTCATTTATGGATCTGTTCGTAGGCCGATGTGCATTCTTCACAGCATCACGCTGAGAAACTCAAAATGTTGTTGCGCTCCAGTACATTGAGCAACACCCAGCTGGCAGATTCCTTTTGCTGGTTGTTGTCTAACTTTTGAACCAACATGCAATGATCAGATGTCAGGTCACGAAGAGTTGGATTCATGTGACTTTTCAACAGGCAGCCAAGGATGGGCAAATATGGATTCTCTCTGTTTCTCATTTCTCCAATCTTTAGTTTCCATTCTTCACACATGCATTTATATATGCACGCTTTACCCTAGTATATGCATTCATGTACATATTCCTTGGCCAATGAATTGCACCGCAAAAATTGGAGAAGTGAGAATTGGGACAGATAAACCTCACCGAAGGTGGCTGCAGGATAATGCGACCCAGGTCCGTCCTAGCCATAGAGGCTAGTGGCGCGGAGATCCACGGCGCCGGGTGCTGGAAGGGCACCAAGTGAGCGCAGGGTTCCGGCGATCTGGCCAGGACTGTGCTCCACGAGCTGAGAGGCTGCGCCGCGTCTCTCTCCTTCTCCGAGGACTCCACGCTGTGCCTCCTTCTCGTTTCCCCAGCGCTGGATTCCGCTCAGTCGAACTTTGCCACCAGCGCGCGCACAGCGCCCAAGCAGCTCTTGCTGGTCCCGCGGTGTGCGCGCTGGTGGCGAAGCTTGACTGAGCAGATCCCAGCACTGGGGAAACGAGAAGGAGGCACAGCGCGGAGTCCTCAGAGGTGGCCTCCCGCTGCTGCCGCGGTCCGCTTGGCACTCCCTTGGAGAGGCTCTGGAGGGAGGCGCTGGAGGAACCTTAGCGCCAGGGCGCTGGGGTGGGCTTAAGACGGCCCTGATGCGACCTATATTATAGATGTGTTAATAGAAAAAAGCTCTCCTTGTTTGCACACAGCAGAGGTCTAAAATAAACTGTGTGTAGCAGCATTTATGGTTAAACATAGAATCAGAGAGTTGGAAGGGACCCCAAGGGGCATCTGGCCCAACCCCCTGCAATTCAGGAATCTCAACATGAAGTTCCCCATCCTATTTAAAACCATACCAGCCCCTGCTTAGCTTTGCAAATGTACTGGCAGTTTTATTGCTGCACCGCTAGGAAGTATCCTGGGGAAAGGGTGCAGGTACCTTTGCCTAGGAGGTGCTTGCTTATTAAGGTTGCAGGAAGCCACCTCTGCTGCATAACCACAGGAACATAGGGAGCTGCCTTAGACTGAGTCATGTATTGTCTACACTGACTGGCAGCAGCTGTCGAGGTTTTCAGACAACATTCTTTCCCAGTCCCACCTGAAGATGCCAGGGTTGCAACTGGGACCTTCCGCACACCCGTGCTGTGTAGGGATGGACAAATATGTCCACTTGGGTTTTTCTTCGCTTCTCGTTTTCCCAATCTTAAGTTCAGTTTCATGTTTCCACATCGGTTTACCAAAAAAGGGGGGGGGAGTCCTCCTGAAATCTCATCAGCATTTTAGTGCCAGTTTCTCCTAATATACACATTTCTGTATGCAATTTTGCTTAATATGGCCGTTTTTGCACACAATTTCTTCTAATACAATGCATTTCTGTAAGTTGTTCTTGCTGATATACACACAGGATTACTCAGGTAAATGCATTTCTGTACACTTTTTGGTGGAGAAGTACACTGTGAAATTCAGAGAAGTCCATTTGGGATTCCATATTGTTTTTGGAAGTGTGAATTAGGTATGTTCATCTTTAAATGCAATCTAAATCTAATTTATCCCCCACCCCTAGTGCATAGCTGCCAAGTTTTCCCTTTTCTCGCGAGGAAGCCTATTCAGCATAAGGGAAAATCCCTGTAAAAAAGGGATAACTTGGCAGCTATGCCCTAGTGCTGAGAGTTGTCTATCAGCTGTCTCACTGAGGAACATGTCACATCTGGATTGCTGGGGCAAAAGCTGGAAAAAAGCATATCCAACTCCCTTAAAAAAAACAACACTCTGAACATGCTATTACTAAAGGGGTTCAACTCGTACAATGAGTTGTGATTTCCACAACATACCAGTGCTTTACCAGCTGCACTGGCTCCTGGTGGAGTACAGGGTCAGGTTTAAGGTGCTGGTTTTGACCTTTAAAGCCTTATGCGCCTTAGGACCCTCGTACCTGCGGGACCGCCTCTCCCAGTATGCCCCGCAGAGGACATTAAGGTCCACAAATAATAACAAACTGGAGATCCCGAGTCATAAGGTGGTTAGACTGGCCTCGACTAGGACCAGGGCCTTCTCAGTACTAGCCCCGACCTGGTGGAACGCTCTCTCTCTCAGGAGACTAGGGCCCAGCGGGAGTTGTCATATTTTTGTAGGGCCTGCAAGACAGAGCTGTTCCGCTTGGCCTTTGGACTGACTCAGTCTGACCCCGGTGTTACCCTCCCCTAAGGTTTTATCCTACAGATATTTAAATGATGTTCCACTTGTAGATTCCCATTTTAAAATTGAAATTTGACATTGTATTTAATCTGTATTTTAATTGAATTGTTTCTTTTATGCTTGTTTTGATATTTTTGTTGTTAGCTGCCCTGAGCCTGGTTTTGACTGGGAAGGGCAGGGTATAATAAATAATAATAATAATAATAATAATAATAATAATAATAATAATAATTCATAATTTTGCCAGAGCACGAATCTGCAAAGTGAAGCAACTGCTTTCTGAAATCCAAAGAAGTAACTCTCTTTCTAACAGTGCACAATTTCAAAGAAGGAAAATCATATAGGGAAACCAGTATTTAGGTGATGGGAATGCCAGGAAGGACAGTGTCTCACAGTAATAGATGAGGCCGTAAAACTGAATTACTGTTCAGACTAGTAAGAGAGTTATAGAAGGAGACAAGCTGGTTGTAAAGTTTAACAGCATCGTCTAGCAAAGCGAGAAAAGGGCCACAGACTCCACTTGAAAAAAATTATTTTTAAAAGGCCTCACTGACACCAGATGAGTAATAAGAGTTAAATAGCACCTTGTGCAACATGGGACTTACTTAAAATGGGCAGCCAGACCCAATATGGGCATTTATGGGGGGGGGGGGAATGGATGGTTTCAAAAGAGCATTTGTGCAGTTCGAAAATTCAAGTATTGCAAAAGTTGTATTATGTAGGTGATGTAGAAAGTGACTGGCATCAATGTGAAAAGTAATTAAGAAGAGCTTCCTGGATCAGGCCAATGGCCCATCTAGTCCAGCATCCTGTTCTCACAGTGGCCACCCAGATGCTTGTAGGAAACTGACAAGTACCGGTAAGACCTGAGCACATTTCCCTTCTGCGGTTTCCAGCAATCGGTATTGAAAATCATTACTGCCTCCGACCATGAAGGCAGAGCATAGCCCAGCATGGCAAGTGCTCATTGGTAGCGAGTTTCTATTTTTAAAGCCCTCTAAGTTGGTGGCTGATTGAGTAGTCCAGGTTCTGCTAAAAACCCAGACCCTGATCAGGCATGACCTACTATTCCTCCCCCTGCCAAAGACGCTCCTCACAGGCTTCACTGCCAGCGTCCATGCTTTTTGGGTGAAAATGGACTGTAATCATAGCTGCCAAGTCTCCCGTATTCCCCGGGAAACCCCCATTTTTCCAGCTGTCCCCAGCCGAAAAAAACGGATTTGTTTGTTTTCCCCCGGTTTATTCTGGCGCGGCGGCCATTTTGGAACTGGGCGGAGCATGCTCAGAAGCAACTTTTGATGCTGCTTTGCCCAGTTCCAAAATGGCTGCAGCGCGACTTCTGGTGCGGCGGCCATTTTGGAACAGGGCAAAGCAGCATCAAAAGTCGCTTCTGAGCATGCTCCGCCCAGTTCCAAAATGGCCGCCACGCTACTTCCGGTTTGCTACTTCCGGTCCAGTCCCTTATTTCTCAGGCCGGAACGTGGCAGGTATGACTGTAATGTTTCTGCCACTCTACGCAGACTTCTAAATGTCACAGAGTGTGACTCTAAGTACGAAACCCTGCATGCACACCTGAGGAAAAGCGCACAAGCGTTTGGTGCAGGAATTACAATTGCATACCACACTGGGCAGTTCTGAATTTTCCTGCGAAAAAGCACTTTAAAACAGTCTGCACAAACACCATCTGTATAGCGAATAACAGTGTAACAGAACCTCCAAGTGTCCCTATTTTCCATGGACAGTCCCAGATTTATAGAAGCTGGCCCAGTTTCAGATTTGATCCCAAAATGCCCCGCTTTTCCTTAGGAAGTCCCTATTTGCATTGGGTAAGTGTTGCAGGATATGGTGTAATATTGTTCCTCGTTGTCTGGCACCAGTCATCTTCTATTAATTGTTTCCTTTCTAAGAAAGAGATTTTGTCATCCTCTGCCCAACATGTTTTAAGTACATTGGTGCCTCGCTAGACGAATTTAATTTGTTCCACAGGTCTTTTCTTATAAGGAAAAAATTCGTCTAGCGAATCCCATAGGATTGCATTGGAATTTTTTTTTATTTTTTTTTGCCCATAGGAACGCATTAATTGAATTTCAATGCATTCCTATGGGAAACCGCGATTCACTAGACGAATTTTTCATAAAACGAATTCGTCTAGCGAGGCAACCTCCGCTCGAAAAATCCTTTCGTTAAGCGGAAATTTAGTTAAGCAGGGCATTCGTTAAGCGAGGCACCACTGTATGTCTCAACATACTCTTCAACATGTGTTTGGGATGTGAAACGTTTTGCTAGTCTAGCTGAAATTGCCGTACTTCTTTTGAAATTCCTCAGATGTTTCTTCTGAGGAAGAAGGAACTCCACACAGACATTATGAATTTCTTTGTAGACAAAATCTGCTAATTGTAATTGAACTTCCTTTGAATGGTCTCAGCTATCTTATTTTAAAATCATTACCCACCTCTGAGTTAGACCAGTCACCAAGACTTGCTCTAAGAACGACTTTTGGCCTGCACACTGGCACTTTTAGTTGCAGAACAGAAGAGGGGGGAGCTGTTCTCCACGTGCCATATTCTGCAGGACCCATTTCTAGACAAACCAAGGAATATTTTGTCAGGATGCAATTACGTTCCACCCCACACGCTGGAAAAACACCAAATGAAGGTTAAGCCATCATTGAATTCTTCCCAGTGGTGGGCAATCCATGAGTCTGCAATTGTCAGCCTAGAAAAACAATAACCTTGAACTCTTGCTCCCTGGTGGTAGGATGAGGAGGATTAACCTTGGAGCCTCCTGCTTTTCAAAAGTCACGATGCACTTAATTGACAATAATTAGCATTAGTCTTTTGAGAGCAAAGCACTCAAGTTGAACCAGAGATATCCAAAGGCAGCAGCAGAAGAAGAAACAGCGTAAGAGAAATTTGAGGGAAGAAAAACATTGTTATTTTAAGGTCTGGTGAAGCATTGGTGAAGGAAGGAAGAAAGGTTCCCACCTGTCCCTCCAACATCCCACTGATCAAAATTGGGACACTCATTTTTCCATCCTAGGCTCTGGCATGAGTCAGCTGATTCGTGCAAAAGTGCAAGACTTAAAAGCAAGCATATTTTTTGGTCCAGCACTCTGACGTGAGCCAGTTGAGTTGCGCCAGAGCACCGAACCAAAAAAGGGGGGACATTCTAGGACAGGGGTGTCAAACTCAAATTCATCGGGGGCCGCATCAGCAGTTTGGTCACCCTCAAAGGGCCGGTTGTATCTGTAGGACTGTGTCCACTCTTTATTATCATAAATTATTGTCACTGCATTCAATTATTACTGTTTTTTGTAATAATGTAAGTAATAACTAACATAGTCAGAATAATGGCAAGTAGATATTCAAATGTACAATTATTGTACAATTTATTGAAAAATGATTTTTGGTAACTGCACTGGGTGGTGGAGGCTCGCTAGGGTTTCATGCAGGAACTTTGCAGAGCTACTGGTACCTGGAGATGCTGGGGTCCTTCTGCATGCAGGACAGATGTTCTGCCAGTGAGCCACCACCCTTCACCAAAGGGACTGGCTGAGGTTGACTCACTGGAGCTGTTCTCCTGGTTCCAGGGTTTAAGGGCCAGAAGTATAAGGCAGCATCCTATGTTTCTGAGGAGAGGGAGAGGGAGGGGAGGGGAGGGAGGGAGGAAGGAAGGAAGAAAAGAGGGAGTGGGAGGGAGAGAGGAAGGAAGGAAGGAAAGAGGGGAGAGAAAGAAGAGTAGAAAAGAAGGAAGGGAATAAAGAAGGAAAGAAAAAGAAAGAGGGAGAGAAGACAGAGATAAAGAAGGAAGGAAGGAGAGGGAAAGAAAGAATAAGAATGAGGGAGAGGAAGAAAGATGGGAAGGACGGAAGGAAGGAAGGAAGGAAGGAAGGAAGGAAAGAGGGAGCAGGAGGGAGAGAGGAAGGAAAGAGGGGAGAGAATGAAGAGTAGAAAAGAAGGAAGGGAATAAAGAAGGAAAGAAAAAGAAAGAGGGAGAGAAGACAGAGATAAAGAAGGAAGGAATGAGAGGGAAAGAAAGAATAAGAACGAGAGAGAGGAAGAAAGAAAGGGAAGGGGGGGGGTCGCCGCCTTGATTCAGCGCCAGAAAAGAGCGTGAAGGGACCCAGGGGGGAAAAGCATTTCCCGTGCAGCGTGAGGGAGCGGGTGTCCGTTTTAGGAGACGTGCGTAAAGCCTCAGAGTTGCACATTCGTGAGGCTGAGCCGCTGCTGAGCTCACGTTCATGAGGCTGAGCCGCGGCAGGAGGAGGAGGAGGCGGCGGCAAGAGGAGAAGGAGGAGGCGGCTTGCCGGGTCGGTGTCCATCAGCGCCGTATGGAGAGTCCCGAGCCTCTGGCAGTGCTCTGTAGCACTTTGAATCCTCCTCCTCCTCCACGCGGCGCTGCTGGGTGCTTTGTCTGTGCTTCAGCAGCAGCAGCAGCAGCCGTTTCCAGGCGCCGAGTCATGGCAGCAGGAGGAGGATTCAAAGTGCTACAGAGCACTGCTGCGTCGCAGAGGCTCGGGACTCTCCGTGCGGCGCTGCTGGGCGCTGACCCAGCAAGCTGCCTCCTCCTTCTCCTGCTGTGGCTTGGGGTGCTGCACGCAGCGCTGCTCCGGCCGCCTTTCTACCCCCCCAGGCCCCAGCTGTTTGTCAGCGCTTTGTTGGCGCGGCGCTTCAGCAGCAAGGTCCCACTGCTGGGTCCCGCTGGCTGGGATGCTCGGCGGGCCACATGACGAGGTCTGGCGGGCCGGATTTGGCCCCCGGGCCTTGTGTTTGACACCCGTGTTCTAGGATCTAACCAGAAGCCGGGATGGCTTCTGTAATTCTGGGATGTCCCGCTCAAATCGGGACTGTTGAGAGGTAAGTAAATAGTCCTTAATTTCTAAGATGAGAAATTAAAAGCCTGCCTAAAAGTAGTAGTTTGGGACGCAGGTGGCGCTGTGGGTTAAACCACAGAGCCTAGGGCTTGCTGATCAGAAGGTTGGCGGTTCGAATCCCCGCGACGGGGTGAGCTCCCATTGCTCGGTCCCAGCTCCTGCCCACCTAGCAGTTCGAAAGCACCTCAAAGTGCAAGTAGATAAATAGGTACCGCTCCAGCGGGAAGATAAACGGCGTTTCCGTGTGCTGCTCTGGTTTGCCAGAAGTGGCTTTGTCATGCTGGCCACATGACCCGGAAGCTGTATGCCAGCTCCCTCGGCCAATAACGCGAGATGAGCGCCGCAACCCCAGAGTCGGTCATGACTGGACCTCATGGTCAGGGGTCCCTTTACCTTTAAAAGTAGTGGAAGCTGGAGAAGCACAGCCCCTGAAGGCACTTTGCTGAAGCTGAGGAGTTCTGGGTTTGATGAGTGCCTAGGTGTGAGTCTGCCCTGGACCAGTTGTGAGCAGGAAGGCAGGCAGGCGGGGCAAATATATGCAAATATATGCAAAACATATGCTGTGGGCTGGCCCTCCCATTTTGACCAAGGGATGCAACCACCACAGCTGATATGGGGTCTTGTGAACACTCAGTCAAGAACAGGAAGAGGTGCTTGTGGTGTGATTTTTCTGCCTCAGGTGCCAAAATAACTTGATCGGGCTTGGGTACTATGCATAGCTGCCAAGTTTTCCCTTTTCTCGCGAGGAAGCCTATTCTGCATAAGGGAAAATCCCTTTAAAAAAGGGATAACTTGGCAGCTATGGTACTATGTACTTGGGTATTTGACTCGGGTGGTAGTGGGATGGTGCTGGCACTGCTTGCTACCCAACCTCAGGCAGCAAAATGCCTCAGGCCATCCCTGCACAGTAAACAAACAAACAAACAACCAAACAGGCCAGACAGGTTTCTCTGTCCCTCGCCCTCCTCTTTTTCCTTCTGTGCATGTAATTAATTAACCACAAGTCTCCACCACATTTACTGTGAGGTTCACTAGTATAAACCTCTTTACATTCCTCAATTCTGATCTGCTAATCCCCAATAAATCACCCTTGATTTTCTCAACCAACTCGAGCTAGAGTGAATATTTATGCCTAAAGGATTTGTCATTTCCCACAAGCCTTAATCCTGAATCTCTCTCTCTCTCTCTCTCTCTCTCTCTCTCTCTCTCTCTCTCTCTCTCTCTCTCTCTCTGTGTGTGTGTGTGTGTGTGTGTGTGTGTGTGTGTGTGTGTGTGTGTGTTGAAGGAACTGAGAGGGGAGAGAGAGGCCCTGTTCTCTACACATCTTTAAAGACAATCTGGACTCCCAAATAAAAACAACAACTCTCTCTGAACCACAACTTTTGTGTCCTGTGTCTTCAGCATTGTGACTTGCTTATGAGTTATCGAGAAGCATCTGATAGGCTATTGAGGGGACAATTTCTGGTTTTGGCAAAGGGCAGAAACAATAAGATTTTGGTGAGTGGGTGGGTGGGGTGAAAATTTGAAGACCCACTCTTGGATATACCGTACATATTCAAGAACAGTAGCCACAAACTCAGTGCGTTCTTACCGTGTTTCTCATATTATAAGTCATGTCTTATATTAATTTTTTCTTCAAAAAAACACGACATGGCTTATTTTTGAGGGATGTCTTATTTTTTAATAAAGTGCACGCGGGCGCTGTTTGCCGGGCTTGTCAAGCCCAGCAAACAGCGCCCGCCGATCTTCAGTGACAGGCGGGGGTGGGCGGAGAGCGGAGAACGATCTCCGCTTCCCCCCCACCCCCGCCTGTCACACAGCACAGGTCGGCGGGCGCTGTTTGCCGGACTTGTCAAGCCCAGCTAGGAGCGCCCGCCGATCTTCGGTGACAGGCGGGGATGGGGGGAGAGCGGAGAACGATCTCCGCTTCTCCCCCACCCCCGCCTGTCACACAGCACAGGTCGGCGGGCGCTGTTTGCCGGGCTTGTCAAGCCCAGCTAGGAGCGCCCGCCGATCTTCGGTGACAGGCGGGGATGGGGGGAGAGCGGAGAACGATCTCCGCTTCTCCCCCACCCCCGCCTGTCACACAGCACAGGGCCGAAGATCGGCGGGCGCTGTTTGCCGGGCTTGTCAAGCCCAGCAAACAGCGCCCGCCGATCTTTGGTGACAGGCGGGGGTGGGGGGAGAGCGGAGAACGATCTCCGCTTCCCCCCCCCACCCCCGCCTGTCACACAGCACAGGTCGGCGGGCGCTGTTTGCCGGGCTTGTCAAGCCCAGCTAGGAGCGCCCGCCGATCTTCGATGACAGGCGGGGATGGGGGGAGAGCGGAGAACGATCTCCGCTTCCCCCCCACCCCCGCCTGTCACACAGGACAGGTCCGAAGATCGGCGGGCGCTGTTTGCCGGGCTTGTCAAGCCCAGCAAACAGCGCCCGCCGATCTTTGGTGACAGGCGGGGGTGGGGGGAGAGCGGGGAACGATCTCCGCTTCCCCCCCCACCCCCGCCTGTCACACAGGACAGGTCCGAAGATCGGCGGGCGCTGTTTGCCGGGCTTGTCAAGCCCAGCAAACAGCGCCCGCTGATCTTTGGTGACAGGCGGGGGTGGGGGGAGAGCGGAGAACGATCTCCGCTTCCCCCCACCCCTGTCTGTCACACAGCACAGGTCCGAAGATCGGCGGGCGCTGTTTCCCGGGCTTGCGCGACGGCTCGGGGAAGCAGGCAGGGAGCTCCTGCTGGGTCCCGCGCCTTCGCCTCTCGCTCGGTCGGGGCTACACGACATGGCTTATTTTCGGGGTATGTCTTATTTTTCACCAACCCTTAGAAATCCTGTCATGGCTTATTTTTTGGGGATGCCTTAAAATATGAGAAACACGGTAAGTACAGTCATACCTCGCTTTAAGTACGCCTCGGTTTCAGTATTTTCAGTTTAAGTACTCCGCAGACCTGTCTGGAATGGATTAATCCACTTTCCATTACTTTCAATGGGAAAGTTCACTTCAGGTTAAGTACGCTTCAGTTTAAGTTCAATGGGAAAGTTCGCTTCACATTAAGTACAGCCTTCCGGAACCAATTGTGTTTGTAAACCGAGGTACCACTGTATAACATGCTATGGGCTTTTAAAACTGAAAAGCAAGATGTTCATAATAACTACATCAGCATCGTTTATCAAAATGTTTGTATCCCAGCCTTTCAGCCTCACAAAGGCCCCCCAAGACAGCAAACAAATATAAATAACCATATAATAAAAGACAATTATTTAGATACCCTAAATAATTCCAACTCAATGCAACTCAGTCCAGTGCCATCTAGTGACTAAACTACATAATGACACTATCCACGCAAAACCCATCGGGGCCACGAGTGGCGCTACACAAGTGTGTGTGAATGCTCAGTGCAAGAGAGCATGGATTTTGATTGGGCCCACAGGGAGAGAGGGAGAAGCAAAGGATGAGCAACAATTTTGCTGGCGCGTTCAAACTGAAAACAGCCTCCGATTTCAGCATCAGCATCAGCTATGACCGAGAGCCAGGACTAAATGCTCTATGTTTCATAATCCTAATGACTCATAGCCCAAGGGGGAAGAACGAGCCTAGACAGTCAAACCTATTGTTCTACACGCATCAAAATAAACAAGGTCATTTTTCAACATGGCCATAAAAATGTCAACAAATTAGAATCTGTTTTGCATGTTAAGAAAAGGCAGAGATGTGCAAATCGTTGGGAACTGGGAGTCCCTTGGATAGAAAAAAAAATGAGCAATGTTTTATCACTTAAACTCAGAAAACCATGCCTGTTTCTTTGGTGTTTCCACCCAGTACTGTACTGTACTATTACCCCACCACACATTTAACATGAAAATGGTTGGACAATCTTAATTTTCATCTTCACAATGACTTTTTGAGACTCTGCTGGTTCCAGGATTTTTGGATGATGGCTCTCAGTTTTTTCAGCACCTCCTAGCCATCATTGGTGCGACCCACCCACCCACTTCCTCTAGGTCCACTCTGCAACGCCTACCAGAGGGTAGCGGCAAGGTGGCGGAAGTTACTGCTCCTGCTGCTCTCGCTGGTTGCTCACTTGGAGAGGGCGGATGAACAGGCAGCAACAGCGAGGAGCAAAGCTAAGCAGTGGGCCCTTTCCAGGGTGTTGGGCCTTGGCAAGTGCCTGGTTCTGGAGCAAGATCTGATTTGAGGTCAGTCAACAGTATGACGTCAGAGATAGGCATCAACATGGTGCCCTTCAGATGGTATTGGACTCCAGCTCCCATCAGCCCAAAAGTCCAGAAAAACTCTGTGAGGAAAGCTTGCAGAACTTTTTGTGCCCTCCAACATTCCTCAGATGAAAATAGGGGTGCCGGCCTGAGCTTTGAGGCGCAGCTTCTCCCGATGCAGATCCACCTCCAGCAAAACCACTTTCTCTGCAAGGTTGCCAGGGAATTTGGGACTCTGTGTGACAAAGTGAGAAGCCATGATGCATAGCTGCCAAGTATCCTGTTTTCGCCGGGAAAACCCCTTTTTTCCTACCGTTTCCCGGCGGTCTCCCGTTTACGTTTTTATCCCGATATTCTCCCTTAAATCTGCTTCTGCCGGCGGCCATTTTTCTGGTGCTGCTTTGCCCTTCTATGGGCACCAGAAAATGGTGCCGCCGGCGCCGGAAGTCGCTTCTACGCGTGTCCGGAAACGCATAGACGCAACTTCTGGTGGCGCTTTGCCCTTCTATGGGTACAAGAAAATGGCGGTGGCGGTGCCGGAAGTCGCTTTTACGCACTTCCAGTCATGCGTAGAAGCGACTTACGGGACTGGCGCCACCATTTTCTGGTGCCCATAGTGTCACGGTCCGGTCGGCGGGCGTCAGGACCAGAGGCAAGATGGTGGTGGAGAAGCAGGAACAGGTGCAGGGCTGAGGGTCCAGCAGCAGGCAGTTGCAGGGTCAAGGAGCAAGGCAGAGACGAAGGTCCACAGGGCAAGAAGCAAGGCGAAGGTCCAAGGGTCGAGGAGCAAGGCGAAGGCAAAGCAAGGGTCCCAGGAGCAAGGAGCAAGGCGAAGGATCAAGCAACACGAAGCAAGGCGAAGGTCCACGGGGCAAGAGCAAGGCGAAGGCGAAGCAAGGGTCCAAGGAGCAAGGCACAGGATCCAGGAACAAGAAGCAAGGCGGCAGCAAGGCAAGGGTCCAAGGAGCAGGAGGCCAGATGCAACCAGGCAGGGATAGCGTTGCTGTGGCAAAGAGCTGAAGGGAAATGCTGAGCTTTTATCCCTCCCAGCTCCTGCCACCAGGTGCAGTCAGATCTCAAGTGGCCTCACCTGGGTGACTACTCCTTGCCTCTCCAGCACAAGCTGAGGACTTCACCTGTGTGGCCACGCCTTGCTTCTCCAGCACAAGCTGAGGCATGCCCCAGTCCTGCAAAGCACTACAGGCCCCAGAGCCTGACTCCTGCCCATACTCCTGCATACTCCTGCATCAGCAGTGTGATGCAGCAGCTAAAAAAGCCAATGCAATTCTGGGCTGCATCAATAGGAGTATAGCATCTAGATCAAGGGAAGTAATAGTACCACTGTATTCTGCTCTGGTCAGACCTCACCTGGAGTATTGTGTCCAGTTCTGGGCACCACAGTTCAAGAAGGATACTGATAAGCTGGAACGTGTCCAGAAGAGGGCAACCAAAATGGTCAAAGGCCTGGAAACGATGCCTTATGAGGAACGGCTTAGGGAGCTGGGTATGTTTAGCCTGGAGAAGAGAAGGTTAAGGGGTGATATGATAACCATGTTCAAATATATAAAAGGATGTCATATAAAGGAGGGAGAAAGGTTGTTTTCTGCTGCTCCAGAGAAGCGGACACGGAGCAACGGATTCAAACTACAAGAAAGAAAATTCCACCTAAACATTAGGAAGAACTTCCTGACAGTAAGAGCTGTTCGGCAGTGGAATTTGCTGCCAAGGAGTGTGGTGGAGTCTCCTTCTTTGGAGGTCTTTAAGCAGAGGCTTGACAGCCATCTGTCAGGAATGCTTTGATGGTGTTTCCTGCTTGGCAGGGGGTTGGACTGGATGGCCCTTGTGGTCTCTTCCAACTCTATGATTCTATGATTCCTGACACATAGAAGGGCAAAGCGCCACCGGAAGTTGCGTCTACGCAACTTCGGGTGTCGTGGGCTGCCGATCCCGGATTTTTCCGTCCAGGACTTGGCAGGTATGCATGATGGCTTAAGGGTTTCTGTGGCAGTCCCATCGTTTTCGGGGCAGCTGGAGACTATGGTGTTTTTCTTCAGCATTTGCCCGGCAAAACGAATCGAAAATGCTGGGGTCTTTAGAGGACAGCAACAATTAAACCTCTTTTGTCACTCTTAAAACACTTCACCGGTTTTACCCAATGTGATATACCCAACCCTCTAGGAAACCCTGTTTGTATCCAAGGTTATGGCGCAGAAATACTAGGGAATCAGAGGGGAAAGGGGTAGACCCAATCCACGCCTGTCCCTCTCCTTGTATTTTGTGTTGTTCTTGCCACAGCCTGCTTGGCTAGTTTATTCCTTCTCGTGCACTTTTTAATTAAAGCCAATTGCTGAACATTCACAAAATACACAATCGCTGTTCTGATGAATGCAGAGAGATTGTACGGCCCTGTTGGGATTTTTTTTTCTGCACGATGAAAGAAGTTCCACCAAATACTGCAGCGTCTGGTCTCGTTTTTGTTCTTTGCATTTTGATACAGGCCTTTGTAAGGTCAATGGCTCTTTTAAAAGTAAGGAAAACATGGATACATGCCCAGCTTATATCCTGCTGACAGTGCAGTTCTCTGAAGCATGTACAGGACATTGCTAAAAAAGAAAAGGGGGAAAAAAGAAACCAAGTTCTGCAATCTATTATGCTGTATTTAATGGTACATTTGAACCTATAAGCCTGATCCAAACTATATTTTAATAAAAATGCTGGATGCTGCTATACAGCAATCATCATCATCTTCTTCAACAACACCATAAACTACACAAGCATGGGTCTGGTGCCTATGCTAATGAAGGAGCTCCCATTTCCTCAAGCTGGCCACAATCCTCAAACCACTTTCTCCTGTGTAACCCCATTCATGTTATTCGGACAGAAGACCAGCAAATCTACCACCCCATTGCACAGCTCCAAGTTTATCATAGTGGTTCCCAACTAGCTGAGTAATGTGGACTCCCTGTTTTTCAAAAGCCAAGCCATGGGCTCCCTACTTTTGAAAATTGTGAAATATCTATGGTAGTTTTTAGTTATGTGAATGGTGCCATGGACCCCCCCCGGGGGGTTTAATGTGGACCCCCTGGGGGTCTGCGGACCACCAGTTGGGAACCACTGTTCTAGAGCAAAGCATGGGGCCCACGTCAAACCTTTGCAATGTTCCGTTCTCACTTGTTCTAAAACAGAATGGGTTTCTAGTCCTCAAGGAGTACTCAAACTGAAGCGTACTTAACCAGAGGTATGACTGTAATTGGTTCCGGAAGTCCGTACTTAACCTGAAGCGTACTTAACCTGAAGCAAACTTTCCCTTTGAAAGTAATGGAAAGTGGATTAATCCATTCCAGACAGGTCCACGGAGTACTTAAACTGAAAATACTCAAACCAAAGCATACTTAAACCGAGGTATGACTGTATTAAAATACAATAATCTATGATTAGGACTCACTGTTTCAAGTACTCTTTAACCAGTAAGGGGTAAATTTATCAGCTTGAAGGTTACAATCTTATACTCACCTAGGAACAAGCCTTATTGAACTCACTGAGACATCTGAGTGAACATATAATAAACTGGCAACAGCAAATTTCAGGCACTCATGTTCTTTTTATGGCCTTGTTGCCCATTGTGTGTGAGAATAGGGTGCAGGATTGATGGGCATTTGGTCTGATCCTGCAGGGCTCCTCTTCTGCTCTTGTATAAGGTTTGTGATGGCAATTTATGCAGAAGTGACATTTAATATCAAATGCATTTTTGTACACAATGCATAGGGTTTCATCCTTATAATACCCCCCCCCCGGGCCAAAACTCAAGCAAAAAATAAGTGTTATGGCAAAGTGCTTTCATGGATGCGAAGTGCATACTGACAAATAACAGACGATCTCTGAAAACAAGGAATCAGAGTGATGAAATCTTGCATATGGTCTCAACTATTAGATGCCTGTGTTGGGGGGAACGAGAGCCAGGTTTAAGACAGCTGAGAGGCGGGGATCTTGCACAGGCATATGCCCAAAATGGCTTGGATGACAATAATTTTCTTTTTTAAAGACACAAATCCCAGCGAAGGGAGTGCTAGGGAACGACCTGTAAGCACCAAAGGGCTGTCTGCCCCATGTCTAGTTTTTGCCTCTGAACCGTGCAGAATGGAGAAACTTCTCTCATGTCATGGAATGTTCCTGCCCCACAACAAACCCACCAAGAAAAGATTCCCACACAGGGGGGGCGGGAAAACAGCATCTCCAAGAGAAAGATAGGCTAAATCAGGGTTGAAAACCATAGCAAATACAACAGGGAATAGGAACAGAAGATACGGTACAGGGTGCGAATCAATGAATACATAGGTAATAAGAAAAAAAAACCCGTGGAATATTATTTTGGTATAAGATGACAGCGGAAAGACTCTTGTGTGGACAAAGATGGAAAGACTTATTATTGTTCAAGGTGCAGGAATGTTGTTGAAGTTATTGGAGACAAAGCTGATAGATGAAAGCTGACTCGCACAGGGATTCTTCCCCATTCTCGTTCCATTTACAGATGTGCATAATGTCAGCTTCTCATACTGGACTCAAGTAAGACATGTCATCATACTGAGGTCAAGATTATATCTTGTTATGGTGCCAAAATCTCTTAACAAACCTGTGGGTGGCCGTATGTTTTTATATCTATGCAGTTTGTTTCAACTCGGACTCTCGGACTAGTGCCTCTACTGAAGTGCTGGTAAAATGCAAGTTTATCCCCATGTAATCAGGTAACCAATTAATTGTTTGAATGCGAGATAATGAATCCAGTGGCGGACCTACATTTTGGGGGCCCTGGAGCCCAAATTTTTATGGGGGGCCCTTCATAACTAGCAATGAGGACTGGGTAAACTTCAGTTATGTTGTTCCATGACAGATCACCACATTTTTATTTCATTTTCTAATTAACTACTACTACAACTCGGGTTTTGATTGAAATTGCTAATACTGGGTTATCTCACTGTCCAAAGTCACTGCTGTGAATCAATATTTCCTATGCCTTATCGTTTTCAATTTATTTGGGGGGATGAAAATTAGGAAAATGTTATACACATGCATGACTAAAGTCACTTCTGGAGCCCATCTGGGATTAGGGCCCCCGATACTTAAGCTTCTTTAGTTTCACAGTAGATCTGCCCGTAAATGAATCAACTTAAAGCTCTTTAGTTGGTTGGCAGCCATGCCGATAACTCGTTTAAGAGGTATGCCACACAGAAAAAGAGGCAACAATATCTCTTTTGGAAGCCTTATTGATATTCTCCTAGGTCAGCCTACAAGATCTATCCTGAAAGTGATTTGCAGTCTGTTAAAAGTCAAGGGCAGTTTTACTGCTGGCATTCCCCATCTGCCTAAATTCAAGAAGGATTGCTCAAGCTAATGAGGTCTGATTTATTTATTCACTGTTGCACTGGCAGATTTGCCACGGAGATCTCCCCCCCCCCTCTTCTTCCATTTATATTTTTAGCTCTTTCTGCCACTCACTGCTGCCTGGTTATCAGAAGCCTGATCTGTAAAACAAGCCCCTGTTTTGCTAACTGTGAAAAAAAAAACGAATTTCCAGTAACCCGGCAAAAGGGTGACATTTCCAGCCTTGGTGCCGTCAATATAAGCTTCCAATCTCAAGCAGTTCTCTCAAGGGCTAATCGTGCTTTTCTACAGTCAATATGGTTTTTATAAAACCACAATTCTTCCTTCAGCTTTGTGGAGAGGAAGCCTAATTGGGAGTGGGGGGTGGAATCATTGCAGGACAGTCTGTACATAAATGCAGATAGCCTAATACATTTAAAGTTTGTTAAGGTCCCAAACCTACTTTGTAAGACAGGGGTTTTAAACCTTTTTGGGTCCATGGCTCCCTTGACCAACTACATTCTTTGTATGGCACCCCGGTGGGGCTCAGGAGCCCAGTTATGTCACCCCTTGCCTGCAGAACGGGCAGCCCCTCGCCATTTTTCGAACACCCTCCCTTGGGGAGTGTTCCCTCAGCCTCCGCACCCCTCTCCCGTGGGAGTCCTCTGCCACCCTGGTCTCTGAGCTGCCCCCACCCCAAAGAGAGCTGGCCCCCTCACACTGCCCCACAGGGGCCTGGGAAGCACCCCCAGGCCAGCCCCAGAGGCACCATTCACCTGTGGAGCTTGTAGCCAGGGTTGCTGCAACAAACAGCTGTGCAAACCTTTGGGAGGCAGAGATGCAAGAGGGCATCAGAGGAGGGAGGGAAGGAATGAGGGACAGAGACCAGTGTTACCCATGGCACCCCTGACCGTCATTCAAGGCACCCCAGGGTGCCACAGCACCCAGGTTGAAAACCACTGTTGTAAGGCATTGGCTCCACTGAGCTCAAAGGAAAGATTTATAGGATTGCACTATTTTGTGTTTTGCTCCTTGGTGACTCGATGGGCAGCAGTTCCGGCCCCAACCTTCCAAAACAAGTTCCCAAGCCTGGCATGTAGGAGAGAAACCCCTCTTCTGTTTTCTGCCCTGGCATCAGATTACCACGTGAGATTTGCACATCTCCCTGGTGCTTGTTGGTTGTCCCTTTAGCTTTGATTCTTCCCATCGACGCCCAGCCTCCACCTTGCACAACAGAGAAAACCGTTGGAACCTCTTTGTGTAGCAGGAAAACCCCAAGGTCATTTCAGTATCTTTGCTCTTAGGCCAGACAGCAAGCAAACACAAGGCCCCAGAGCGTCAGTGTTGCAATCTGTTGCAAATGGACTAAATTATGCCACATTTGCATACCGTTGCCATTGGTGTTATTTCTTTTTTCCTTTTCCCCCTAGTACAGAATTCGCATTGAGTTTGCACAGAGCATAACAGGCCTGGCTGCAGCCACGGAGAGCAGACTCTCTTCCCAGGGAATTAATTAATGTTTGACTTGAGCTTCAAACAAAGTGAAGCACTCGTTCCTAACGCTTTTGATAACCTGTTGAGATTGCTGAATACTGTTATTAAATTCCTGCTAAACCGGAGTATAATTCATACCAATGCTTGAGGAGTATGGCCAAACAGGCTGGACTCAGTGTAAGGTTTTTGCTTTTTGCTTTTGTTTTTTTAAAGCAGATATCTGATGTCTCAGTTCTACTTTGAGCATCATATCCTTTGGGACTTTTGAAAAGAAAACGAAACAGAAAAAGGCAGGAGAAATGGTCACAGCAAGAAATTCTTCTTCTTCTCTTAAAATCCCCTGAGCAAAGAACTAGGCAGAAAATGTTATTTCCTACACTAGTACACTAGAGATATTATTGTACAACAAGCAGTATTCAGCAAGTTATTTTCTGCTTTGTGTTTTATTTTATGTTTCCCCTCCATAAAATACACATTAAAATGAATTAGATAATTCATGGTGTCAATTTTGGCAATAGCAGATAGTGAGACAAATAACATAGCTTTTAGCAGAAGCAAAACTGTAGCAGAACGGAAGCGACGCTGGTTGCAATGAGCACGAGATGGAAATTGCTACCTCCTTGCATCCTTACCCACTGGTGTTTGTGGGGGGCCAGACTACCAGAGCAAACCTAGAGCACCCGAGCACCCTCGAGCTAATCCTGGAAACGGGGGGCGGGGCGGGGAAGAAGGTCACCACCCTGTTGGCATCTGTGCCTGACAAAGGGGGAAACACACAGGCAAGCGAATGATAGTTGGGTGGAATAATATGAACCATTCATGCACACCAAAGGGTTTTTCAATTACACAGGAGGAAGATGTAGGTGTCGTGGTGGACAGTTTTACAGAGCAGTATCACTGGTGCTCTGTGTCAGGCGGACTCCTTACAGGGACCCTCCCCCAGTCATCCTGACCAGCACTTCGCCCAGTGACAGCACTAGCAGCGGGTCAGGAGGAGGGAATGAGGAATGGAGCAGGGTGGAGAGAGGGCTCTCAGACGCGTCAGAGCCTAGGCACCGACCCAGCTGGCCAGAGGGTGAAGGACAGCGCAGTGAGGTGCCAGAGCCTCTGCAACGCTCCAGCCGAAGGACGGGAGAAGGAACGCAGCCCCTTCCGGCACCCAAATTGAGGCGCGCGCCCACACGCAGGGCTAGGGGGAGGCACTTTGGGGTGCCCAGGCTTTTATGCTGGCCGAAGAGCCGGAAGCAGCCATTGCCGGGTTCTGAATCTGACTAGGCAGTCATGTTTTCTGATATCTCTGCACTGTAAATAATATGCACAATAAAACTCTGAAAGACAGAGCGGACTGGAGCGTCTTTACTCGAGAGTAACCGCAACAACCCCCTGACACTCTGTGACAACCGCGAAGCAAGAAAGGAGCTGCTAGGGTGATGGGTGGCAGACAGTTATATAGATCAATTGTTTGACCTTGCCTTGGAATCTGTATTCACAGGCCTTTGGAGAGGACGTAGGAAAGTTGTCTCATCATTTGATGACTTTCGTCCAAAGGTGTGAACTGGTCTGCACTGAAATACATGTGAAAAGGATCTAGGGGCCTTAGTACACCACAAGCTGAACATGAGTCAATAGTGTGATGATGCAGCAGCAGCAGCAGCAAAAAATAAAAATAAAATTCAATTCTAGACTGCATCAACAGAAGTCCAGCGTCCAAATCAAGGGAATAAATTTGTTTAGTCGTTTAGTCGTGTCCGACTCTTCGTGACCCCATGGACCAGAGCACGCCAGGCACTCCTGTCTTGCACTGCCTCCCGCAGTTTGGTCAAACTCATGTTTGTAGCTTTGAGAACACTGTCCAACCATCTCGTCCTCTGTCGTCCCCTTCTCCTTGTGCCCTCCATCTTTCCCAACATCAGGGTCTTTTCCAGGGAGTCTTCTCTTCTCATGAGGTGGCCAAAGTATTGGAGCCTCAGCTTCAGGATCTGTCCTTCCAGTGAGCACTCAGGGCTGATTTCTTTCAGAATGGATAGGTTTTATCTTCTTGCAGTCCATGGGACTCTCAAGAGTCTCCTCCAGCACCATAGTTCAAAAGCATCAATTCTTCAGCGATCAGCCTTCTTTATGGTCCAGCTCTCACTTCCATACATCACTACTGGGAAAACCATAGCTTTAACTATACGGACCTTTGTCGGCAAGGGAATAAATAGGGCTGCCTTATTCTGCCTTGGCCAGACCACACCTCTGGAGTCCTGTGTCCAGTTCTGGGTGCCACAATTTAAGAAGGATATTGGCAAGCTGGAACATGCGCAGAGGAGGGCAACCAAGGTGATGAAGGGAACTGTTGAAGGAGCTGGCTATGTTCAGCCTGGAAAAGAATAGGAGATATGAGAGCCATCTTCAAATATCTAAAGGGTTGTCACATGGAAGATGGCGCAAGCTTGTTTTCTCCTTCTCCAAAGGGTAGGACCTGAACCAATGCCCTGTCTTCAACTATTTATGCTTGGACTGCTGCTTCAAGTCTGGATAGCCTTGCCCTTCCTGTCACCTAGCCTCAGCTTAGTGACTCACTACCTGTTTTTGAGCCTGTACCTATTCTCTCCTCAATAAAGATATCTTCCTTGGTCTTAGGTAAATCAAATGCTTCTGTTGTCGTGGTCTGAGTGGGAGCCAGGACAAATAAACAGGTTGTCTGGAAGTGACCCATGTCTGCTTTGGCCCTGAGTGGAAGAAACTGTTGGCATTATTGCAGGAAAAGCAGATGATAAACAGTAGCCTTGAAATATGTTTTTAACGGTCCTCCACCTACTAGGGATGTCAGAGAATTCTGGCAGAAATGGAAACTGCCAGTGTTTGCTTATTCATCCCCTCTCAGGAACAAAAATAATTCCAGTATTCACTCTTGTCGCTGCTGCAAACGACACAGAACTGATTACGTTTCCTCCCCAATTGCTCCATATTTCCTTTTTGCTGAAATGGACAGGATAGAACAACATGATCACAATGTAACTTACACAATTCGTTGCATAGGTTACATAATTTCACCACGGTGTACAGCGAGATGAATAATGTAGCTTTTGGTGGAAGATGAACTGCAGCAGAATGGAAACACTGCTGCATGCAACAGGTACAGGGCAGAATGGAAAATTATAGCTTCTTAGACTCCTACCTGAACTGCTTATAGTCATTACATCCTCACTTGTACTCTGGCTATTTTCCAGTCACACCACCATCTTGGCTCGCAAGATATTTACTCTTGGTGATAAAGCTGCAACAGCCACCCTTGATAACTTTATGAGATTTGTCCTTCCTCTCCAGAGCTTGCAAAGCATGTTTGTATAGATTTCCTTCATTCCCTTTCCTTTTTGCATATTAGGGTGATGAATTTTTTACAACCTCATTTCCCTGTATCATAATTTGATTAGCTTTCATTAAAGAGTAGCTAAAATCTTACTTTCAAAGATATTTGATAAAAAAACCCTCATGTACAAAATGATTTTAAAAAATTTATTTATCAGTTTTTTGACCATTTTTGAAGTCACTGTAAACAGATATAAAATTGAACCCAAGCTTTAGAGTCACATATATACAACATTATATAGGGTCATCAAAAACACAAGGAAGCTTTTTTTAGCTGCAGTAACAGTATAGACGCCGCTGGAGGACGATGTTTTGCTCCTGTAAGTTCTTTTCCCAGCATGCCCGGCAGGGTCTGCTGGCTGAGTTTTGAGGTCCCAAAGAGGGGCTTTTACCTTGCGCAGGTGTGACATTTGTATACCCTATGTTGCTAAGAACACTCCCCATTGTGGCATGTGGTGTTGTGTCCAAATTTGATACGAAATATATATAGAATTGTTAATACAATTTTATGAAATGGTAAAACGGCATACAAAAAAATTAAAAACTGTTTGTGCGTAACCTTTTTGAATATTTCAATGGAATATACCTCGTTTTAGACATTAACAGGCAAAAGTTCATCCATTTGTGCTACAGGAAATATTTTTTGAGAGAAGAAAAGAAAAAGCCATCACCCTATTGCATATACTCTGGAACACAGGAAGATAGGAAGCTGCCTTATACCAAGTTGGACCATTTATCATAAGAACATAAGAAGAACTTGCTGGAGCAGGCCAATGGCCCACCTAGTCCAGTACTCTATTCTCACAGTGGCCAGCCAGATGCAGAACCTCTTCACTAGAGCACACTCCCCTCCCCTGGTTTCTGGCAACTGATATTCAGAAGCATTTTGCCTTCAACCATGGAGAAACAGCATAGCTGTCACCAGTGGCAGATTAATGGGCATGCACAGGATGCACAGAATTAGGCCCTCCACCCCTGCTACAGCTGAGAAGTAGGACTGAGAGGATGCCTTTGAAACATGGCAACAAATAATTGCCATTGATGAATTCTAGTACAGCGGTACCTCTGGTTATGAACTTAATTCGTTCCGAAGGTCCGTTCTTAACCTGAAAATGTTCTTAACCTGAGGTACCACTTTAGCTATTGGGGCCTCCCACTGCTGCTGCTGCTGCCGCACCACCTCCATGCGATTTCTGTTCTCATCCTGAGGTAAAGTTTTTAACCTAAGGTCCTACTTCCGGGTTAGCGGAGTGTTTGTAACCCGAGGTACCACTGTATTCTAACTGTGTTGTTTCCACTCCTCAGTTCTCACACACCTCAGTTAAAGTCAGTGGAGCCTGATCTGTTAGGGTGGTGGCCACCAACCAAGTGCACATAAAGACCTTTATGATAGCTCAGACCCTGAGCTATCATTAAAAAAAAGTAACTCCTGAGAAAGAAAGTTATGAAGCATTATGTGCAGGCAATCTTCTAAGCCAGCAGTCACCAACATGACACAGGAGAGGCAGGAGTGTAATGCTTATTCTGACTTGGCAGCACAGACCACTTTCCGGAGTTGGAAGCATCTGTTGTCTTCCAGCTCCAATTGGCAATGATGTTAACTTCTCCCCTCCTTTATGGGGGTAAAGATTTCTCCTGGGCAGTTGTTGTGGGACAAAGCTGGAGAGCTCTGCAAGGTGTTACGGAAAAATGGAGAGGTTGCTTGCAAACGTTGGTGGATCGGACAAAATTGCATACAAAAATGTATATGGCAGTAAAGATGTGCACTGAGATGCTGACAACTTTTCACGAGGACTTCTCCCCCCAAAAAAATAAATTAATTAAATCACTAACTGATGTGGAAATGTGGCGAACTGAACTTAAGCCTGGAAAAAATGCGAAACTGAGGCTAACGCCAAAATTGCCAGATTTGTCTATCTGAGGGCCTTGCTTCCAAGTAAAACTTCCAAGTAGCACTTATTTTCCAAGTAGGCCTGCACATGAGCATGCTGTAAAGCTGTGAAGTGACAATACCACACTACTAGGCCCCCAGAGCTTGCTCATACAGTATTTCATTGCTGCTTTCTATACATTGTGAGCCTAGTCACTGGATTATTTTTCCACGTCTTCAGAAGCCATTCAGTATTGGAAAGATTCCAGATCTGATTAGCCAGAGAAACCTTGGGCCCATCAACTGCAGCTTGTCTTTCTACATCTGTTTTTGGTAGTGCCGTCCGCTTGTTGTGGTGAGTAGCATTTTGCTGTTCCGCAGCCAGACAATTTGCCAGTCCCTAGCAGCTTGCAAAAAGTTTGCTTTCCTTTGTTTTTTGAAAAAGACAACCCCAGTTGGAAGGGTGGATTCCCCCTCCCCAATTAAAAAAACCCCAATTTTTAACATCCCCACACACCCCACACCCTTTCTTCATCATCTCCCTGTCTATGATTGTGTTGTTGTTGGTTGTTGCATGTTGCTGCTGATCCTTCAGGTTCTGGCAGATTGGGGCTGGGGGTTTATTTTTAATGAAAACACCATGCTTTCAAAACACACACACACACACACACACACAGAGGCTGAAGGAGAGGAGGTAGGAAGTGAGGTGTTAAGGTTGCAGGGATCAAAGGATTGAAGTTGTTGAGCATTTTTGAAGTTGTTGAGGATTTTACCTCAGGAAATAAACTCCCACAGGGGCCGGATTAAACCGACCGGCGGAAACGGACTTTGGACATGCCTGCCATAGGCACTTCAGGCTTTCCAGCTGCTCTTCCTTGAAAAAAATGAAGAAGAGGCTGCAGTTCTGCTTCAAGCGGCTGCTTCCTTCCCTTGCGTATGTACTGCTCCGTTTTGCAGCCTTAGGAGGTAATCAGACACAGAGAAAGAAAGAGAGATGCATGCACACATATACATGGAGCCTGGAAACACTGGCTAAGCTGGACCCTGGAAAGGTCCTGCTGGGAACATTAAGGGGACTAAGCTAGTCCCACTACTCCATGGACCGCAAGCCACTGAACTACAGATGTTCAATTAACTTCTCCTGACTCCTTCCTCTCATTTCTTTCTGCTTCTATCTGCAGCATCTTCCAAACACAGCCTATCTCCTGCCAGGTCCTTAGGTATATAGCTGTGTTTTGACAGCGGTCATAAAGCTCTTGGTGCGCCACCAGTTCCTTTCTTTGTATGGCCAAGCAAGTTCACAGCACTGAACCAGTTGCAGCAGCAGCAATAAGTACCACGGTCTCTGTAGGATTGCCAACTCGTTGGTTTTAACCCAGCTCTAGCCCTTCTGACCTAGATCGGTTGCCTCCCAAGGGGTTTTATTTTTAGTTCAGGATCTGTGCAAGTCGATGAGGGATTTAAAATAGTGAGCGCCCTCCTGTGCGTACGCATGCATGCGAGCACCACAGAGCAACATTCAACAAAACTTCCGGTTAATTAACGGCGCAATCCTAGGCGGGTTTATTCAGAAGTAGGATAAAATTGATGCCATTCTCATTGAAAGGCAAACCTACCTAAAATGTGCTTTCTGAATCACAATATGACCCAAAATGCGGCCATCGTTGGAAATTTGCAATTTGCCGATTTTTGAATTTTGCAGTGCAGCTCTTCTAACATGTGGTGTGTGTTTTTTTTAATTTATTTTAAAAAGGCCTATTGTTACAAAGCGGTGACAAAAGCCATGGGGTCCCAGGAACACTCACAGGGTCTGTGTCCCTTGGGAGAATAGAAGACACGGCAGAGACTGTCATTATTTAAGAAATATGGTTTATTCGCTTATTTACACCTTCAGTCTGCATTGAGGAAATCCAGACTTTATGGCATGGTCAGTTCAAGAGGCAGTAACAGAGGAATCCTTCTGCCTCCCTCACCAAGATGTATCTTGTCCCCCTCTTCCTCCTCCTTCCTCCCAGAACCCCCCCCCCCCGGCAACCTCCCAAATCCCCAGTCTCTGTTCATACCTAGGGGCAAAAGGTAAGTTCCCTTGTACAGTCATACCTCGGTTTAAAGTACGCTTCGGTTTGAGTACTTTCAGTTTAAGTACTCCGTGGACCCGTCTGGAACAGATTAATCCACTTTCCATTACTTTCAATGGGAAAGTTCGCTTCAGGTTAAGTATGCTTCAGGTTAAGTACAGACTTCCAGAACCAATTGTGTACTTAAACCGAGGTACCACTGTATTGCTAATTGCCTTTATTGTTCTCTCGATAGCCATAGCTTGTAGCTTGGCCAGGTTGGTTTGCATAAGCCAGCCCAGGAATTCCCTGTCTGGCTCAGTTCTGCAGTTTATGTTTTTAAACCCTATCCCAATTCATAAAAATCATAGCATTTATTCATCGCTAGGGTTTAGGGGGGATTCCCCCCCCCTCAGTCTATAACAATATACTGTGTAAAGTGTGCCTAAAAATGCGTATGTTAGTGGAAAATAACATACACTATTGCATTGCATATGGGGAAATTGCTTTTCAAAAATGTGTATGCTATACTATAGCATATTGGGAGAAACTATTGTGTTCAATTATGCCTACTCACAGGAAAGTGAGCATAGGGCTGCAGCCTTCAAATGTGAAGCTTATACATACATATCCATGGCCCTATTTTCTTATCATTAGTGGCATTTGATAATGATAATGACACCAGCGGCATTTGATAATGACAAAGGTCTCAATGCTACCAGTCAGATATCTTTGACCTGTAAGTCAACCAAATATTTAAAGTGAACTCTGAATCAGATGAGGTGCTGGCTATATTTGCATGATGGATTTTCAGTGATATGTCTGTCACTTCACATTCTTTTAAAATGCATCTGAAAGTGCTCACGAATTTGTCATTTGCTATTTAGCATGTATTTATTCAGAGTTATGCAACTTGTTTTTGTGTCTTGCAGTTGGTTTGCTGAATGGTCCCATGTGACCATCAGTCATGGTGGAACCAAAGGGACCTGTTGCAGGTCAGTGTGGAACCTTAACTGATCAGTACATGGGCGTACCCAGCGGGGGGCGGGGGGCAGCTGCCCCCCCTAGAAGCAGGGCCAGCGCGCCGCCCACCGCGCCATGCCCTCCGGCAAGGCCAAGTGTGGAGGGGGACCAGAGAGCGCGACGGGAAGCTGGAGGCCGTAGCACACCTGGCGAGAACGCCGAACTCGCGCTCCGCTGGGCTGTGCTCTGCCTCTGCCTCTACCCACCAGCCCCGCCGGCAGTGCCACTCTCGCCCACGGCTGCGCGCTCCGCCGGGGTCCTGGCCATAGTGCACTTGTGGCAGCCTGGCGGGCCAGAGCGAGCGCCCTGGCTGCGTGCTGTCAGCGGAGCCCCGGCGCCTAGGTGAGACCGGAGTCAGTTTCACCTGGGCTCCATAGCCTCGCCCACGTTCCCACTTTGTGACCCTGCCCCTCCTGCCCCTTAGCCCCGCCCCTTGGCCCCCCAGTTTTGATCCTGGGTACGCCCCTGGATCAGTAAGACTGGTGTGTTGAGTTCAATGGAGCTTATCACCATTTAAGATGGCAGCCATAATACTGTAGCGTTGGCTCCAGAAGGTCTCAAATTCAACACCCAGCGCCCCCAATTACAGTGAAACCTCGGTTTGTGACCGACTCTGTTTACGACGAACTCAGAGAGCGACCGCCGTGGACCCGGAAGTATTTACATCCAGGTTCTGTGCGCGTGGATGCACAGAAGCGATCTGCGCAACTCGCACGTGTGCAGAAGCACTCTATTGGTGCTTTGCACACGTGCAGAAGCGTGCCTTCGGGGAGCGACGGACTCGGGGAGCGACCGGCTCCCTGGAATGGATCACCGCCGTAACCCAAGGTACCTCTGTAAAAGGAACATGTTGCAGGGAATAGAAAGTCTTCTGCTGGAGTCTCTGGGCAGCTGCTGTCACTTAGAGTATTCAGTACTGGGCTAGCTGGACAAATATTTCAAGACAGGGGTAAGGAACTGACTCCAGCCAGCAGGCCAGATCCTTATGTCTCCACCCTCTGTGGCCAAACTTTGACAGGTGGGCAGAACCACTTACCTGTCCATCAGTGGATATCTAAGTTATAGTTTTATAGGGGCAAGGAGGACCAATCAGGATAAGCACAGTCATCTTCCACCTTCAGAGTTGGGCTTCATGCCCACCCCACCCTTGCCATCTGTTCTGGGGGTTTCCCAGTCCTCCAGAGCAGGGTTAACACAACCCTAAGGAGTCTCAAAGCAGCTAACATTCTCCTTTCCCTTCCTCCTCCACAACAAACACTCTGTGAGGTGAGTGAGGCTGAGAGACTTCAGAGAAGTGGGACTAGCCCAAGGTCACCCAGCAGCTGCATGTGGAGGAGTGGAGACGCGAACCCAGTTCACCAGATTACGAGACTACCGTTCTTAACCACTACACCACACTGGCAGAGGAGCCTGCTAGATCTGGCCAATGGCTCATCTAGTCCAGCTACCTGTTCTCACAAGGGCCAACCAGATTCCTGTGGGAAGCCCAAAAGCAAGACCTGAGCACAAGACCACTCTCCCCTCCTGCATACCCTCCAACATTTTCCCGATGAAAATTGGGACATCCCATTCCATAATGACAATTTTGCTATTTATGCCCGACACTTCTTATTGGGTTGCCCAAGCCACTCTGGGAGGGTTCCAACATGTATTAAAACATAATAAAACATGAAACATTTTTTTTTAAGTGCCTATACAGGAATGCCTTCAGACAGCTTGGGGGGTTGGATAGCTCCATACCCGCCAACATTTTTGCAATGAAAATAGGGACATCCTAAGGAAAAGCGTGACATTCCAGGATCAAATCAGAAACCGGGACGGCTTCTCTGAATCTGGGACTGTACCTGCAAAATAGAGGCACTGGGGGGGGGGCTGCTCCAGTGGTTTCCAGGAATTGGTGCTCTGAAGCATTAATGCCTCCCACTTTGAAGGTGGAGCAGAGCCATTAGGGATAGCTGCCATTTTTAAGTTCAGTTCACCCCATTTTCACACCGGTTTGTCATTCGTTTGCCTGTTGATTTGTTAATGAATATGAATATTCACCAGCAAATTTATCCCAATATACGCATTTTAAAATAAAATGTTGCCCAATATACGTGTTTTTGTAAAGCGTATTTCCCCCTAATATTTACAGTTTCCCTAACATAATGCATTTTGTATGTCATTTTTCACTCATACCTTTATTTTAGTGTATGCAAATTTTTGCAAACATTACCGGACTGGAGAGCAAAATGTAGAGAAGTGTTAATTTCTAGAGGTGGTTGTGCTACAATTCACATATTGTTTCGTGAACTGCAAATTATGCAAGTCCGCCTTTCGAGGTGAACGAGATCAAATTCCTCCCCTGTCGCTGGTGTGCGAGTGTTTGCGTTTCAGAGAGGGTGAGCTTTTAATGCGCCTCCTATTGTGAAAGGCTTTGTATCCTGAAATACAGGCTATAAATAACTGCAATCAACAAACAAAGGAACCCGGGAGAGAAATAAGGTGTGTTTGGACTGAACATAACAGGAACAGCTGTTCTAAAAATGCGCACCTCAACTAGCTAGTGACACTTTTTCCATGGCGGCTGTGACAAGGCACGGGACAGGTGTTGCTGATGGGCAAAGGTGGACTTAAGAGGATAGGCAGGCTGCCTGGGCCTACAGGACGGGTGTGCGGTCCCTGGCTGTTAAGAGGAGAGATTGGTAGAAAGACCCTTCACTTGCTAGCCCATTGTGATAAACACACTATAAGCATTGGCCATAGCTCAGTGGTAGAACATCTGCTTTGAATGCAAGAGGTCCAAATTCAACCCCCAGCATGTCTAGGTATCAGGGACTGGACTGAGGAGGAATGGTGGGGGTCGCCCCCCCCTTCCTGCACCTTCCCAAGAAGAGGACAGTATAGATTTAGAACAGTGGTTTGCAGAAGGTCAGAGTTCAGAGGCTGCAGAGGGGAGAAGCTGGGGAATAGTGGGAGAGCAGCAGCAAGAAGAAAGACCAGGGAAGAGACAGCTAACAGATTCAGTGTCTCTAGAAAGCATTCCTGACCCCACCTCTCCCAGGACCAGGCATGCCTTGAGTGTGGTAGAACAGAGAACTCAAAGGCAGAAAGCACAGGTCAGTCGGCGCAGGGGTGATATAGAATAGGAGGGACTGAGGGGTGGGTCTTTACTCAGAGCCAGTGCCGAATTTACATATAAGCTAAACAAGCTATAGTTTCGGGTCCCACTATCTTGGCCCCCCCCCCAAAAAAAATAAAGGAAAAAAAACCTGTGGGTGTACATTTCCAAAATATAAGATTAAAAAACCTGCATACAGCAACAGTGTTTTGTGTAATAAAATACATATTTTGTTATATGCAAATGGCTTTAGATACCTATTAGGTCCATAAATTACAAATTAGCATAATATTCAACACTACAAACAGCGACAATTTGTTGTTGACAAAGGACAGCTGAGGGCCCCATTACCTCCAGGAGCTTAGGTCAGCAAACTTTTTCAGGAGGGGGCCGGTCCACTGTCCCTCAGACCGCATCAAACATAAATCCAGCCCTGCTTGGAGCAACACCATTATCTAAGAGAGAACGCATTCCTTCATCTCTCTCTGTGAATATTGAATAAACTACTTGGTAAGAACTCTTATTGTTTATCTGCTTCTTGGCATCCCACCGTGGGAGGGATAGGATTCCCTGAAGCGACCAAGATGTATGATAACCTTAGACATTAGCAGTAGATTCGTTGAGTATCCAATGAAGCCGAATGTTGTAGGATTCAGACACATAAAAGAGAGTACTTATTTACAAACATGTGCTCTCCCAAGCCCACATTCCTAGCACGTTCATGCCATAGCTGCCAAGTTATCCCTTTTTTACAGGGATTTTCCCTTATGCTGAATAGGCTTTCTCGCGAGAAAAGGGAAAACTTGGCAGCTATGGTTCATGCTCCCGTCTCAGCGACGTCTACGCTGGCTTGGTCCTGTCCACAGAATGGAAGATGTCCAGGTTCCCCAAAGACGTGCTCCACGGGGTGCTGGCTTCAGGCACCAGACCAACTCTGTGTTACAAAGATGCCTGCAGATGAGACACAAAGGTGGGCAACGTCAACCCCGCTGCATAGCTTCCAAGTATCCCGTATCCGCCGGGAAAACCCCTTTTTTCTCACCGTTTCCCGGCGGTTTCCCGTTTGGCAGAGAATCCCGGCATTGTCCCTTAAATTCGATTCTTCCTGGCGGCCATTTTTCTGGTGCCGCTTTGCCCTTCTATGGGCACCAGAAAATGGCGGCGCCGGAAGTCGCTTCCGCGCATGACCGGAAGTTGCGTGACGCGACTTCCGGTGGCGCTTCGCCCTTCTATGGGCATCAAAAAATGGCGCCGGCGGCGCCGGAAGTCGCTTTTACGTGTTTCCGGTCATGCGCGGAAGCAACTTCCGGCGCTGGCGCCGCCATTTTCTGGTGCCCATAGAAGGGCGAAGCGCCACCGGAACTTGCGTCACGCAACTTCCGGTCGTGCGCGCGCTGCCGATCCCGGATCTTTACGATCCGGACTTGGCAGCTATGCCCCGCTGTGTGGGAATTCCTTGCAGATGATCACAGTGCCTGGAGACATTGTGTATCTGTAGCAGCGAGCGGAGGAGGAATGGCCCTTGGGAGGAGCGTAGAGAGAAGAAAGGCCATGATGCATCTGCAGCAGCTCAAACCGTATGCCTTCATCTGCCCCAGCTGCAACAAAACATGCCTCTCCAGTATCGGTCTCTACAGCCACAGCAGGCACTGTAACTCTCCAAAGGTTTGACTTCACCCCCAAAGCCACGCTCCTCCGTTGTCTCCTGAGAGAGATACGTTGCCAGCAACGTAGCTAAACTGTGCAACGTGTTCCAATGGGGGGCAAAAAAAAAGTGCATCAAAGTTATGCAGTAGGCTACGAAAGCAAACAAAAAATAACAAAATAACAACATTCCTTCCAGTAGCACCTTAGAGACCAACTAGGTTTGTCATAGGTATGAGCTTTCGTGTGCACGCACACTTCTTCAGATACACAGAAGAAGTATCTGAAGTATATGAAGAAGTGTGCATGCACACGAAAGCTCATACCTATGACAAACCTAGTTGGTCTCTAAGGTGTAGGGTTGCCAGACTCAATAGAGGACAGGAGTTCTGTGCCTTTAATTGCCCTGCTCTCTTTTGAGTCTGGAAACCTTAAAGAGAAACCAGCAGACTCTTTGCTTGGAAATTAAACAAAGGGTCTGCTGGTTTCTCTTTAAGGTTTCCATACTCAAAAGAGAGCAGGGCAATTAAAGGCACAGAACTCCTGTCCTCTATTGAGTCTGGCAACCCTACAAAGGTGCTACTGGAAGGATTTTTTATTATTATTTTGTTTTGACTACGTCAGACCAACCTGTAACTAGTACCATGGGGGGCAGTGATAGTCACCAACTTAGATGGCTTTAAAAGAAGATGGGTCATTGGCCTGATCCAGCAGTGGTTTGTTATGCTCTTAACAGCAAAAATAACCATGACTGAAGGGAAGCAACTTTGTCAATACTTTTCAAGAGCCTGGGAATAAGATTAATTTGCCAGGAGTTACATCATATGGTTGCTGAGGGTTTGTTTACAGAACAAAAGCATTTAGAAGAAGCAACTGTTCAAAAGTTTCTATATCACTGTGGTCTTTGGAAGCTTGGTATTGCCAGGAAAGCTATCAATATTTATCTTATGAGCACAAACTCATGTGCACATATGCGTGCACACACACACACACACACACACACACACACAGAGAGAGAGAGAGAGAGAGAGAGAGAGAGCTTGTTTCTTTGACTTCATGCAAATGCTATCAAACAGTGGCTGGAGACATCCTGTCTGTGCAGCAAGTGCAAAGGAAGTGCAGAGATCTCTCCCCCCCCACCCGCTTTGCACTTTGCAAGCAGCTCCGACTTTGCTAGGAAACAGCCTGGGTGAAATCTCAGCAGTTATCTGATTCATTCTGCCTGCTGATTGGTCACTTTCCTTTACCACTGACATCATCTTGTTACCAGGCTAAAAACATCTGAAGCACAACCCTTGATGTTGTCTTCGGTGAGCGGGTTCGGAAAATGACTCTGTTGAGCTGATTGTTTTTGCAGTGGGGGAAAGAAATAGAAAAATTAGACGGTCGCCTAGCAAACAGCTTAGGAAGTTATTTGGCAACCTGCACTTTCTAAAACAGTGGGTTGTGTGTGTGTGCGCGCGCGCGCGCGTTTTTTAATGAATTTATTAGCTACATTCTTGTTTCAATTGTTAGCAACACCTTAAACCACCATCTGTGGTTATAGCATTGCAACCCTTAAACTTAACTCAGGCTGAGTACATTTTAAAGCACCCAAAAAAACATTTAAAAAAAGAATCATGGGAACTGTGGTTTGTTAAGGGTATTGGGAATTGTAGCTTTGTGAGAGGTAAACTGAAGCTCCAAGGATTCTTTGGGTGGGGTGCTTTATATATATGGTGTGTGTGTGCAGAATGGGATAGCTCAGTCGGAAAAGCATGAGACTTTTCATCTCACGGTCGTGGGTTTGAGCCCCACGTTGGGCAAAACATTCTTGCACTGGAGGCAGTTGGACTAGACTAGATGATCCTCTTGGTCCCTTCCAACTTTGCAATTCTATAATGCTACAATTCAAACCTCAGACTCCGGTTTATTTTCATGATGAAGGGAGCGAGTGAATTATTACTTCTGAAAAGTACAATCAGTGCCATAGCTGCATGATAGAGATTCACTCTGAGCTAATTTGCATGATCCAAAAACAGTCCAGGGCCTATGCTTGGATTACAGAAATCTTGCCCAACCTCTTAATTTTTTTCCTGTTTTACAGGAACTGTAAAATAGCTGCCAAGTTCTCCCTTTTTTAAAGGGAAATTCGCGAGAAAAGGGAAAACTTGGCAGCTATGCTGTAAGTACGGTTTTACAGGAGGGATTTTTAAAAAAATCTCCCCTACCTCTTTTCAGTGACCCCCTAGTATCCCCCACCCCAGCACAAGCCTGAACCTCTTCACCATTTATTGCTGTGGCTGGATAAGTCTGGTCTTTCCAGCTCTGCATTGCTTTGTTTACTTGGGCTGCTGATCCAGAACCACCCATGGTCTGTTTCCAGGCCAGGATCTCTCTTTTGTTAGCTGGCTGCCTGCCTGCTCTCTTTCCTTGTGTACTTGGCTCGGTTGGATAGAACTTCCTGTCAATCAGAGCCTAGAGGCTACATTCATGCCATACATTTAAAGCACCATGATACCAGTCTAAACAATCGTGGCTCCCTCTCCCCTGCAAAAAATTCTGGGAGTTGTAGTTCACTAAAGGTACTGAGAGTTGTTGGGAGGCCCCTACGCCCCCTCCCAGAACTACAACTCCCAGACAGGTTTAATAGTCCAGTGTTTCTCAACCTTTTTTGGGCCACGGCACACTTGTTCCGTGAAAAAAATCACGAGGCACACCACCATTAAAAAAGTTAAAAAAATTAACTCTGTGCCGCCCTATATTATAATTATGACTGTAAGAAACACTTGCCAAATATTGCTTTCCGGTGGGTCAGCTTTGTGCATTGGCGGCCGCCAGGCTCGTTTGCACTGAGCTTTGGGAAAGAGGAGGAGAAATATTGCTTTCCGGTGGGTAAGCGCTGGTTATTGGCGGCCGCCAGGCACGTGACAATGCAAATCGCCCTTCTTGTCACCGCACGTCGCGGCACACCAGCCAGTGTGCCGCGGAACAGTGGTTGAGAAACGCTGTAATAGTCATTCCCTCTTCACAAGGGAACTCTGGGAATTGTAGCTGTGCGAAAGGAACAGGGGTCTTCTAACAACTCACAGCTCAGTTCCATGGGGGAAGCTGTGGCGGTTTGAAGTGGTATCGTAGTGCTTTAACTGGATAGTGTGAATGTGGTTTGTTTCCTGCAGTAGTCCAGGAGCCCAGCCATCACAGAGCTTACGTCGGAGAAGGAGGAACTTCTTTTTCCACCTTGAGGGTCACATCCATTCTGGGCAGGCAGTGATGGGCTGAGACAGGGACAAAAGCAGGCAAAGCAATGAATGCAAACGTTACCTTTGTACAGTGTGCTAGTTCCTTCATGCATTCGTACACCTCTCTCTCTGTTCTCCCTCCTCAGCAACCACTGCCAGAGTCCAAGGACACAAGTTTGTGTCTTGGTGGACCACAAACTTGACATGAGTCAACAGTGTGATGCAGCAGCTAAAAAAGCCAATGCAATTCTGGGCTGCATCAATAGGAGTATAGCATCTAGATCAAGGGAAGTAATAGTACCACTGTATTCTGCTCTGGTCAGACCTCACCTGGAGTACTGTGTCCAGTTCTGGGCACCACAGTTCAAGAAGGATACTGACAAGCTGGAACGTGTCCAGAGGAGGGCAACCAAAATGGTCAAAGGCCTGGAAACGATGCCTTATGAGGAACGCCTTAGGGAGCTGGGTATGTTTAGCCTGGAGAAGAGAAGGTTAAGGGGTGATATGATAGCCATGTTCAAATATATAAAAGGATGTCATATAGAGGAGAGAGAAAGGTTGTTTTCTGCTGCTCCAGAGAAGCGGACACGGAGCAATGGATTCAAACTACAAGAAAGAAGATCCCACCTAAACATTAGGAAGAACTTCCTGACAGTAAGAGCTGTTCGGCAGTGGAATTTGCTACCAAGGAGTGTGGTGGAGTCTCCTTCTTTGGAGGTCTTTAAGCAGAGCCTTTGACAGGCATATGTCAAGAATGCTTCGATGGTGTTTCCTGCTTGGCAGGGGGTTGGACTGGATGGCCCTTGTGGTCTCTTCCAACTCTATGATTCTATGATTCCAGGAAGGCATTATTTTTTTAATTAAAAAAATCCACTCGAGGGCATGAAATAGGCTTGGCAAGGGGTGTACCCTGAGGAGAGGGTGTGTGGCTGATGAGAATATGTTGGCTGAGGAGAGTCCCAGGAACCAGGCAGAGAGACCAGGGAGATTGCATTTACCATCTCCCTGGGCCTGAGTTTCCCTTATGGCCGAATGAACTTTCAACCCTAGTGGAATTAACTTTTAAAATGTACCTTACTCATCTAAAGCAATATCATTGTATTTTGTCTATTATTTAGATGTTTTCGCACAGTTTTATATACATATTACTTTTTTTACTTCTCACTTATTCATATACCATATATTCGTGGTATAGATCTCTAGTCTTAATGGGTCTCCTCAGTCCTCTTGCACTCAGGCCCTTCTTGTGAGCTTCCTGGAGGTGTCTGGTGAGAACAGAATGCTGGGTTCGGTGGAACGAACCCAGCATCCTGTTCTCACCAGACACCTCCAGGAAGGGAGGTGTATTTGGCCCGATCCAGCAGGCTCTTCTTACAATGCATGGATGGTATTATTCCAACAGCTGGCTTCTCGGGTGCACGATTCCTCTATGTCCAGGATGGGGAACTTGTAGTCCTTCAAATGTTCTTGGGACTAAACCTCTCATCACCCCTGACCACTGACCATGCTAGCTGGTGCTGATGGGAATGGGTGTCCCATAACTCTTGCTTGGAGGCCTCTAAAAAAGGCAATTAAAACTGTGACCTGGGTGAGGCTTCGATTAGACGGGAACCAGGTAGTGAGCAGGATGTGTACACATTCCAGAGGCCCCATGTCTGGTGGGAAAAGGTGGGGACAATTCTGCTGTAGTTTTCAGTGAGAAGCCTTGCTCTGCATTTGGATTTTGTCCTGTGCAGCTAAATCCTTCCTAGCCTTCCTTTACCAGCAAAATAAAATGCAAACAGAAGGTGTTGGGGGAACCTTCAAAATAGCGGAGGAATCTGCTAACTTGGCGACATTCCTTTCCGTAATCCTTAACCGACTTTCCCTGCACTCAGGCTCCATGCATTATGTATTTAAAGCTCATTTGAAGCATATGACATTCCCCACAAAGAATCGTGGGAACGGAAGTCTACCCCCTAACAGAGCTATAATTCCCAGCACCCTTAACCAATTACAGTCTCCATGATTCTTTGGGGAAAGTCATGTGCTTTAATGGTATAGTGCATCTGCGGTCTCAGAGTCGAGGGCTATCCGCAGTGGGCCCTTTGAACAACCTCAGTCTGGACCTGTTCGTCCTGGGTGCTGGTGGTGCCACAGTCCCAGCAGATGAAAAAGCTGGGAGACAGGAGACCTGGATTTGGTTGTTTGAGGTGCCACTGCTCAACCTTCTGGCCTTTGGGCAAATCGCTTTCACCTCTAATTACCCTACTTGTAAAATAGGGATGATGTCCTGCATGCTCACTAGTGTCAACATTGCATGTGACACTGTGTCTTGGCGTGAGAACTGGTGCTTGTCGGGACAGGTGTTGAAATACAAATGCACAGACAGACAGTCCCTCCTTTAAATTGCTTCCAACCGCAATTATCATCCACATCAGGAGTGCAAAAAATCCACGTGACCTAGTCAAGTTCCTTCTTTTAAAAAGCTTTTTATAATCTTCTTTTATAATCTTTGTTTTGTGTTTCCCCCCCATCTCCCTCTACTTCCCTATGTTTTTCTCTGCCCTTCTGCCCTTCCTGTTGTGTCACACAGTTTTAGACTGAGACAAATGCTCTCCTTTCTTTGCTTTTCTGCAGGTTCACTGGGTTAGGTTTCGTTTCGTTTTTGTAGCTTTGAACATTACGATTTCGTGCAGCCTGGTAATTCCAGTTGCTTCACTAAAAATGATTTTTTGAAATGAAATATTTGACTGTTATTGTTAGAAATGGCCTTGCAATGATAGAAAACTATTTATTAACTAATTAATTAATCATATATACAATCCATGCTCTAATCATTCCATGTGAGCTTCCCCCAGTTTTCCTGGCTGAAATGTATCCTTGAACTCCGATAATGCTTGTTTCCTTCCTGGATGGAAAAGGGTGTCCTTGCTTGTTTGGGATTCTGTACAAAGGCAAAATTCGCACTCATGACTCCACCCACTTTTGCCTATGTCTCCGCCCGCCACTGCCATATGGCCCTCAAGAGGCTGCCCAGAAAGGAACTCAGCCCTTATTTTTTATTTCTGGCATTGTATCTTTGTAGACGGCTCAGAGACTGCTTCATTTTTTTTGCCCAAGTGTAGTACTTTACATTTCTCCTTGTTAAAATTCATCGTTTGCTTTGGCCCAGTTGTCAATCTGTTAAGGTCATTTTGAAGTGTGATCCTGTCCTCTGGGGTATTAGCCACCCCTCCCAATTTGGTGTCATGACTGTCTGCAAACTTGCTCAGGATGCCCTCAAGCCCATCATCCAAGTCATTGATAAAGATGTTGAATAAGACTGGGCCCAAGACAGAACCCTGTGGCACCCCACTAGTCACTACTCTCCAGGATGAGGAGGAGCCATTGATGAGCACCCTTTGGGTTCGGTGAGTAAGCTAGTTACAAATCCACTGAATGGTAGCATTGTCTAGCCCGCATTTAACCAGCTTCTTTACAAGCATATCATGGGGCACCTTGTCAAAGGCCTTGCTGAAATCAAGATAGGCTACATCCACAGCGTTCCCTTCATCTACCAGGCTTGTAATTCTGTCAAAAAATGAGATCAGATTAGTCTGACATGACCTATTTTTCAGAAATTGATCAAGTGAGTGGTTGCATAGGCTCTGGTTCGACTGTTGTTGTTGTTTAGTCGTTTAGTCGTGTCCGACTCTTCGTGACCCCATGGACCATAGCACGCCAGGCACTCCTGTCTTGCACTGCCTCCCGTAGTTTGGTCAAACTCATGTTCGTAGCTTCGAGAACACTGTCCAACCATCTCGTCCTCTGTCGTCCCCTTCTCCTAGTGCCCTCAATCTTTCCCAACATCAGAGTATTTTCCAAGGATTCTTCTCTTCTCATGAGGTGGCCAAAGTATTGGAGCCTCAGCTTCACGATCTGTCCTTCCAGGGAGCACTCAGGGCTGATTTCCTTAAGAATTGATAGGTTTGATCTTCTAGCAGTCCATGGGACTCTCAAGAGTCTCCTCCAGCACCATAATTCAAAAGCATCAATTCTTCGGCGATCAGCCTTCTTTATGGTCCAGCTCTCACTTCCATACATCACTACTGGGAAAACCATAGCTTTAACTATACGGACCTTTGTAGGCAAGGTGATGTCTCTGCTTTTTAAGATGCTGTCTAGGTTTGTCCTTGCTTTTCTCCCAAGAAGCAGGCGTCTTTTAATTTCGTGACTGCTGTCACCATCTGCAGTGATCAAGGAGCCCAAGAAGGTGAAATCTCTCACTGCCTCCATTTCTTCCCCTTCTATTTGCCAGGAGGTGATGGGACCAGTGGCCATGATCTTGGTTTTTTTGATGTTGAGCTTCAGACCATATTTTGCGCTCTCCTCTTTCACCCTCATTAAAAGGTTCTTTAATTCCTCCTCACTTTCTGCCATCAAGGTTGTGTCATCTGCATATCTGAGGTTGTTGATATTTCTTCCGGCAATCTTAATTCCTGCTTGGGATTCATCTAGTCCAGCCTTTCGCATGATGAATTCTGCATATAAGTTAAATAAGCAGGGAGACAATATACAACCTGGTTCGACTAGCTCCCTGCATCTTTGCAGGTAGCCCTGACCCAGGGCACCAACCATAGGTCAGCCTCGGGTGAACACCTGGGACAGTGGAAAGCAGGAACCCTGCTAGTCCTCCACCCAGATGTCCCCTGGACTCAGGCTCAGGGCACAACCCCTCACAGGGATGACCAAACAATGAGTCTGTGGATTCCTTTAGCGGGTTGTTGTTGTTGTTGTTGTTGCAGCAGCCAGTGCATAGAGGGCCACTTTGTGTGTTACGAGGTTGTTATTAACACACGAAAGAAACTAAACCTGAGGTTGATCACAAATACAAAGTCTGTATGTGTGCAGGACCTTGTTGTTGCATCCATACAACACTGCAGTGGGCATCACTTGAAAATGCAGCTTAAAAAAGGCATTTCTTAAGGAAACTGATGAGAGACTGACCAATAAACATGATATACAAAGGTGAAGTCAGAATCAAAGTTAGCAAGTCATTTGTCTAGAATTGGGGTCAATAGCAAATACTCTTGTGGGGTTAGCTCTGGAATATGACGAGTTTTCAGCCCCTAATATTTCCCTGCAACGGCATGGTTTTACAAATAACCGACCATAATAATAATAATAATTATTACTTCAATTTATTACCGGTAGTTGTTTGACACATATGTAGTCTCCAAACAACTTACAAAATTTAAAAGTATAAAGGATGGCATAACATCAGAAAAAGAACAATGCATTAAAACCATACAATCATTTGTGAAACAAAAACAAAACAGCAGCTTAAACACACAATCAACAGACAGTAGAACAGTCACCACCATCTGTGAAGTGCCTGGAAGAAGAGATCATTTTCTACTTGGATGTTAATGGTGGTGCCAAGTGGGCCTCATTGGGGAGAGCATTCCACAAGCAAGGAGCCACAACTTAAAAGGCCCTTTCCCAGATAATGGGCAGCTGGTAACTGTACAGAGGGGATAAAAAACATACCTCCCTCCTGCAGTTTGAATTTGTACAGTCCAGGGAAGACACAGCCACACATGAATCACTTCTCACCAGAGTTCTTGGGTTAGACTTGGGCCTTAAAAGTCCTACTACTCATAAGGGAGAGAGATGGGGGGAGAGGGAGAAGGGGAGAAAGAGGGAGGGAGAGGGAAGGGAGGTGGCCTGGAAGGCAAAGATGAGCCGCGGGTAAAATATAATCATTTATTTTGCAGGACACTTTTTACAGTATATGTTGCAGGCTATATGCAACATTTAAAAGGAGAAATGTGGAAATGGGCTTCAGTAATAGGAATCCTTAGAATGGTAAGAAGTTGTTGTAATTGTTTAGTCGTTTAGTCGTGTTCGACTCTTCGTGACCCCATGGACCATACCACGCCAGGTGCTCCTGTCTTGCACTGCCTCCCACAGTTTGGTCAAACTCATGTCCGTAGCTTCGAGAACACTGTCCAACCATCTCGTCCTCTGTCATCCCCTTCTCCTAGTGCCCTCAATCTTTCCCAACATCAGGGTCTTTTCCAAGGATTCTTCTCTTCTCATGAGGTGGCCAAAGTATTGGAGCCTCAGCTTCAGGATCTGTCCTTCCAGTGAGCACTCAGGGCTGATTTCCTTCAGAATGGATAGGTTTGATCTTCTTGCAGTCCATGGGGCTCTCAAGAGTCTCCTCCAGCACCATAATTCAAAAGCATCAATTCTTCAGCGATCAGCCTTCTTTATGGTCCAGCTCTCACTTCCATACATCACTACTGGGAAAACCATAGCTTTAACTATACGGACGAAGAAGTAGCTTCTCATTTTCTTCTGAGTTGGACTATCTAACAATGCTCCCGGGATTAGTCTGTATGGTGGGTTTTTTCCATATTTCCTGTACAACAGTAAAGGAACTGCTCAGCTTCGCAAAAGAGAATGAAACAGAAGTACGGGGCTAGCTGGCTTTGCATATCCGTGCAGAAAAGCCAGCTAAACACATTCCACTTCTGGCTAACTCAGCCAATTCTGCATTGGCCTGCTGGAATCCCTCAGTTTCGAGGACTCCGCTGTTTGAAGGGCTATCCACTCCCATGTCCAGTTTAAAGATTTATTTTGACCCTAATAAAGGAGAGCAGAGCTTCCAACATATATTAAAACATAATAAAACACCAAACCTAAAAAAACCCAAAACCCTTCCATATACAGGGCTGCTTTCACATGTCTTCTAAAGGGTGGATAGTTACTTATCACCTTGGCTCAAGGGTCATATAACTCCATACCCTCCAACATTTTTTCTTATGAAAATAGGGACATCCTAAGGAAAAGCGGGACATTCTGGGATCGAATCAGAAACTGGGGTGGCTTCTGTAAATCTGAGACTGTCCCTTGAAAAGATGGACACTCACTTGGAGGTTCTGACATAATGATAGCTTCTATATCCATAGTCTAGTCCACTGATGAGGGGCACTGAAGTGGCTCTGTGGATAGCCAACATACTTGCCAGCAAATGCCGACGAATTACACCTCCCATTGTTCCTCCCATTTGCTAGTTGGAGCTGGTGGGAGCTGAAGCCCAACAACATTGGGAGGGCACCATGTTGGCCATCCTTGCACTGTAGAACATAAACATTTGCCTCCGTCTGGCTCTGTGGACTTGGGCTTTGCCTTCGTCCTAATTATATGCTCTGTCTAGCTGTGCATTAGCACAGAGGCAAGTAGTCCTGACTCATCGTTTTTTCACCATCCTCACGACCCGAGGCAAACAGACTTCGCTGCGCACTCTCCAAACAGTCCCAATTTCCCCTTGGGCAAATACCTAATCTTGTCCTGCCTTGCAGCACAGCTGTCTTGTTTCTACATGTGCAAGCAAACTATCCCATCGCTGGGGATATTAATTAATTGTTATTATTTTTTTGCTGGGGGCAACGACTGTCTTCCTGGAGGAGCACCCCAGCAACAATCGGCACCGTGTTTTGCAGACGTGTGTACGACTTATTTTCCTTCCACCTTGCAAGGTAATTGGCCTTTGCAGCTGGATGTGGCGTTGATGACAGAGCCTTGAGTTGGAAGATAAACATAAGATTCCCTGATTCTATGAGCTACTATAGAGCCTGCTAGGTAGACTACCTAAGCCTAGAAGGCTTGTGCTACAGCTGTGAGCAGATGACAAAATCTCTCAACCAATGGAAGCAAGGCATGACCCGCTCACCTCGCAAATACCAGAGTTTTGGTTTGTTACTAGTAACAAGCGTGCTCTGGTCCATGGGGTCGCGAAGAGTCGGACACGACTAAACAACAAAACAACAACAACTAGTAACAAGTGACTAATTATTAATAAATATTATTCATTACTACATTATTAATAAATCTCAAGGAGACTTGGGGTGTCGTGGAGAGATGAAGGGGGAAATCCTCACCACACCCCCACACCCAAATTGCCCCCAGTTCTGGTCCACCACTAATAATAATACCAGTGACTACATTACTAATTATCCATTGCACATGATAATGGTGATGCTGTCATGTGCTATGGGGAGGTGAGAGGGACCAACAGCATCCTGGTAGCTTGGGTTGTATCCAGTTTTAGTTATACTCAGAGTAAACCCATTGAAAGCCAGAGAGGATATTGGTTTGGTGTTGTTTTTTTTTGTGTGTGTGGGGTCTTTGGATGAAGCGTGGTATACAGATTTAATAAAGAACAATAATGTTAATCGATTTATAAAAATATTTCTGTACCTCCGTATCGTAAAGTATCACGGCGCTGTACAAAAACAAAACGCAGTTCAAACAAGCAATCGTCAAAGTGTCTGGCTGATCAGTTTAAAGAGATGCAAAGGCCTGTCACCATAATAATAAAAATAAAAATTTCAGGAGACATCTAGTGGAGGCCAGCCTCATCCAATCTGCTTCCAGTGTCAAAGGTGGGTCCCTGTGTTGAGCTTTTACATTGCTTGTTAACCTGCATCGCAGATGGCAGATATGGTGGCAGCACTGGGTCTCCAGTCCCACATTGTTCCTGACATTTTTATGTGTGACATGAAAAAAAAAGTACTTCTGAGCTATCTGCAGGCCATGTGTGCAAAGGTGTAAATGCAGTTTTAAACTAAGATAGAATGCAGAAGAAGAGCATTTCGGAACCATACACGTATTACACTCTTCCTAGACTTGATGCTTTCCTTACAGCTGTTGGGGGGGGGAGTGACTAAACCCTGTAATGTCATCTGTGAAAATGCCCTTTTGCTTAAGCTCCCACATTTGAATTGGATCTGAAATTTTGAAAACACCCTATTTTATTTAGTTATTTAAACCATTTTCCAGCCCACCCTTCAGCATTTCCACAGCCATTCTGGGTGGCTACTGTAAGAACAGAATGCTGAGCTGGATGGACCATAGAACCCTGATCCAGCTGTTTCTATGTTCGTTGCTGTTCTAGGGGTAGATAATGAAAAGCAGGTAATTAAAAACAACAGGCCAACTGATTAAAATCCACAATAAAGCAGCAACAATGGAATCCTATGTGCTCTCACTTGTAAGTTTCCCTCTGTTTCCGTGGGGCTGCAGTCCTACATTCCCACGACACTCAGTCAGACACATCCAAACAGTATTATTATTATTATTAATATTATGTGTTAATTGCGTTACTCTTGAGCAGGGCAACCCAAAACAAACAAACAAACAAACAAACAAACAAACCAAAAACTCCACATAGCTAGATTAAAACCAGGGGGAGGGGAATAATGCATTTAAAAAATCCCACCCACTTCTAAAAGGCTACTTGTAGCCAAAGGCAGACCTGGTTATAGAGAAAAGTATTTGTGCCAGGCAAGCCTCCCTGGGGAGAGCATCCCACAAACAGGAGCCGCCACAGAAAAGGCCCATTCTTGCGTTGCCACCCTCTGGACCTCTTGTGGCGTGGGCACACAGAGAAGGGCCACAGAAGATGATCAGTAGGCATATATAAGGTTGTGCATTGTTGACTCTGTCCAGGGCCAGAGTCTTATACAGTGGAACCTCGGTTTATGAACACCTCGGTTTATGAATTTTCGGTTTATGAACGCCGCGGACCCATCTGGAACGGATTAATTCACTTTCCATTACTTTTAATGGGAAAGTTCGCTTCAGTTTATGAACGCTTCAGTTTATGAACAGACTTCCGGAACCAATTACACCCATGTTTCAGTTTATGAACGCTTCAGTTTAAGTACTTCGCGGACCAGTCTGGAACGGATTAATCCACTTTCCATTACTTTCAATGGGAAAGTTCGCTTCAGTTTATGAACGGTTACTCCGCGGACCGTCTGGAACGGATTAATCCACTTTCCATTACTTTCAATGGGAAAGTTCGCTTCAGTTTATGAACACTTCAGTTTATGAACAGACTTCCGGAACCAATTGTGTTCATAAACCGAGGTACCACTGTACAGCATATAGCAAAGCAAGAGGAAGTTACGTGTTTTTAAATACTAGCTTTCCCTTTTCTGCTGGTTTGTGGAGGGTGTTTGCAGAAGAAGAAATGTAAATGTAAAAGCAAAACCAGTTTTAGATTAATTTTTTTTTGTATGGTTTAGTACAGCATAACTCAGTCAGTAGAGCATGAGGCTTTTAATCTCAGGGTCCTGGGTCCCGGCCCCACACTGGGCAAAAATATTCCAGCACTGCAGGGGGTTGGACTAGATGACCCAGGGGGTTGGACTAGATGACCCACGGTGCCCCTTCCAACTCTACCATTCTATCATTCTGCCTCCCTTTCCTGCGCCTTCCAAAGCAGCAGTAAGCACTGAGAGACGGGGGCGTGACCACCTCGTGGGTGCGTTTTCCGCACCTCCAGCCCATGGACATGGCCCGCGTCCCATTGGCCAAGGGAAGCCCCGCCTCACGCCACCTGGCCCCACCTCCTCCGCCCCCTATAGGTTGCCGAGAAGCTCCCCTCTTCTCTCCGCCCCGTTTGCGCGACGGCCCCTCCCTCCAACTCAGAGACTGCCCGGAGATGGGGAGCGGGAGAACGCTCGGCCGATTGGCTGGCTCTCGCCAGCGCCTGCGATTGGCCAGCCGGGGGTTGGGGTAGGCGTGCCCGAGGCGCGGCGATTGGCCTCCGCCGAGGGGTGTGCGCGCGAGGGAGAGCCGCGGTTGGTGGGCGGGGCGGGGATGGAAGCGGCTGTTCCTGAGCGGCTGAAGCCGAAGCGCTTCCAGGGGGGCGGGAGGGGAAAAGAGGAGGAGGAGGGGAGCGGCGGATGGGGGCGGCGGCCGGAGGCGCTGAGCGTTGAGCTAAGGCAGCCGCTGCAGCCAGTCGCCTCCCTCTGCCCCCGCTGGCTCCGGCAACCATGAACAGGGGCGCCGCTTCTTGCCCTTCGTCCGTCCCCGGCGGCAGCGGCCACGGAGAGTGCCGGCGGGTCTGTAGCAACTGCCGGAAAGTGCTGAGGCAGGTGGGTGTACGTCGACCCCCGTCACGCTCCTCACACAAAAACACACACACACTCCTCCGCGCGTGCGCGCGGTGCTGTGGAACGTTGGGGAGCAGCGCGCGCGGAGCGGGGGGGGGCGGTGGCGGGGAGCCCGGTCGGAGGAGGCGACTTTGCTCGGAGCGCTGCCCGAAGGGGCTCGGAGATGCTGCTCGCCGCTCCAGATTGCAGACCGTTGGGCTGCTGCGCTCGGGACACGCCCCCTCGGCCAACTCTTATAAAGGGGGGGGAGGGGCTCTTTCACCTTCGCGTAGGGCTGCTTGTGTATGTGTGTCAGTCAGGGCTATCCCAAAGCAAAGGATAGCATATATAATGAGGCGTTAAATGTGTGTAAGTGTGAAATCTGGTGCGCCTGTGAGGTACATTGGTAGCTCCCATGTTCTCCTCAAGAGTAGACCCACTGAAGTCCCATAGGCATGGCTGACTAAGGGTCTGCTGGTTTCGGTGGGTCTGCTCTGAGGAGGAGTTAACTGAGATACAAAACTGTAGCCCTCGTCCGAGTAGACATACTGAAGTCCCATGGGCATGGCTGACATGGGCCTCCTGGTTTCAGTGGCTCTACTTGTGAGACAGCCAGGGGTTGCCTGCAACTAACTTCTAGGACCCTCAGAAATGAATGTATCCAGGTTAGCCATGTCCATTAATTTCAGTGGGTCTGCTCTGAGGAGGACTTAGCTGGGATACAACCCTATAGCCCTCCTCAGAGTAGACCCACTGAAGTCCCATGGGCATGGCTGACTTGGGTCCCTTGGTTTCAGTGGCTCTACTTGTGAGTACTGTACTGTAGCTAGAACCTGGACAGCTGGTGTTGCCTGCAACTAACTTCTAGGACCCTCAGAAAGGAATGTATCCGGGTTAGCCATGCCCATTAATTTTGGAGGGTCTGCTCTGAGCAGGACTTAATTTGGGTACAGTACAACCCTATCTCTAAATACATATGTAGATCTAGTTACAGGTAGGTAGCCGTGTTGGTCTGAGTCGAAGCAAAATAGAAAAATTCCTTCAGTAGCACCTTAAAGACCAACTAAGTTTTTATTTTGGTATGAGCTTTCGTGTGCATGCACACTTCTTCATCTGAAGATTCCCTGCAGTGCTGGAATTTTTCTACATATGTAGAGAGAGAGAGAGAGCAGTTTGTGTATTTTTCTATCCAGTAGTAAAGTTGTATAAAAATAGGTATGATTTGCCTAGTACAGCTGTGTAAAAATAATAATAACCATATCCAGCTGGATGTAGACTTACCGTAACTGCAATCCTAACCGTTTTTTGCTCACAAGTAAGTTGTGCTGGTCCCAGTGGGGCTTGCTCACAGGTAAGTGGGGTTGGGACTGCAGCCGTAAGTTAGCCATGCATTAGCCTCATTGCAGTCCATGGGACAACTGACAGTCCTTTCACCACATTTACTTGGGACTAAGCCCTGTTGAGTTCAATAGGACTTACTTCTAAGTAGATGTGATGTGGTTAGGTTTGTGCTGTTAATTACGACTAACTAAAGTCCCATCATTGTAATGAGGCTAAAGCGTGGCTAAATTAGTCTGGAGCCAGCCCATTATTTTTATATTACAAAGTGTATTGGGCTGGATGCTTTTAAGTGCTAGCTATATTAAAGTTATTTGGTTGTTTTAAAAAGTTTTAAAACTGTGTTCTTTTGTTTATATATTATGTAAGGTTGTTTATAATTGCATAGTAAAGTAGGATAATACTGTACATATTATATGTATGTATTGTATATTAAAATTGTATAAAATATGCATATTATCATTTTAATACAATATATGCATAATTTATTATTTGTTCATGTGCTTTTAGCGTGACTTGTCCTTGAAAGGTGCTCAGTGTGGTTACACTTGGTACCGAACCACTTAAACAAAAGCATAATAATAATAATAGCTATTGATAAAAATTGTATACAGCCTGGCAGCATCAAAAAATAGCAGATCATGTTGTCAGTAAAAGAAAAAGGGGTGGTATGGTGGTGGATTGGTTTCACATACCATCTAAATGAAGATAGTACAATAGGATGGGTGTGTGTTTGTGTATAGAATAGTGCAATAGGATGTGTGTGTTTGTGTATAGAATATCTGCCAAGTTCTCCCTTTTTTTAAGGGAAATTCCCTTATGCTGAATAGGCTTCCTCGTGAGAAAAGAGAAAACTTGGTAGCTATGTATCTGATTCATACAATTGCCCATTGAGTTTTTAATGGGTCTCCTCTAAGTATAACAAATACAAATTTTCATCTTTACTTGAAAATAAAGCTTCACTGAGATCAGTAGGGCTTACTTCCAGATAAGAAAGTGTACAATTCCAGCCCTGGGGAATGTTGTCTTCTGTTTGTAATCCTTGTACTGAAGAAGAAGAAAAAGGTTCAGTAGGATATGTCAGAAAGTATATACCAGTAAATTTCAGAGCTAACCTAATTGCCTTAATACCAAAGTGCCTATATATTTCCATTGCTTAGAAGTAAATGATGTGCTAATGCTAAAAATGCAGGTTAATGACTTGCACATTTCTAACATTTACTGTGGGCAGTCCTCCAAAAATCTTAAGAATTGCTAGTAAATGCTAACATTCACTAAGTCTGACACTTACTGTAATAAGTGTATACTTTTCTCTCTGTGTGTGATCCTGTTAAAACAAGTACCTTTAAACAGTAAGGTAAAGATAATCACCTTTAAACAGTGTGATCCTGGGTGGGCAGGGCTGAAAGGAAGGGAACTGAAGGTAGTTCATCTACCTCCTGCATTCTCCAGTGCCCTGAGAACAGAGGACGGCTCTTGCTCACCTTTGTCCTTTTCTGTTTTTTCCACATTCCCAAAAACCATTCACCTCCCATGGGAAATAAAGGGAATGAAATTCACTGTTGTATGTGTGCTCCTGATTTGAAGATGTGCCAGGGGACTGGGAAGGCGTTGGATCTTTTGGATCCAAGCACACCCTTGGCATGCCCCCCTTTTTTCTCTCTCTGCTGAGATCAGTTCTGACAACAATAGGGGAAGGGGCTGTGGAAGGTTCTATAGCAATGGGGAGGTGGGATCCAACACTGGATCTCCCTCTCCAAGGTTGAGGAGTTTTCTTTCTGTTCTTATAGAGGGTGCTCCAATGATTCCTATGGCCCCTGGGATATCCTTCCAGGGGCCATAGGATTGTAGGACCTGTCCTGTTGGTTTCAGTGGGAGGGACTTGGATTGTGAAATCAATTAAAGGGGCTTGACTTTGGCAGGGTTGTGCTCTCTCTGTACTTGATGTGGTATATGTCTGTATGAAATTCTTATTTTGCTGTACCTTTGCCTTCTGTATCACTACTTCACTTATCCATTGGAATTTTTATAATATGTCTTGTCCCTAAAATCTCAAGACCTTCAAAAGAATAAGAACAAACACTGTCTAAATTCTATATTTGGTTTGTGCACCCTCTTTCCAAAGACAAGAGGAAGCTAGTATGTGGCTGAAGCTCAGTGGTAGAGCATCTACTTGTCCCACGTTAGATCCCAGTTGTCTCCAGGTACGGTTAGGAGAGACTCCTGTCTGGAATTCTATGGAGCTGCTACTGGTCAGTGTTGACAAAACTGAGCTAGATGGATATGATGGTCTGACTCAGCAAAAGGCAGCTTCCTACACCCCCTCCCTTTTTGTAGCTTCAGGTTGAGCTTCCTCCTGCCAGCCAGAAGATGCTCAAAAAAAATCCCACTTTAATATCAAGTGCAAGCACGCATGTACTTTAAAGACAAATATTTATATGTAGGTGTTTTCATGTGTTTCTAGTTTCTCTGCTGCTTTTTCCTTAATCTTAATTGAGAGGTCTTGATTTACCGTACTTTTAGAAGAAATTCAGGTTTTGGCTGTGGTGTAACTTTGTGGAAGGCTGCAAAACTGATGTGTGTCTATTGAGATGATTTCTCCTTGCATTAGTGCCCATCAAAATATTTAATGCCTAAGCTTATGATGTTGACTGAGAACTGGAGTAAATTGAAGAAGTGAATAATGGTAGTATAGTTGATGGTAAAGTCAGATTGACTGAGTGGTTCATCCTCCTAGGTATTGTTATCAGCGCAAAGCCTATGGGATAGTTTGCAGAATAAATATAAATTATATTTGTGCATTAGACTGACAGTCTAACTTAAATTGTTCCCCTCTCTTTTTATGACAGCTCTGTCCCTTCTACCGGGGGGGGGGTGTGTCTTGCAATTAAATGACCTAACTTAGTCATACTCATTTTTTCAGTTGGTCTGCTGGGTGTAAAACTTAGCTATCATAGTCCTCTCCCCCCCCCCCCCGTTGCCATGGAAATATTATCTTTGCCCCAAGTAATCTGAGCCAGACTAGAACCCTTTTTGGGGGGTTGGGGGATAGATTGTAACTAGACACATATATCAGATAGACACTGAATATGCTTCATCCTGTAAGATTGCAGCCAATACCAATGATGTCACTAAGCAAACCAGGGTTTTCATTGGTTTCAATGTTGTCAGACTAGAATGCAGAAATTACCCTTGCAAGCCTCCAGCCTTAATGTAGGATTGAAGCAGAAACCTCCTACCTGTACCTTCTAACTAATTCTCCCTTTTGTATTGATATTGATTCCTGTTGGTTTTGCCTCTGCAACACTAAGCCTCAGTGCTGCATATAATATCTTACTGAAGACATCCTGCAGGAGAGAGAGAAAGAGAGATGGACTACATCTCATCTTCCTTATCTCCACCCACATCTGACATACATTTTTGCAAGGAGCACTGTCCTCTTCATAACCTTGACTTCAATGTGTGGGTCTGCTATGAGGGTGAAGAAAGAGAAGGGGAAAGAAACTTTTATCTTTTGAACTGTGTATCCTCTCTGTATATGTAGAGTATGTCAAAATAAATGCCTCCCAACTCTATATAATCTCCCTGCTCTTTTTTTATGCTTACACTTTCTGTAGCAGCTATAGCTGTATTGTGTGTCTGATTTTAGATTTTGTCTCCATGACAAATCACTTATTATTAGATCCCCCCCTCCCCTTTCCGTATATGAACGTCATGTATGTGTGTCCCCTCGGGAAATCTGGCTTTCTTGGAAGCTTATTGGGGGGTTCCTCAGTAAAATTACTACAGTAATGCCAAGCAAAATTCTCTAGAAGATATCTTGCCCACATCTTCTGTTGAGTGCTGGGTATGTTTCACTGGCAGGGTTTTTCGAACATGGAATTCCCCTTCTAACTGCTCTCTTCCTCCTGCCTTCTGCTAGTAGGCATCTCTTTGTTAAGTGAATGAATGGGGGCTCCTTGCACATAGCTGCATGCATCCAGTAGACCGGAGCAGTACTCCCAACACTGGCATTAGAAGAGGGCATTTCAAGCTTCCTTGTGAATCCAGCCAGCCAGGAGGGGGAAGAACACCTTTGAGTAGAAGCTTCCATGTGCTGCCTGCCTCTCTGCAGCTGCCATACTTAGCAATTTGAGGGTTGCAAGCTAATCCTCCGTTGCTGGGTGTGAAGCATCTTTGGCCCTACTTGCTGCAAGATTAGCTCCCTGCCTAGAACTTTGCAGTCCCTCCACCTCAGTTTCTATGTCTCTTCCCTTTTGGGGAGGGAGGACTCTGTACTATGGCACAGTGTGCTTCATACTGGCCAAGTGGGACCCAGCAAGGGATAGGGGAGAAATTCTGTTTGCATTTTAATGCAAAACTATCTTATTTGTATTTCCCGCACCCCAAAAATGTGAATCCAAATGAAGCTATCCTTCAAAATGTGCACTTTTCTGAATTTTGCAATTCAGTTCTCCAACCGGATAATGTGCACAAAAGCATGTGCATAAAAACGTATATATTGGTGAAAATAACATAAAAAATGTTGGGGTGTGTTAGGGAACAAAATTACATGCAGAAATGTATATATTAGGAGAAATGTACACTAAAATGCTGACAAATTACTGTGCTGACTTTTTTTATTAAGGCGGCTTGGTCAGGATTCCATACATTTCATGTAAGGTCCCAGAATACCAAGTGATGTGTGGAGATTTTGAGATGGATATTATTCAGCAGAATAATTGATGCAGTAAGGGTTACAGGATGATGGAAAAAAGTGGTACAGTATGTGAAAGATATGATACCCCAATTCTTTGCAGTTTTAAAATTATGCAATGTGCTCAAAAGAGGACCAAATCTTGATGGTCACATAATCTGTTGCTAGAATCATGAATCATTGTATGTAGGAAGGATCATTGTATGTAGGAAGACTCCTTTGTTAGTGAGAATCTTGATTCTTGATTCCTAGTATGAATTCCTTAAAATGTAGGTTTTAAGAAAATGGTGTATGGATGCTGTTCAGATGTAAGTAAGTAATATAAACATGGCTGTTTTTGCCTGTATAAGGATGTTGCAGAAAGTAATATTTCTAGATTGAACTATTTAACCTGGGAAGTTGTGTGTTTGGGGTGATGAATGAGTATATTTTCATCCTTGGATCTCTCTGTACTGTTGAGGCTGGTTTCTGATTTACTGAGATGTGGGTAAGTAAATTCCTATGACAACAACCTCTCTGATATTTGATCTCTGTGTCATGTACATTCTGTTTAAAAAGATCAATATTTATAGGGTGCCTTTCAGGTGCTAACCCCCCCCCCCCAGCTACCCACAACATATTAAAAACATAAAATTCATAATGTGATTATAAACTGTGAAACCACACAATCCGTAAAACATTAAAACAACTAAAAATATTATAGCAACAGCAATAAACAGTATCAATATAAAAAAAACAAGTGGCACAGCATAGTTCTAAAAGAACAACAGCTGTGAAATACAAAACAGCTAAAATAGCAAGTGAAAGCATTTTGCAACAAAAAAGTATTTAGACTGTTTTACAAGCCATTAACACAGAGGCCATATGAATATGCCTAGGGAAGGGGTTCTATAAACATAGGACCACCTCTGAATCAGTGGTGCAGTTAGCATCCTGAGAATATCGTTGCTCTCTTTCTTGAGGTGTGGTTCCTAGCCCTCATGGCTGTGAATAAGAGGGTGAAAATAAGCTGGCTGTGTTTGGAAAATAAGCCAAGAATTGAATAGCGCTTCCAGGGTCATGAGGCCAATTGGTTACCTGTTACTCCCCCTCCCACTTTTCTGTCTGTCTGTATCCAAACTAAATGATGCTTCCTGCCTTTTCCTACATGGCTTGCTTCTGCAGTCTGGGTTACCATTGTATGAGTAGTCAACAACATGTTCCTTTGCCTAAAAGGGGGGAAAGTATTTGAAAACCTTCAAAGCCAATGCAATTGGGCAAATTAAGTTAGTTTCCTTATTTTGATTTTTTTGGGGGGGGAAGAGAGGGAGGCTGACTAATGATTTGGGCACAGGTCACACACAGCTACTTTTCCTTACCCTCTTGTGGTAAAGCTACCCATGCATCCCTTGTCACAGTTTATTTTATTACACAGTTTATTTTATTACATTTTTTATCATGCTTTCTACCCCTCAGGGAAATTTGAATTGACCCTAAATGCATATAAAATTCATAAAAAGGTGAAAAAAGAGTTTGATATAAATGCCAGAATTTTAGCAGGAGCATTAATAATGCTAGTCTTTTGGGCATTAAATAATAAAATAATTTAAATGGTTTTCAGAAGGCAGATGAATGCCTTTTCTCATAGGAAAGCTCTTCTGAGAAGAAATGTGCCATACCTTAGAACAGTGTTTCTCAACCTTTTTTGGGCCAAGGCACACTTGTTCCATGAAAAAAATCACGAGGCATACCACCATTAAAAAAGTTAAAAAATTTAACTCTGTGCCGCCCTATATTGACTATAATTATAACTGTAAGAAACACTTGCCAATTGCTGTGTTGGTTGCAATCTCCTGTAATAAGGCTTCACAAGCCGCTGATTTCTCTGCCAGCACAATCCTTTGCTCAGCAAGTTTCAGGTTGAGCTCATCCAGCCAGCTTCTTTAAGTTTGTCTAAATTTTAGTTTAGTTTGTCTAAATTTTGCCGCGACGTGCGGCGACGAGAAGGGCGATTTGCATTGTCACGTGCCTGGCAGCCGCCAATTAACACCACTGACCCGCCGGAAAGGAAGCAGGCCGGGTCACGACGCTTAACCTTGCGTCGTGACCCGGCCGGCTTCCTTTCCGGCGGGTTAGCGCTGTATATTGGCAGCCGCCAGGCACGTGACAATGCAAATCGCCCTTCTCGTCACCGCACGTCGCGGCACACCAGCCAGCGTCTCGCGGCACACTCGTGTGCCGCGGAACAGCGGTTGAGAAACGCTGCCTTAGAAGGCCCTGCTCCCAGTGGATACTGATTTTACTTCAGATGGAAGTGTTTCCTGGAACAAGACCAAAGTGACTGAAGAATGGGAAGGGGTCAATATGGGGGAAAGCGTTCCCTGAACTAGTTTTAAGCTTAGGCCATTTAGTTTAAGTGAAAGAGCCAGCAACATCTACAAAACATGTTTTCTTCTTCTTCTTAAGACTGTACCTCAAAGTGGAATTATATGTTGCAGTGAAGATGAGGCTGCCGCTGAAGATGGCAGTTGCATGTTGAATTTCCCAAGACCTTCCATAATAACAGCTAATTCAATTTTCCATGTGTACTGACATCCTTATGAAGAAGTGTGTTGCATTGCCGCTGCCAGTAATGGCATGTGATATGGAGGGGGGTGGGTTAAAACACTTCGTAAAAATTGGGACACCTGGCTAGTGGGTTGAAGGGATCTGGTCCTGGCTTGTTAAATGACATTAAACCAGATTTCCCTAGTTCAGTCAGAATGGGGAATAATGCAAACCATAAATTAAACTCCAAAGTGATGTACAGTACAAGGAGAGGGGAGTCCTTTTAGATAAGCATTTGACTGCAACACTTGTTCACCATGTCAAAACCTTAGTTTATGGAGCTCCAAGCCAAACCAGACACATCTCCCACTATTTCTAACAATACTAGCTACCCAGCAAGCCACGCTTCAGGAATATTCTGATTGGTTTGCCTCCACTCTGTACATCTGATTAACCAAGTCGCCTCTTGTTTGTCCAGCGCAAATGAATTAAAACTGCTGAGCTGGGCAAATCTATCAGCTTGGAGCAACTAAGGCAAATGGGCTGTGTATGTGTATGTTTGGCAGCCTCTTTCTAATTATATCTTTGTACCATGATTTTTCTTGTAAATATGAAGAAAGCATGTAAGTCATTGCGCTCAAATATTTGCACTCTTTGTCCCAAAGCTGTTTTTCTTTTTCTTTTTTTCTTGCTCTGTGGGTCAGGCCAAGTGCCAATCAAAGTTGTTTTTCAAGCCATGCAGTGAAATTGTAGAACAACTCTGCCCCCTCCCCCCCCCCGCCCTACTGTCTTCCAAAGAAGGGTTTGGCTTTTGGAGAACTGGTGTGGGGGAGGGCCGGGTAGGATAATACACACTTTAAAAAAAAGTTGACTGTCTGTAGGCTTATAAAAATGTGTTTTGTGTTAACAAATGTGTATGTTTGGTACGTGCATTTATTTATCCCTCTCCACCCCCTCTTCTAAGCTCTTGGATCATACCGGTACTATACATTATACTTGATGTTTCTTCCTGCTTTCTAATGTGTGAGAAGTTTCATGGATTTGAGCAGCACAGAGCAATGCCATTGAATTTAACTTGCATTTCTGGGCCAGGTGTTCCTGGTGGGTGAGTTCTCACCATCACGCTACAGAAGCCTTGTGTCCCCAGGTGTCGTTGGACTACAACTCCCAGCATCCCTAGCTAGCATGGGAACTGGTCAAGGATGATGGGAGTTGAGAAAGGCTGCTCCAGAGTATTGTGGTTCATATTAGTTCTGCCCCATCCCCAAACATGGGTTTTGCAAGAGGGTGAAAATAAGCTGTGAGTCCTGGGAAAGTCTAGCTAGATGGTCTTATGAAGGCCCACCCTTATTATAGCCCTGTCCCAAGCTGTAGTTTTGGAAATACAGTGTTTCATTATTTCACAGGGTTGTTCTACAGGTCACAGAGCTAATGGGAACAAAGTGATCTCAAAACTCCCAAGGCAATATATGATTTCTAAATAGTGGTGTTACTTTATGTGATCAAACCCGCCCTGGTATATTGTCATCTATTTTTGTGGGCATTTCTAAGTCACGTCCACACCATGTATTAAAGCACATGGCTTTCCCCAAATAATCATGGGAACTGTGGTTTGTTAAGGGTGCTGGGAATTGTAGGCCTGTGGGGATAAACTACAGTTCCCAGGATTCTTTGGGGAAAGCCATGACTTAAAGGGGTATGAATGCACTTTCATACTGGTTTATAAATGCCACGGTTCCAGATCGAAGACTCATTGGATGTGAAGTGCTGTGAAGCGTTGAGGCTATTCTTAGCACAGAGTTCCCAGAACCTTCACAAAAGCCATAATTCCTCAGGGATCTTTCTGGGAAGTCCTTTTTGTGAAATTGGTTCTAAAGTGCTTTAGGATGTGAAGTATAGATGTGGTGGTCCTGTTTGTCAGACTTAGCTGGAAGCCCTGAGTATGTTTGCTTAAGAGTAAACCTCATTAAACTACTCAGTAGGATTGGCTTCTGTGTAAACATGCATAAGGTAGCACGTATTGGCCAACTTTATAGTTGCATAGTGAGAGCTTGCCTTTCATGTTTCATTTCTCAGCTTCTCATCAAGTAACCTGCAAGCCACATTGGGCTTTCTGAAGACTCTTCATCTTTGTCATTCCCTAAGCCATCAGTCCAGTCATGTTTTCTTGGGATGCATTGAAGATCTAGAAAAATCATACATGTATGAATGGGGCAGTAACAGCTAGTGTGAGCATCAGTTGCAGGGAGCGACCGTTTTAGGTACGTCCAATATGTGTGTGACCATGCTGAACCGGAAAGTGATCCAAAAAGTCACAGAAAGGGGCGGAACGGGGGTGTTTGCAGGCATTTTCAATTGTGCTTCACATATACATGGAACTTTAGAATGTAACCCCTGTGTAAATTGGGAGTTGCCTCTACATACAAGTTCCATGCCCCATCCCTGCACGTAGAAGGGTTAAAGTCATCTCCCATTGGGTGATGCATTGTGAGTTCAAGTTCCCATGGAGAACTTGATCCCACAGCTGATCCCTGCAGAAAGCAGCTATGTCAGCCGTATGCTTGGGAGCTGAGAAGTGCTGACCACAGGGCTTGCAAAGCACTTTGCACAGTGCTTCCCAAATTCCCGACAACCAGCTGGTTGCCAGGCATTTGGGAGGTGCTGAGCAAGGCCGGTGCTCAGAGATTCTGAAGTGCTGGGTGTAGGACTGTCAAACCCCCTTGCTCTGTGGTTCACAATGTCTGGAGCTTGGGAAGCACTGCTCAAGGGACTTTGACAGGTGAGGCATCATCTGATTGATGCGTGGGTTGTCCCACCCACCTGTCAGAGTTGACCCACAGGAGTAGCCAGAAAGGTTCCCCTTCCCTGATCTGAGGAAATCACACATATATGAATGGGGCTCTAACAAGTAGTGTGAATATGGCCTGATTCACAACTCACATGCCATTGTAAACCAGATTATGGTTTATTGGGATCGTGTTGGCAAGTGGCTTCCAGAGAGGTTGCTTTGCTGCTCTTGTTTTCACTCAGCATGTCATGGTAGTAAAGAGACCGGGGAGGAGGTGGCTAAGGGCTTCTCAGCAGGAGCTGGCATGTTCACACGGTTCCAGGAAGCCATAATTAGGCTTGTTTCATAAGCCACCGTAAGCTAATCAGTTGCAGGGGAGAGTGGCCATCTCCAGAACAGCGAGTAAGGAATCAAGCTGCAGTTAGTGCGGGTTGAGCGCTAAGGGCAATTCCCAGCATTGCTGTTGGGAGGGGTGGTAGTGCAAAAGAGGAAGTACCTCAGACAAAAGGTACTTCATAATACTGGGATATAGAGTTATTGTTGTGGTCTTTAACAAGTACAGTCGTACCTCTGCTTATGTATCCCTCTGGTTATGTAAACTTTGGGATATGTAAGCAGCAAACTTGAAAGTATATTTCCGGTTTTTTGCCACATTGTGTGTGTGCGCAGAAGTGGTCTCTCCGATCGTGAAAACCTCAGGATCCGGCCGGACCTCCGGACCGCAACCGGAGGTACCACTATAGAAGCTTTACCACTCACCTAGCTTATCCACGTGGGCTAGGATGGGGATTAGTGTTGAATATATAGATTGTATGTGACTAGGAATCCTGTGGTCTAAATCACTGAGCTTAGGGCTTGCCGATCGAAAGGTTGGCATTTCGAATCCCCGTACGGGGTGAGCTCCCATTGTTCGGTCCCTGCTCCTGCCAACCTAGCAGTTTGAAAGCACCTGGCGGGAAGGTAAACACCGTTTCCATGCGCTGCTCTGTTTCGCCAGAAGCGGCTCAGTCATGTTGGCTGCATGACCCGGAAGCTGTCTGTGGACAAACGCCGGCTCCTTGGCCTGTAGAGTGAGATGAGCGGCACAACCCCAGAGTCGTCTGCAACTGGACCTAATGGTCGGGGTACCTTTACCTTTAGGGTTCCTAACTCAATAGTCCAATACCAAACCAGAGAATGCCTGCAGATAACTTTTCGTGACATTAAAGACCAACCCAAAAATTTATTGCATGGAAGCAAATCTCACTGAAATATTTAGAAATTCTGAGTAAATATGCTTCAGATTGCTTGGTGCTGTATATCCTGGTGATGTTATAGTTCTGAACTGGGATTTGATGCCAGGTTTCAACAATTGTCTTTTTTGGTGACCCTGAGCAAGTTGCTGTTGCATTTGCTTCCCAGCTGCAAGATATCAGTAATTGTGACCTGCCTCACAAGGTTATTGTGAGCATAAAAGAAGTGATGACATATTTGTACCCACCCAGTGCCTTGGGGATAAGGCATGCTATAAATCTAATTAGTGAAATAGGTTTATTTGCTCCAGAAAAGTAGGTTATAGAGAGTGGGGCAAACATGGGGTGACATGCAAGTTCTAATAAATTGGTGTTTACTCCTGTCCAAAATTAAATTAATTTTATTTAGATACATTATTGCCTTAATATAATTTGTACAGCACCTAGCACACCATCTGTACTGTACTTTAGTAATAGTAACAATAGGAGTGTCTCCACATATAATTTTAGCAGTAAGTTTGCTTCTAATTCAGACGATGCTTTGACTTTCCCAGGGACTATTTATGGATTGCTACGCAAATTACTGCTGTTCATGCAAACCATTGGAGGGTTATGATTGCAGGTTGGATTGCAGTGTGCAATGTCTTTTTAGTTACCACATTCCAGGTGACACCATTTGTATAATATGGAAATCCTGTACTAATTATGCAAAGATGTGCTGAATTGGCACCCTGATTTCCATGGTTTCAATATGCAATTCTTCTATAGTTCTGCCAACTTCCCGAAGTAGAGATGACTGTTTTATACATTACCTGGGTTTGCCTCTGACCATACTCTCTACCAGAAGCCATAGCCAATCCTGGCTCTCTATAATCATGTGTGTTGAATGCATGTTTTCAGCTGCTGGTTTGTCACATTCACATTTTATGGTTGCAGCTGCTGACATGAGAATTACGTTTACCCAAGTGTGTCCCTTAAGCATGTGTGAACAGGCTGAGAGAGAGATGAGATTGTGGAAGGATTTCTTGTCTAATCTTTATCGCTGTTGGGAAGAGGGGATTCTTGAGGCCTTGCTGCTCTACTTTAATGGCACGGCAATGTTTGCTGAAGGTGTTGGTGGGTTCAGCTTTTCCCCCTATTTTTTCTTTACTTTCCAACAGTCCAGAGTCCCCCACCCCACCCCAGTCTCTTCTTGGGCATTGAGTCTAGCTGAGTATCTCCTCAACAAGCTTTGTTGAAGCAGTAGGGTGGGCTAACAGACTGTTCAGTGTCTGGTGAAAACTGATAGGCTTTTGCAATATTCATAGTGGTGGGAGATCGACACTTGATCTCAATCCCATACAATCTTCTTAGGCACACACCCACACACCCAAACCTGCCTTGAGCGCAATCTAGGAAAGCTTATTTTCAGTTACCAAGGACCTGGCAATTACAAATACTGCTTAAGTAGCATGGTGGACAGAAACACTGGCATCTCTGTTTTTTCATCGTTCTTTTTCACGAGGCCTTTTGAATGGTTGATCAAAAAAGATAAAGAAATTCCATGAGGATTAACTGATTGAATTTGCCTGTTCAGAGTAGGCTGTGTTTAGGATGGAGAATTAAGAATGCTGCCAAATATTTTACTGTTTGGCCACCACCTCTGTCATCAAGGGATTACATGATATACTTTGTTTTAAATGTGCCAGGAATTCAAAGTGCTGCTGAAATCTAATGAAAGCTTAAATAATTAAGTGTTAACCACTAACTTTATTGGTCGTCTTCATGCCGCACACCTATGGCTTCTTTGACTGGAAAGTTCATTGTGAAAGCTTCTAAGTTGCTTTTAAAAAAGATATTAAAATAGACCCATGTGCATAGATATATCCTTGAATTGATATGTGCATAACATTAACTGATAGGGTTTCAGTGAAACTGAAGAACTTCCTGGTTCAAGCAAAAGAATGTGTTGTGACTGATAACCCATGGAGTGCTCTGTCTGTCAGAAAATATAGTTGTGATCAATGGAACAAATGCAAGATTTCTGGTCTTCCCAATGTATTGAGTATTGGAATATGGGCAGCATTTGCATCCTACCCCTATTAATGTACTGTACCTGGGACTGCCCACTTTTTGAGACAAGTTCCTAGCAAGATGAACAGCTGATTGGACTCAGTTGGACATTGCTGAAAGCATCAATCTCGTAGAACAACAGCACAGAGAATTACATAGTTGATACAGTACTGTCTCCAAATAGTGTATTATCCTCATGCCCAGCCCATAGTGAGCCACTTTGAGACTCAGATGTGATGAAAAGTGCAATACAGTCTACCTTTTTAAAATAAATTAAAAAAATTAATGACACCAGGCAGCTGCTATTATAAACTGCTTAGAGGTTTTATTTACAAGTAACCAGTACACAAAAGCCCTTGTATCATTGCTCTCAAGAGGACCATGGGATGCAGTAAAAAAGAAAAGAAAAGAAATCTGCCGCTTATACAAAGGCATTCTTGACTTCATGGAATATTTGACGGCAGTCAAGTAATAGGCGGTCAATTGACCAGCATCTCAACTCTATGTTATAAATAGATTTGCAGTTTATTTCAGGCCTTTGGTCAGAATCTATATCTAGCACGACAGAATAAAAAAACTGTTTTCAAGTTTCTTGTTTGAAAAGTTTTGAGAAAGTGTACAATACTTTCTTACCACTCAGTAGCAGAGTATCCGCTTTGGGTGCAGAAGGTCTCAGGCTTCCATTCCAAGCATTTCCAGGTGGTGCTAGGAAAGACCCTTTTCTGGAATCTTGAAGAACAGCTGCCAGTTAACATAAACAGTGTTGAGCTAGATAGACCAATGGTCTGACTTACAAATTATTTATTCTGAGCATGTCTGTTTGGCACAATATGGCCAAGCTGCCATTGTACCATAAAACCCCTTAACATACCTATAAAGTACTTTTTTATTTTCTGACTTTCTACTTGATTAAATAAATGAAAACATAATTTAAATATAGTTGATTTAAATCATCCCAACCTTGTTGATTCTCTGCTGAAAATAGTGGCTGGAACAGGATGACATAGAAACGAGAGAGTAGATAGGCCATTTCCTGGTTCTCAGGAGTGAAAGAAAGAACTTTGCATAGTTCTCAATGGGGAATTTATAACAATTTTCTTACTACATTTGTGCCCCACATTTCCTCCAGGAAGTCCAAGGCTGTGTTCATGGTTTTCTCTTCCCCCTTCCTTTTTATCCTTACAACAACCCTGTAACGTAGATTAGACTGAGATAGTGAGTGCTCCAAGGTCTCCCAGTGAGTCGATGGCTGTAGTGGGATTTGGACCTGGGTCTCTCCAGTCCAAGTGTGATACTCTATAACCACTACACCAGGAGATTTGCCCACTGAGTAAAACATTCATGCAGCTGGGATTGGGTGCAAGTATGTCCAATGCGCCTCCCCCCCCAAAGAAGTGAAGAAAAAACAAACTCCAAAACAGCCTGTGAGGATTGAGCATGCACACTGAGCACAGAATGACTGGAAAGGAAGAGAAATGAGGGGTGGGTGGAATGAAGTGGCTAGAAACCTGAGCAAGAAGCACTGCATGCTGCGACATTTTGTTGTCGAGTGATGCTGGTGTCTCTGCATGCTGGATACTGGGGACAGATAACAGAAGGCTTACCGACTTCATGGCCTGGTTTTAAGCTTCCTAGCAGCATATGGCAGGTCACTGTTCCAAACACTATGCTGGATTCGAAGAGCCCCTAGTCTGATCCATCTGAGCTCTTGTTATTTCTTAAACCTCCAAACAGCCCTAAAAGACAGAAGCTGCTGGAAAGGGATTGGGTTGGGTGGGGCAGTGTATCTCCACTCCACTCCGCCACCAGCCACTAGTGGTGTCACCCAGGGCTCATGCTGCCATAATTCATCTTTTTCTCTCCGACCACAGGCTGAGGTTCTGAAGCCAAGCAACTTGAGCTGAGCACTGGGAGAGCCAAGTTGAAGGCAGAAGAGGGGTAGACACTGCCATAACCAACCAGTTCCTCTTTTTCCAGCAAAATCTCTCTCCCTTCTCTCTCTCTCTCTCTCTCCCCCCCCCCCCCAAGGTTCCCGAGGAAAACAAGCCCAAGCCCTGTTGTGGTCTAGAGAATGTAGGTGTGGGAGTGCTGCCTAACTGCTCTGCACCATTCACCAGATGTTCCCAGATTTTGAGTGTCTGGGTCAAGACTTGCTCAGATCATAGAGATCTTCCATGCCTACGCTGCCTGGCTAAAGGTAGACAGGTGGGAACACTTTATGGCACCAAGCCTCCTATCTTCTCAGGCTACAATAGCAGAATAACCTCCCAGTTAGCTGTAGCATTGCTGCTTTGGTGTGCTTAAACAACAAAAATTGTGATTAGCACACTCAGTTAGCGTTAAATGAATATTAAAAGATTAACTATATCATTCTGTCCCTGCCTTTTGCCTCTCCTTTGTCACACCCTGCCCTCTCCATATAGGTGTTACCCATTGGCATCCATGCTAAGTTAAACCCTAATTTCCCAAGGCAGGCTGAGGTATGGGCAGCAGGCCAGGCCTCTGTGCATCCTCCATTTGCTTCTTTGCTGCTGCCTCCTGTGCCAATTCAGCTACTTTGTTAGACTGAAAAGGAGGAGGAATAATCATACTATCATTGCTAGGCAACTCAGTGTATGAGCCCACAACCAGGTTTGGTTAAATGAGGGATGTTGCAGGGTTCTGGAATCGGTGCCAAGAATCTGGCCGAAGCATCAACCCACCCAGAGCAGAAACTCAGTGTGCTAGAATCTGGCAAGGCTCTTCAGTACCTACAGTGTCTTCTCAACCAAAGTAAATCTCTGGTGCCTTTGGTTCATTGTGGGGCAGATTATTTAATTGACCCAATGCCACAATGAAAGCTGCTTACATGGACACCAAGGCCTAGCAGGTTTTCGGGTGCACTAGAATTGATATATTTTGGGATCCAACCACATTTACCAAAATGGGACTCCGCATTTCTACCTGGCCATAGAGATGACTGTTGTGTTGCATATTGTGGTTTCTTCTACTGCCATTTTAGGACTAGCCATTTCTCTATTTGGTCCATGAGGTCCTCATGTGCTTTACCAATATTAAATCCACTTTACAGAATGTTTGTGCAGCCCCTGGGATACTTGGTTGGTTGTAGTCAACCAATGTTTACTCAGAGTAGACCCATTGACCTAAGTTAGTCATGGCCATTAATTTCAGTGGCTCTGCTCTGGGTAGAGGTTAGTTGAATGCAACCCATTGTCGTTTCTGAATGAAGAAAGGTGATCATTATGGGAGAACAAGAACAAATATTGCTTTGTACCCAACATGTTGCTTGGATGAAGGAAGAAGGGATAATTTCATATATTACACAGAAGGAACACTGAGTTTCTCACAGTGTGTGCACTCAATAGGGAGCTGGATTCAGCCGTGCTTCCGGGCAAGTGTACTGTATATATGCATGGTATGTACAATACTTGAGAAATTACATAGGGCATTTACATAAGAGGGCCTTATCAGTAGTGGCTCCCTGTCTGTGGAATGCCCCGCCCACTTAGGCCTGCCTGGCATTGGCATTATTGCCTTTTCAGCACCAGACTGAAAATTTCCACCCAAGCATCTGCCTATTTTTATTTTTTCTTTCCTCCTATTTGACAGTTTGTTTCAGTCTGCTGTTCATGGTGACTGTACAGAAAGCTAGGATTGGGATGTTTGAATTGGTGCATGATCTCTCTTTTTTTTTAGTGTTGTATGTAGTATTTTGTGGTTTTGGTTGCCTTGAGACACTTATAGTATAAGGTGATGTGTAAAGTGGCAAAGATGGTAATATTTCTTGCACTCGTCCTTTGGTTCAGGGTTGAGGAACTTTAGACCTGGGGCCAAGTTTGGCTCTCCAGGCTGATCTGGCTGTTGGGATTCTCCCTGCACCCCACCCCTGCCCCCTAGGCATGCCACTCACTGGCCCTGCTTTGCATCTTCCTTGAATGCTTTTCCCTGGCTGGAATCAGATAATTGTAGAGTTGGAAGGGACCATGAGGGTCATCTAGTCCAGCCCCTACAATGCAGGAAACTTTTGCTCAACGTGGGGCTCAAACCCACAAACCTAAGGTTAAGAGTCTCATGCTCTACCAACTGTGTCCTTAATTTCTGACAATGTCACTTGCTTATCAGGATAGAGGAAGAGTGTATGAGTGTATTAGAAACTAACCTGCAGAACAAAGGTGAAATTTACATTCCTTGTTGTGCCTGCTTTTGCCTCTAAACCCTCCCACCACAAGGGATGTGCACCTTGGACTGAAAAAGGTTCCCTACACCTGTTTTATATGTACACCTGAACCATGTTTGTTGTACAGCTAAAAGGTAATGTGTGAGTGGCGCTACTTTCTTCCTTTATTAAAAAATATGGCAGCCTGGTGATTGGATGCACTGTGGTCTAAGGCACACTGTTTCGTTTTGATGCACACCATATCTTTTTCAGTTGCAAACCAGTAAGGAAAGGGTGCATACACAGTCTTTGGGTTTTCTTTATCCAAACAAGCTTTGGAGGGGGGTTGGGCTCTGACTTCTGCTTCTAATTTCCACAGAGGATAGGAGTAAACAACTGCAAAGGGATGCTGTTGTCTGACTTGCTGGGCTGAAAATCTGGCTTTGAGTGGGTGGGTCAACATGTCTTGCCTGGAAGTCTGCCAAGCTGAGCACAGCAGCTCACAACCACAGAGTTCCCTTTTCTTCCATCGCGTGCCTGTAAAATTGAGAAGTCAAAGGCAAGCGGCTATAATGCTTCTAAATTTCCCCATCCCGAAATACCCATGTGTGTATTTTACTCTCCTCTCTTCTTCTCAATGCAGCAGAACCTCATAGCACACCCCCTGGCCTGGGTTGTGTCGTGCTTAAATTTTAAGTTACTTACGTTTAAATTTATGACTTACCATTGGATCTATGCTCAACAACCCTTGAGGCAGTTTAAAAGTCCAGCAATGATGATATGAAAGCGAATAGAAATGCAATCTAAAGGGCCACACAGAAATAATAGTAAAGAGTTACAGGAAGGAAAAGTCAGCATTCTGTCATTCAACCTAAATTTTGCCTTGAGAAATGAAAACTTGTTGAATTCGACTTTCCTGGGGAGAGAGTTGTATTGAGAACCTGCCACAGAAGACAGAGCCTCATATGAGAAACTTATTGAACCCTGTAGGGCTTAAAATCTGAGTAATAGTCTACAATTTAAGTTCAGGATTTATACATCAAAGTTCTGAAAACTGATGGTTGCAGGTGTTCTAGTTAGGGATTGGGGAGAAATTTGATTTGGTTTGCATTTAAAGGCAAAGCCACCTGATTCAAGCTTTCTGAAACAACATGCGAACCAAATCATGGCCATCCTTCGAATTTTGCACTTCTCCAGATTTTGCAATGCAGTTCTCCAGCCACCTAATGTGTACCTAAATGCCTAGGGTTCAGTGTGCATAAAATGCATATAGTATATTGGTGGAAATGACATACAAACATGCACTTTGTTAGAGAAAATTGCTTTGCAAAAATGTGTATATTAGGCAAAAATCAAAAATTAGTATGGAAAGAAATTAATACTAAAATCCTGGCAAATAAGGGTTTGTTTGTTTTACCAAGTTGCAAATTCAGGTGGAAATGTGGAGAGCTGAACTTGCCCAGGGAGAATAATGGCAATCTTAGATAGAGAGATCTTTCTGCAATTTAGGTACACCTGGTAATGTTGCCTCTTTGCCTTCTAATTACACTCTGGATGGATGGATGTCTTGAGATCACAAAGAAATCTAATTTTATATCTTAAGCAAACACCAAACAAGTAACTCTGCCAAAAGAAACAAATATGCTTATTCAAAAGTGGATGTCTTAATTATGTGGATTATGTAATTGTTAGTTTCTGTTTCTATAGTGATGGTGCGGCTTTTTTTCCTGTCTTACCTACCTCAGATTTTCTAAAGCAGATGTTTCTCGCAGGTTTTCAGTGTCCCAGAATGCTGTTGGGGTGTGACACCGGGTGAGTGATCTTTCTGGGGATATAAACCACCATTAGATTCATCAATTGTATTATTTGACGGTGTAAAAAACCTAGTCCTATCTGAAGAAACGATAATAACCTATTGAGAGCAGCAGGTATGACAATTCTTGCAAACTGGGAAGCAGGGGAAATAACAGAAGAGTGGATTTTAAGGATCTGGGACATAGTTTATATGGTGAAATTAACTAATACGTTAGGAGAGAGGGCAGGCAACTCAGCAACCTTTTTATTGAAAATTGGAGCATGTTTGTCACATATTGATGCAACAGAATTCAAGAAATTATAGTGCCATAAGCATTTTGGGGTCCACTGTAATAGGAGAAAAATGTTATCTCATACTATTATGTTATATTGTATACATCTGATATATACAGTAAAAATAATTTTTAAAGCAGTTTAACCTCTGGGTAAGTTTTGTGCAAGCAAATCAGGGTGATCACTCAATAAATAGGTTGTCAAGAGGCCCCTATAGTGAGGTGGTGTTAAATGAGAATGAATTGGCACCTTGTAGAGAAAAAGACTGGCTTCATTTTCTGTAGCCTGCCTCTTTGAATTAGGGTATAGTTTTATGGATTAAGGGTTCAGTTCTGAAGTACTGCAACAACATGCTGTTCTATGCTGAGCATGTTGGCAAACCTATTTTTTTTCTATGGTGGTCCAACATTCCCAACCAACAGGACCAAAGAACCACAACAAAGGGCATTGACTAGAAGTTGTGGATACCAGGGCATGGGGCAATGCTGCAGAGACTTGGGGCAATGCTGCCAAATTTACTAACCATTTCAAAAACACTTGGTTTCAAACCTTGTGTGGTTAGCATTGCTGCTGACACACTGCTTAACCACAGGCAAGACCAGCTGCAGGAAGGAGAGAGGTGGGAGGGTGCAATCCTGCAACCTTAACCTAGGCTTAGCTACTTGTGATATATGTTTGTTTGTTTGCTTGCATGAATGTTTCCACAAGTGTGGCCTTGGATATGTTTTTCTCTTAATCTGGAAGCTGCAGTCGGGAATGCTCGCTGGGTGAATAAAAGCACTTATGTCGCTGCCTGTGGGTCATTTTTCTTAGCTGCTTTTTGCCATCTTGGGAAAATGCAATTTTTGGAGAGTTTTTTTAAAAAATGTGAAGAACAGTGTGGTTGGAGAGTTGTAACCTGTCACCTGCCTGCTTGACCATTGCCCATCTTGGCTGGTGAAATCAAGCTACATGAGAATAGCTAGTTGGGTCCAGAAGGCTTGGACAAAGGGAGGGAGATGTTCTGGCCGCCTTGAAGGAGGGAGTAGTGAGGCCTTCTCTGGACCTGTTGATTCAGCCAGCTATAAACCAGTACAGTAGTTAATCTTTCTTGGCTTTTTGGTGATACAACATTTCAGCAGCTTGTGGCTGTTCAGCTTAAGGCATTGCTGGACGGTACAGATTTGTTTAGACCCATTTCATTGCAGCTCCCAGCCTGATTTGGGGGCAGCAATGCCTTGGGTAAGCCTAGTGCAATGTTTCCCAACCTTGTGCCTCCAGATGTTTCAGGACTACAACTCCCATCATTCCTGACCACTGGTCTTGCTAGCTAGGGATGATGGGAGTTGTAGTCCCAAAACATCTGGAGGCACAAGGTTGGGAAACACTGGCCTAGTGAATGACCTTTGCTGGGAGAGCAACAGGAAAGTGCATCCTTGCTGGTTCTCTTGGACCTTACGGTACTGTTCAGTAGCATCAGCCAATGGTATCCTTCTGGGTTGACTGCCCTAGATAAGGTTGGAGACGCTGTCTAAAAGCAGTTACACTCCTGTCTGATAGGTCTGTTCCAGAAAGTGGGCCTGGAATGCTGGTTCAGCACAATGACTATTAATCCTGTGATGTACCACAAAGTTCCGTGTTTCTATGAAACCACTGGGAGAGGTCATTGGGAGATTTGGACACGGGTGTTGCCAGTATACTGATGAAATAAAGTTCTGCTTCTCAACATTAGATCCTGGTGTGTTCACATGGACAGGGTGAGGGCTAATCATAATAAGCAGATGTGCTCTTGGTGGACAGTCCATTAACACAAGGGACTGGATTGTGCTAGATGGAGAGTCTCGTTCCCTGTCCTCAGCAATTTACAGTTGTGAGTTACCGTAATGTATTGTGCATGCCACGCAGTTCGGGCTCTCATCTGTTCCCTCATCGTAGGTCACTTTCCCCTCTCATTCCAACCTTATTCACTTCAGGCACTTTATTGGCATTGAGGTGGATTTGAGGCTTGTGGAATTGTGGGATTCAGGGATAGAAACTGTTTGCAAGAGAGTAAATGCCACAGAATGACCTGCACGTAGTTGCTTTGATATAAAGTAGGGGTGGTGAAACTCAGGGCTGGGCCCCAAAATTCAGCTCTTCAAAACTTCCAGGCCATCTCCCGTACTATCCCTGCTCCACACCTTTTGAAGAGTTGTGCCTGACCGGAAAGTTTCCTTGAACTGTAATGATGCCTCTTGCTTGCTTGTCTGGAAGATGGAGGGTGTGTGTGTGTGTGCGCGGATGTAATCCTCTGAAATTTTTGTGTCTAGAATATAGCCTACTGCACAAACATAAGAGTCATCTTCATTGCTTTTCTCACTTTTTCCTGTTTCCCAATCCACCACTTGCGTGCAGCCCCCAGAAGGTTGCCTCTGAGGAAATATGGCCCTCAGGCTTAAAAAAAATAGTTCCCAACTCTCATATAAAGCCATCACTGTTTTATCCCTTTGTCCCTATTATTGGGGATAGAGTACAGTTCTTGAGTTTCAGTTTGCTCATACTTAAGCTTCACGGTTTTTCTGTATTTGTTACTTTTGGAAGAATTAGGGTGGTGATCCTGCTACTGGTGGACTTGTGCCATCAGACATCAAGGAAGCAAAGAGAAGAGCGAGCTATTTTCACTGCAAGCACTCAAGGCTTGTCTCGTGCTCTTTAATACTGTTTTAATTAAAATGCTTGAAAATGGCAAGTAGAGAAACATTGCATGTTATGAACTTGGCCCTCGAGGTAAGGCTGAAGATAGGTGCATGTCGTAGAGTCACTCAACCAGTCCATACACCTAGTGTTAATATGGCAAATGAAGAAAATGAGCGCAAAAAATAATAATTTAATTCTTGGGGGCTCTCCCTTTTTTAAAGCAAAGCAGGAAGAAAAGTTTAAACGCTGCAACGGTGCAAGGAGAACAGCATTGCCCATCTCTCTATGTGATGAATTTTACAGCAAAAATATTCTGTTAAATACATTTGTTTTTAAAATGCTTTCAATTAATTGTTTTTCACTGTTTCTATTGATAACTCTAATTGTAGGTTCTTAAGCAGAGGTCGGATGGCCATCAGCCATGGATGCTTTAGTTGAGGTTCCTGCATTGCAGGGGCTTGGACTAGATGACCCTTGGGGTCCCTTTTAACTCTATGAGTCTATGAAGCTTGGAGGCTTTGTTTTGTTAAACATAGAAATAAATGCAGCAAAGGTGGAGCATCAGTTCATACCCCCAGCCCATTTTGAAGGGACAAACTAGGTTCCCTGTGAATATGAAGGGATGGCTAGAGGGAGAGCATCATCAACCCAGAATGCCACTATGAGTGGTACTTCATGATGGCATCATGGGAGGAATGGTAGTAATTGAGGATCAAATGTAGCTACTGTGAATTTATAACCCCCCACCCCAAAATGCCTCTCGCCATTTCACCACTGATAGAAGACAGAAGTTCCATTTTGGCTCAGCACTACCTTCTGAGACAACCGCTCTTCATACACTCTGTGACAAACCAGGTGCTGTTGTGTTTGCCTTGAAATGGTCCTTAATTGCGGTTCAGAAAATGTAATTGGGGTATTTTGCAGTGGAATACCTGGCTAGTTTATCTTTTGGATTTCTCATCGGTTTTAGCAGAAGATGCAGAAAGCAAAGAGAGCTGTTGTAGCAAATCTGAAATAATCGGTTGCCGTTTATAGGGGATTATATGGATTATGTCGTCTTTATGATCTTTTCCGTTGAGTTTTACTGCTGAGATTGTTTTGTTTTTGTTGACTTTTTGTTGCTAGCTGCTGTTGGGTTTTCTTTAAGGATCCATGAGGTGGGTTAAACATTTTAAGTACAAATTTCACATTTTTTAAATTAGAACCATTCCATTCATTGCACAGCAACAAGGCAAGGGTTGCAGCTGTGTGTGTGTGTGTGTGTGTGTGTGTGTGTGTGTGTGTGTGTGAGAGAGAGAGAGAGAGAGAGAGAGAGAGAGAGAGAGAGAGTTTGGCAGTGAGATGTAATAAATCTTGGCTCTCTGATGAGTGCACCTGTGTGATGATGCACGTTTTCAGTGTATATGCCATGCTTGCATTACATATGCTAGATCAGGCACCCCCAAACTCCAGATGTTTTGGGACTACAACTCCCATAATCCCTAGCTAACAGGACCAGTGGTCAGGGATTATGGGAATTGTAGTCCCAAAACATCTGGAGGGCCGAGTTTGGGGATGCCTGTGCTAGATCTTTGCTTGTTCAATGTTGAAACATAATTCCATCTCCCTTTCCTGTATTGAAGGCAGGGGAGGCATTGGAATCCTACCTTTTTGAATGAGACATGGCATGTTTGCACATAATGAAGGGCCCGATTACTGTTTCCTTCCAGATGAATATTTTTTAATTTTTAATTTTTTTTGGTGGCTTTCACTAACCCACCTAGCTTCAGTGTCTTCTCCCCAACTGGTGTTTCAGAATAGAAATTGGCTTTACACAGGAAGCAGCAAATGGGTACAGTTTAGGCCTTTCATCAGCAGCCAGTTAGACAGTTTGCAGCAGAGAATGTGACGGCGTTTCCTTGCTCCGTAAAAATTGGCTCTGCAGCTGTGGCTATGGGGAAACTGGTTTTCCTTGGGGTGGGGAATTCTGGCCAGCATCCAAAACGCAGGCAGTCTTCAGATGTGGCTGTAACATGTGTTCTTACTCTTGACACTGGCTTGAAAACAAGAAGCCGTTTGTCTTGAACAGCATTTTGGATCTCTAGTATCTTTTTGATTAAAAGCCGAGAAACGAAAAAGTAGACCTATAATATAGGACTAAAGAAAAGAAACTGCAATTAGAGGATCCTTTTTCAGAGGAGACTTGTAGGATTTGTTTATCAAATGCTGTGATCAGCTTTCTCAGCGCCATTTCACACATGGTTTTCCCAGGAAGTGTGCACTTCACAAATTTAATACAGTCGTACCTCGTTTTGCGACTGGGATCCGTTCCGGAGCCCCGGCTGCTAGCCTAAAAGGACGCAGGGCAAAGCGCACGCACACGGAGCGCTTTGCGCTTTGCGCATGCGCGAGCGGCAAACCTGGAAGTAACCCATTCCGGTACTTCCAGGTTTGCCGCAGACGTTCGCCGGAATGGACACTAGATGAGGCAGACATTTGTAGCGGTATTATTGTAAACCAGGCTTCCTCAAACTAGGCCCTCCATATGTTTTTTGAGACCACAATTCCCATCATCCCTGATCACTGGTCCTGCTAGCTAGGGATCATGGGAGTTGTAGGCCAAAAATAACTGGAGGGCGGAGTTTGAGGAAGCCTGCTGTAAATAAACAAAACTCTCTCTCTCCAGGGGGCAGCAGCAAACTGGGGCTTCCTTATAGGGTGCTCAAGTTTAGAAACACATGATTGTAGAAATTACGTTTTACCTTTTTGGGTGTGTATTTTAGGCGCACAGCTGAAATATTTGAAGATGAGGAGTGTTCAAATCTAGGGAAGGGCATTTCCTACCCAGGTGACCTTCCAGGGGCCAGTAGGGGTTGAGGCCAGAGCCAAAAGCAGATGGAGCAATTTTACCTTTGTGCAAATACTAACTTTCTACCCATGCACACACATTATCCTCCATGTAGGCAAGCAAAGAGTCACTCTCCGAGTTAAAGGACACATTCCAGCCAGGCAAGAACACTTGAGCAGGATTCAGGGCAGAGCTGCTGTGGGCCAAGGTGAGAGAGCTAAGTGACAAGATAACGAGGCCCTTGGGCTTCAGGCTCCCTGTCCCTAGTCTTAACGTTTTGATTTGTGGCGAGTAGGGGAGAGATGTGCAACTTGTATCCCCATCCTAAGCATGTTTCCTTGAAAACCCCTTTAATTTCAATGAGGTTTTCCCCAGGTAAGCCTGCCTGGCCCATTGTCCTGCTGAATATTTATGCCATTTTCCTGCTGAATATTTCCCTGCTCCAAGATGCTTTTCCACACAACTTTCGCCGTCACCCAGGAAAAAAAGATACATATGCTTCTGCCTCACACGGCTGCTTCTGTGGTTACATTGTCTAGATTTTTTTTTTTTAGCATTACAAAAGAATTCTGAAATTACCTGCAATGTGAAGCTCAGCCCTTTCTGTGACAACTGAGCCAGGTTTCTACTGGCAGAGACAAAATAGGCTGAGTGTGTTGGGAAGGTACTTAAATGTCCGTGCTCTAAAGTCAACTTCCAAGATACTGAGCAGTCTACACTCTTAAAACTTTTTGTATCGTTTCCTGGAGAGCTGCGTAAGCATTCTGTGCAGTGTTGGTAGTTGCTGAAACAGCTTTAAAATAATGAGTCGTCTGAGTTGATCCAGAAGCGCTTGACTGTGGCTGTCATACAGCATAACTCTTTCTCTTCACAGTGCGCCTGTTGCATCAGTTTTGTACTGGTTTTTTTTTTTTGCTAGAAGTGCCTACGAATAAGGCTCTGGTAATCCTGAGCAATGTGTTGGGTTGGGTGGGTATGCAGCCAGCGCCTGATCTGATCTTTTGAGCTGTCCAGTTGGAAACTGTGCAATGGGACAGAATTGTCCTGGGTTTTCTTTCAAATAACCAGATCACGAAAGGTAGGTTGCACCCAAGGGCCTAGACATACTACAAATTTTTATTGGTGTTCTTTTAGTCCTTTTCACAGCTTCTTCCAAAGAATTGTAGGAATCCTGGTTGATGACTTTGTTTTGATGGGGAAGGATGATTTTCTAAAGCTCTCCTCACATTAAAATCAAATCCCTGCACATAAAAAGATGACACATCAAAGAGATGTTGTAGCCCATCTTCCATGCTCTGCTAGCTTTCTGCTTGCAAGGAGATTTTTTTTTAATGTGGAGAAGCATTAACATGGTGTCATTTTCCCCTGCTGCTGTTGATGCAGTCCATTCTGCCATTTCATTTTGCTGCATCTGTAGTTGCAGCCATGCCGAAGGGTTGAGCCCCCTATCTAGACCTCCTTCCTCACTTTTACTCACTCTTGTCTTTGTTTTGCTTTTTCATACCCTCCAACATTTCTCCAATGAAAATAGGGACGTCCCATTCCATGATTATATTTTTACTATTTATACCCCCCCCACACACACACCTTACTGGGTTGCCCCAGCCACTCTGGGCAGCTTCCAACATATATAAGAGCATACGGTAATAAAACATTAAACTTTTTTTTTAAAAAAAACCACCTTTCCTATACGCCTTCAGACAGCTTGGGGGGGGCGGGGCGGATAAGTCCATTCCTTCCAACATTTCTCCAATGAAAAGTAGGACATTCTGGGATCAAATCAGAAACAATGATGTCTTCTCTAAATAAGGGATGTCCCTGGAAAACAGGGACACTTGGAGGGTCTGCTTTTTGATTGTGCTGACAAAACCCACAGTGAAAGTGAGTTAAAGGATACCTTGGGAGAGCTGCATGAATGAGCCCTAATGGAGAGAATGTAATATATTCAGAAATAAGTTCCTGATGACTGCTCCGATTCTAGAGGGAAGATTGCCTGGTTGGGGATGTCTTGCCTTTTTAAAAATAGCTTGCAGGGTGAGTAGATCTGGCACAATATTGAGATGCACATTCAATCTGTACTCTGTTATAAAAAGCAAGAATTTTGAACTTTGACCCACTTTCTTTCTTTTTTTTAAGATCCTCATGTGTTGGCTGCCCTCTAGCCAGGCTTGTACAACTTGGCATGGATCTCGGTCTGTGGTGCTCAGGACTCGCACTGAGAAAAATATTGACTATTGAGTGACTTGCTCTTCTGTGTAGAGAACCTTAAGGACGCAAGAAACGCCTACCCCGTTTCCTGGTGTAGAAATAATTTAAAAGCTGTAAAAAGATGGTATCATGTCGCTTTATTCTTCCAGCTGCTTTATTACATAGGAAATGCCAAACCAAGAGGCGGCAAATGGCTTTGATGGGTTACCTTGAATTGTGTGGCTTAGTAGTTGGAGAGACTTCAAGGGGAGGGAGCTTGCCTAGAGGCTAGGATGCATTTTTCTTCCTTGGCTAATGTTAAATGGTTACGATTACAGTTGTACCTTGGAAGTCAAACGGAATCCGTTCCGGAAGTCTGTTTGACTTCCGAAACCTTCAAAAACCAAAACGCGGCGTCTGATTGGCTGCAGGAAGCTTCTGCAGCCAATCGGAAGCCCTGTCAGACGTTCGGCTTCCAAAAGAACGTTTGAAATCCGGAACACTCACTTCCAGTTTTGATCGTTCGGGAACCAATTTGTTCAGGAGCCAATTTGTTCATGATCCAAACTATGACTGTACTGGCCCTTTCTGTGGTTTCTAGAACTAAAGGTCATCATCTTTTAACTGACCCAGACTACTTATAAAACCTCTCCAGGACATTTATTTGGTTTCAATGCACACTTGGTCCCTAACATTTGAACTCAGGGCAAGAGGGTCCCCCTGTCTTCCCACCTGTCCACTTAGGTGCAAATTGGAGTTCAATTCATGGTTTGGCTGTAAGTAAATGAGACACCTGCACCCATGCATGGCTCTTGCACAAGTGTAGTTCTTCAGCTTTCCTGAAAAACCAGGATTCCCTTTGATCTCACACATTGGCCTTGTTTGCACATAACACTTAAAAGTCATGGCTTACAAATCAAGGTTTGATTTGATCATCCAAACCTTACCAAGTGTCTTAACCATAGTTTAACCACAAATAAACCATGCTTGTGAATCAAGCGTTACATGCAAGCTCAGCTCTTGTTGACCTAGATTTGAAGCATTAGTAAAATCATTTAAGAGCAAAGGAGGTTGTTAGAATGGAGTAAATGCTCCTCCTTATGCATTCTGCAGTGACGCAAAGCAATCTTCTTTTTAAGGTGCTTACTTCCATGTTGCTGCATTTGGCACCTTTTTAAATCTCTCTCTTTGAAAATAGTTGAAATGATGTGCTGGTTAGATTTAAAACTTTGAGGCTCTGAAAGAACACAAAGGAGATTTTTGTTTTCAGCTCAGCTAATAAAGAGTCTTGCTATGAGCAAGGTGATTAGAAATTAAGAAAAATTGATTTCATGCTTTCCCTTTCTAAATGCACAAGCACTGTTTCATAGTTGGAAGTAACCTAGCAATTTCCCACATGTTATTGAAGGAATACTGTACTGTATTTACTCAAATCTAATGCTCATCTTTTTTGGCCACATTATGTTGTGAAAATCAAGGTGCACATTAGATCTGATGGCAGATTTACATTCAGCAAGAAAGACTTTTTTTATTTCAAGGTTCTGAAATCTGAGGTGTGTGTTAGATTCGATGGTGCATTAGACTCAAGTAAACACAGCATTGAAGCAGTTTTGGCTTGGAATAAGTTGGATGCCTTACAGGCTGCTTTCACGATCAAAAATGCTGATTCCTATAAAAATGTACAGTTCATCGATGAATGTTTGGTATGAGTTGCAGGTCAGGTTTCTGTTTCAGTTGTTAAATGATTTCTCCCTGCTGAGTTTTTTTCTCTCTCTCTTTCTTTCCCTCCCTCCCTCCCTCCCTCCCTCCCTCCCTCCCTCCCTCTCCTAACACCCTGTGCAGAATATCATCTCCCACACCCACCAAGCTCTGCCAAATTCAAACTTGGACAGGCAAAACAACCTTCTAACATGATTGAATTCACGGAGGCTAAAGGAAAAATGCTCCTTCTAGTCTACCGTATCATTTATTTTTATTATTTGAAAAAAGCTTCAGGGTGCCTAACTGAACATATTTCACAATTTAAAAAGGAAACCAAAATAGGAATTACTCATGGATTGCAAGATCAAATATAGATTTTGCTCACAAATATATTTACTTTGGTTGTTTACCAATCATGTAATGCAGTTTAGCTCTTCTAGCCCCCCCCCCAAAAACCGGATGCATAAAATCTTTTAAGGAGCTTAGAAATGTGTGCATGTACAGAACTGCAGCTGTAAAACAGTTTGGGGTCGAAGAAAGAGCGCCTCTAAAATGTCATTTCTAGCGCACAACAGTTAGACAAGGATTGCATCACAGGATGTCATCAACTCCCATCCCTATTTATAGTGTTGCTTTTAAATTAACCCAGAATGAACAACCATATAGTTCTGGGTCTGGAGAACCGATCTATAAATACCTTCTTCCTTTTTTAAAAGAGCAACTTCTGTTGTAAGTTGAGTCACCTACCCAGGGATTCTCCAATGTACAAAGGAAAATGCAGAATTGGGGGCACTTCTTGTGTCCCTGGGTGAATCACTGAGATATTTTCCTGCGCTTTTATACAGACTGAAGGGGACAGAATTCTGGGCTGTGCCACTTCAGACTAGAGATGGACACAAGGGTTGCATTTCTGAGTGCTCATAAAGTAGCACACCAGGGAAAGAGCCTCCTTGCTCTTTGAGTTGCCAGTTCAGTGCGTGCAGCAAACTTTTATGTTACCAAAAGAGTTCAGTAGTTCTCTGCTCCCCTGCAGTCTAAGGTGCAGGGGAGCATCCCAGAAGGTGCAACCCTAAATCTTGTCAGTTTAGACCGTACAATGTGTCCCTCTTCTTACATTAGCAGAGTGATGCTGGTAAGTGGGCGCACAGCAATACCCCAAAGGTAATGAGAGACTGGGCAAACAGGAGGAGACTATCTTACAGCTCCTCCGCATGATGGTTTCATTCCTGGAAGCTTGGGCAACCCTAGTGTGGGAGTTGAAGCAGCCTCCCGGTGGTCCTTAAGGTATTTGAGCATGGCTGGGAGGAGATCCATCTGCCAGTGTGGTGCCAGTAGTGAAAGTATTGGACCCGAACCAGTGAAACCTCAGCCACCAAGCTCACCGGGTAGCCTTGGGGCCCATCTCTTGGTCTAATCCTGGGTTTCCCAAACAGGGGTCTCCATCTGTTTTTGGACGGCAGTTTCCATCATCCCTGACCACACTGGTCCTGCTAGCTAGGGATGGTGGGATTCGTAGTTCACAAACAGCTGGAGACCCAAGTTTGGGAAACCCTGGTCTAACCTCACCTCACAGGTGTGGTATGTAGATAAAATGGGGTGGGAAAGAACCATGTGCACTGCCTTGGACTCTGAGGAAAGGTGAGATGTGTATGTACAGTAATCTCACAATCTATGCAGATTTAACATGTGCACATCAGCTTGTATGCATTCAGCTTTATGTGTTTGGCAAAAAAAGTTTACAATTGAAAGGGGGCTGAAAGGGGGTGGGCATCCAGGAGAAAAGACATTTGCATTCCTACTTGCCAATGTGTTAAACTATTTTGGCTTCAGATGCGACCCCCAAAATGCAACCCCCGCATAAGTTGCGGGCTTACTGTATTAAAATAAACTGCTAGGAGCCACAGGTACACCACTGCCCTGATTGTCTTTAAAAGCATGAAAAAGCATCTGGGCGGATGGATGTTAAACGAATCTGCAGTTCAGATTGATCTTTACCCCAAAGAAACCTGGCACACCATGGCTGGAGCAGGTTCCTTTTAAAGCATGCTCAAGCAAAGGCCATCAAAGCAGATGGTGATTATTGAAGTAGAACAGGGGTTCCCAACAAAATTTTCTCAAGGACCCCACATCGAGCTGCTATTGTGACAAGGACCCCCATTAATTTGTTTAGAGATGGTTCCTGCACTGCAGGGGGTTGGACTAGATGACCCTTGTGGTCTCTTCCAACTCTATGATTCTAACCCCAAGGCAGCTGTTTTCAAAATATTTTTGTGCACCTACAAACCTTAGATTTCAGGTAGGTAGCCGTGTTGGTCTGACGTAGTCGAAACAAAATAAAAAAAATTCCTTCCAGCAGCACCTTAAAGACCAACTAAGTTTTTTATTTTGGTATGAGCTGCTGGAAGGAATTTTTTTACTTAGATTTCAGCAAGGCAGCTCATAGCTCTCCTGTGGTGGTACAGCTCCCTGAGAATCAGATCGACATTAGTATTTATGATATCTTACAGTAAATAGTTTTCATAGTTGGTGGAAATGCATGTGCAAATTAACATAAAAACACCCTGTCATAGGAGAACAGCCACAGGAGAAAATATAAACTGCCTGGTTACAAGTAAAAACACAGAATACATTTTTTAAACCTTCTTGGCGTTCAAACTTTTTCTGTACGGCTCAGGACCAGCAATGGAAGATGGAAGAAGTGCTCACTTTGAAGGCGAACTCATCTTCTTCCATTCCCAGGAAAGTGGGGCGCTGGGCTCCCTTTTGCTCCTCCTGCCCCTTCGGGAGAGTCTCCTGCAGAGGGTCGGGAGCTACCAGGGAAGAGGAGAGTGATGCGGGGCCGGGAAGAGCTTTGCGCTCTGTCTGCTACTGGCGGGAGCTGAGGCACGCAGCTGGCGGGTGGGAGGGAGGCCGCGGAGCCGCCGCCGCCGCGCGCGCCAGGCCGTGCATTGCAGCCTCTGCGAGGACCAAAGGCAGCCGAACCGGCACGCAGCTCCCGAAGGCCCTGGCGGGGAAGGGCGCTCCCTCGTCCCCATCATCCCCAAGGGAGCCAGGACGGAGGCGCGCACCAGGAAATGTCCTCCGGGGCGCGGCGCTGTATTCCTCCGCACACTCCCACGCTCCGGTTCGCTCTTCCTGCCGGCCAGCCTTCCCCTCCCTCGCCTGGGCGGAGACTTCTTTCCTGCCCCTTCTGATTGGCTGCCCCTTCTGATTGGCGCTTCCTGTAGCCAATCAGTAACCGTGCTGAACTACGCCCTCCCTGCGGACGCGGGAAGCCGCCCCAGGCAGCGCTGGGCAGCGCTGCGGACCCCTCTGGCACAGCTCGCGGACCCCTGGGGGTCCGCGGACCACCTGTTGGGAAACACTGAAGTAGAATAATTGCAGGAGAGCTTCATCCGGGGGGAAAACAGATAAAGCAAAAAGAGGTTGGGTGTTACAGGAGCTAAACTGGGAATGATTTGCAAACATGCTTGGATTTGTTGACTGTAATATCAGTCTGAAGGGATTGACTAGGTTTTTTTTTTAAGTTTATAGAACTGAAGATTCTTGGGACAAAGTCCTCCGTCTGAACTTATGCATAGCTTGGATGACACACAGTCCTTTTGGCAAACAGTACAGTCACGTTTCAGAGTTTCTTCTCTTGAGTGGTGCGGTATGAAATTTTAATGCTGAATTGTCTCACTGAGATTGTGGAAGTTTCCACAGCAAGAAGAGATTTATTTTTCTATTGCAACCAGATATCTCCCCATTTCAAGCTGCTGAACAGAGGCAATAAAAACAGCAGAAGTCAACAAAATAAATTTGATTGTGTTCTTTGCAATTGCTCCCGAGCTGTGTATTACTGTATAGGCTGAGTTGCAAACGCCTCTATTGTGCCAAGGTGGTTTGTGCATGGAGAAATGTCCTGATTACTGCAAGGACTCTTAGAGGTGGGTGCAGTTTATATCCAGCTCTGCCCCAAGTTGGCATTGCCCTGCTGGATTCTAGTCTGTGAAGGCTGGGACGCTTGTGTCAGGATTGGATAGTAAGGTGCTATAGGGTTTTGGGGTTCTGTCTCTTGTCCATACTGCAGCACTATCCCAAAGGGCAGCAGTTGGCTTTTCCCCATGGGAGCAAATGGCAATCCTTCATTTATGTGGCAGGAAGGAAAGGGATGCATTTAGGACACTTGGAATGAGGACCAAACCTGTTCTCTGGCCCAAGTAAACCCCAGCCAATGAGAGTCAAGCACTTCCCCCCCCCCCCGCTTAAAAACTTTATCAATGGTTTTCGTTGGCCACCCTACAGCATGGTAGAGAGTTGCAAACTGGCTTTTAGATTATTTCAAGTGGGACCAGAAGCAAACTGCTGGAGTGTGGAATGTTCCTGCTTAGGGTGCCAGCCAGCTATGTCTTCTTTCAGGGTATTTAATTCCGTTCTTCCTCCCCCTGATTTTCCTCTCCTCCCCCCCAAAAAAAAATCATTTAGTGTGCTCAGACCTCATTCATCTGTTTTGGACTCTTCCCCCACTTTTTGGTACTTCTGCAAGCTTAGAGTTCCTCCACGCCCGCTGAGATCTCTTTTGTGTGTGGATGATGCCATTTGGACTACAGAAAGACCCATACTCAGAGCTTGCAATGGAATATCTATGATTACAGTGGTGCCTCGCTTAACAAACGCCCCGTAAGACAAAATTTTCGCTTAAAGAAAGGATTTTTCTAGCGGAGGTTGCCTCGCTAGACAAATTCATTTTACGAAAAATTCGTCTAGCGAATCACGGTTTCCCATAGGAATGCATTGAAATTCAATTAATGCGTTCCTATGGGCATTTTTTTTTAAAAAAATATTCAATGCATTCCTATGGGATTCGCTAGACAAATTTTTCATTATAAGAATAGACCCGTGGAACGAATTAAATTCGTCTAGTGAGGCACCACTGTACCTTGCTTGAAACCATTGGTCCTTCAGAATATTCCTCCCAAATGCTTCTCTTTTATTGCACCTCTTAGTTGTTCCTGTTTTGTCACTGCTTTGACATCTTTTCTGCCTCTTTGTTTTTTGTTTATGAAACCATGTTGGGAATAGTGATCCTGCAGCCTGGAGTCACATGGCCAGAGTGGTGGCGCCGTTGTAGCCCTTCTGCTTTGGTTATGTAATGATGCCATGAAATCAATTCATAGTTGAAGGCCGTGTTTCCTGAAGTCCCTCTGAATGGGTGGCTGCCTTTGCCCATGTGTGCAGTACCCTGGAAAAATATATATGTAGGTAAAGGAGGGTGCTTTTTGTTGGGGAGTTGGTGGTAAATACCCAATATCAGTTTCTCCTTAGTTTTTAAGGAAAGAAAGGCAGCAGTAAAGACAAAAACAAAACAATGTTTAAATGTCGCAAGTTAATGCACTCAGTACTCCATGTCATGCTGGTGGGTGGGAAGGTAAAAACGATTCCTGGACTTGAGTCTGGCAATATCAGGCCTTCTTAAAACTTTGGTTGACACACGGATTCAGCTGGCCAGGAGAAGACTCATCAATGCCAGGAATTACATTTTGAAAGTGGATATGTGCTGCAGAAAGCATAGCCAAAAGGCAGATGGCTCTAATCCACCTTATACACGCAAATGTTGGAAGAATTGTTCTTAATTATGCACATTATAACTTTCAAATTAACTTCAGCTTATATGTTTCCAGTGCAGTTCTTTTGAGCAAGACAGCCTGCCTACCATATGTCTACTAAAGAGCCAGCATAGTTTGGTACAGTGGTCTGAAACGTCTTGGACCGGGGGGCAAATTTGGAATTTTAAAAGAATTTTGTGGGCACCAACCAGTCACAAAATGGCTACCACAAGATGGCGTGGCTTGACACAAAATGGCTGCTGTGAGGGTGTGGTTGACACAGAATTGGGAGTACTAATATTCCTATATAGTAGGCACCCCCAAACTGCAGCCCTCCAGATGTTTTGGCCTACAACTCCCATGATCCCTAGCTAACAGGACCAGTGGTCGGGGAAGATGGGAATTGTAGTCCAAAACATCTGGAGGGCTGAAGTTTGGGGGTGCCTGCTATATAGCAAAGCATCAACTGATTGGGAGACCAGGGAGGGTTTAAATCCCTGCTTGGTCATGAAGTTCATGGGGCAATTTTCAGTCATTAACTCTCTTTCAGCCTAACCTACCTCATAGGACAGGCATGGCCAAACTTGGCCCTCCAGCTGTTTTGGGACTACAACTCCCATCATCCCTAGCTAACAGGACCAGTGGTCAGGGATGATGGGAATTGTAGTCCCAAAACAGCTGGCGGGCCAAGTTTGGCCATGCCTGTCATAGGAGATAGTGGGGATGGGGGGGAACTATGAATGCCAGCTTGAGCTGCCTGGAAGATATCGTTGACATGCGTCTATCTCGAGAGACAATGGAGCGTGCCTCTAGGGGTGAAGTAAAACCACTGTGTTAGCAGTACCTACCGTAAGTGACCTCCCCAGGGCACAAGCCTGGGTAGTGTGAACAGCCCTGAGACCTACAGGTATACAGTGGTACCTTGGTTTAAGAAAAAGCTTAGTTTATAAACAACTTGGATTAAGAACGCTGCAAACCCGAAAGTAGGTGTTTTGTTTTGTTTTGCCTTGGAATAAGAACATGTTCCGCTTCCTGTTGAGTGTGTTCCATTTGTAAATTGAGTCCCCTGCTGCTATGGGAAAGCATGCCTTGGTTTAAGAACGCTTCGGTTTAAGAACGGGCTTCCAGAACGGATTAAGTTCGTAAACCAAGGTACCACTGTATATGACAGTGTAAAAATGTAATTAATAATAATAATAACAACAACTTGTTTCTGTCAAAATGTGCAAGTACCCTTGAGCAGCAGTAGATTTAACACTTCCTGTTCACTCTGCCATCCCCTGACAATCGCACACACACACACACACACACACACACCGACTGTAACTTGCCCTAGGAGGGAAGATGCTATTTGGCTTACCTTTCAGGATGGATAGCAGCTTGGAGCGGGGAAAGATCAGTCCCCTCTCTGTGCACTGGGTTTCCAGCCCTAATTGGGGGGGGGGGTGCTCTGTGACTGCTACTTAAGTGTTTTGGTAGTTTAAAAAATTACCCTGAACTTATCACCATTATCATTAATGGTAATTATTTGCACATTTTATGCATCATCTTGTTTCGCCCATAGGCCGTCTTTCTGCCCTTGAAGGGTGTTTCAAGATGGGCAGCTTCCTGTGCTTTTATTTCAACAACATGGAAAAGCAAGAAAAACATATGGCTATTGTAATTACTCTGGCCCTGCAATTGTGGTCTATGGAACAGACTTGCAAGGACGGGTAGGGTGGGAGTTGCAGCTTCATTCCCACTAAAGGGATTGGGGGGTGGCCTGGGGCACTGATCCATCTTCCTCCTGCACTGCTGTGTGGATGACCCGTACCCAGACAGGAATGCCAGATCCCTGTGGTTAAAATAATAATGATGTAAATGGGACACACGAAGGGCCCATTTTCTTCTAGGTTAAATGTGGATGTTTATGATGATTTCTGGAGCATTTGCGCAGATACATTTGCACGTATCTGAAATAGCTTTCTCGAGCAATAGTTTGCTTAGTGCTGCCATCTAATGAGCTCCCTTCAATCGGCATCCCTGCAGAATGGCTGATTCTGTTCTTTGCTGCCTGCCTGGCAGTCCTCTGTTTCGTGCCTAAACCTGCCTGAAGGCAATGTCGTTCTGATGCTCTGAAATGCCATGTACCTTGTAGAAAAGCATCCCAACCAAGTTTGTGGTTCTGTTTCTGCCAAGGTGCCATTTGCCTTCGGCTTGCGTAAAGGCAGGGAGACCTAGAGTCTGCACATGGTGTCTTATAGATTATTTATTTAAAAACAGGATGGCACAAGGACTCTAAGAAATCATACCTTGGCTCCCCCCCTTTTTATAAAATGGCTTGGGATATTATATTGTGCACAGCACAGTGCTCCTCAGGGAAGAAGTCTGTATAAGGCAGGGTTTGCCAAATATGCCCGTTAAGAATGATAGAATTGTAGAGTTGGAAGGAACCCCAAGGGTCATCTAGTCCAATCCCCAGCAATTCAGGAATCTCAGCTAAAGCATCCATGACAGATCGACAGAGTACTGGTCACTATCACAATCCCTTGATGCCAGCCCAATAGTGGAGAGGGACTAATGGCTATGGCAAACGGGATGTCCTAGTAGCCCATTGGGGTGGGGCTGGACTACCATCTTTCATGCGCTCCTTATGTGCATGTGGTCCTCCGCCTCCCATAAAACTAGTTGTAAGTCCTTCTTTACAGACTAGTAAGGCACCAGGTTAATCATCTGATTTCTCAGTCCGTCCGTCCCGCAATCCAGATACTTATTGTCCATTAGCTTAGACCAGGGGTCAGCAAACTTTTTCAGGAGGGGGCTGGTCCACTGTCCCTCAGACCTTGTGGGGGGCCGGACCCACCCTCTCCCAAAAGCACCCCCCCTCCCGAAAAGCCACTTCCTCCCGCTTGCCCGCCTCAACGGGAAGGTAGGGGTGGCGCCCAGAGGCGTCCACGGCTTCTGATTGGCTGCAGGAGCTTCCTGCAATCAATCAGAAGCCACAGCAGTGTCGCCACCTGCCCAGAGGTGTTCGCAGCTTTTGATTGGACACCAATCAGAAACTGCGCCATGCTGCAGAAGTCAGTCCCTGTGCGGCGAGGCCTCTGCGTTCCGCCGGTTTAGTGCGGGGACTGACCGAGCGGGCAGCAGGGTCCGCAAGGTTCGCCGGCTGGATTAACGAGCCCGGTGGGCCGCATCCTGCCCGCGGGCCTTAGTTTACCAACCCCTGGCTTAGACCATTAGCTGAATAAGTGTTGGCATTTCATGCAGAAGAAAGCTGCAGCTCCTATAGCTCTGTGATGTTTTCCCACTATTTCGTTCAGCTCTCTAAATAATAAACACTCTCAAAAAGCTGCATTTCATTAGAGAAATAAACTATTCCTACCTCTTTTCCCCAACCACGGCTTAATCCGTAATTCATAGGAACTGCAGCAATTCATATTTTCCTAGAACAATAGGAATCAGGGAATGGCTCAAGCCCAGAGAATGTATCTGGAGTTATCTGATGTAGTTTCATCTCTGAAGATATGCAGGTCTGAGCCTGGCTAGTACCTGAGCAGGAGACTGTCTGGAGGAAAGGTGGGATTTGAAAGGAAATACTTTACACACACACACAGCACTTCATAGCCAAGCACCTACTTTTTGATCAAGTCAATAGTTTTACTGGAAGGTTGCTTCTAAGAAGTAGGGCTTTGAGGGACTGCTGTCCTGCCTCTAAATTGACCCTTATCAAAGGAAAGTTAGGAACAGGCGAATGGAGGAGATAAGGTAGCACTCATTTAGAGGCTAGATTTTGCAGATAGGTTGCCAGTTGCTGCTAACCCCAAATATGGATGAAAGTTGCACCTTCGTAAGTAAACTTCTATCTGTAGTTGAAATTTTTCCCCCCATGTGTTATGTTCCAGTCCCTTCTCAAGGGCACATAGGCAATGTTTCAAGCCTCAGATATACAATATTATTGCATGGCACTCCTTCTTTTCAAAATCTGACATGTCGCGAAAAAGAAAAAAGCCCTTATTGTTTTGACCCAGGCTTGAAATCTTGTTCCAGAGAGTATCTTGCAGCTCAACAGAAATCCCCACCTCCCACCACATATCTTCACTTTCTGACCACTGGCTCCTCTTCTCTTCTCGTTTGCAGAGTGGAGGCTGTGATGGGGAGATTTTCAGTGGAGAAGTGGAACTGTGAGAGAGGAGGGTATGCCATAGACATAGAATAATAGAATCTTAGAGTTTTAAGGGACCCCGAGGGTCATCTAGACCAGCCCCCTACAATGCAAGAATGTCAACGAAAGCATCCATGGCAGACAGGCCACCCAGCCTCTCTGCTTAAAAACCTCCAAGGAGAGTCCACCACTTCTCAAGGGAGAGGTGTTTTTGTTTTGTTTTAAAAGTAGATTTGCTGTACTACAGCAGCAGAGCGTTATTATAATAATAACCATTATTTAAGAAATTATATACCACCCTTCTTCAAAAGGCCACCTTTTCTTTTCTTTTTTTACAACATAGCAACATGAACCACCTAGCGCAAATACATCACATAATCTTCATTAAATACAAAAAGCGTAATATAATTATATAAACACGGTTCATAATAATTAGCAATGTATAATAATGCATAATGCCGAAATAATACTTAGTAGTACATAATAAGCATCAGGGTCAATTTTTTCACCCTGTCAACTTTCTTTGGGATGAATTTTATAAATAAGTCTGCCCAGCAGCAAACCCTAGAACTCTCCCCCCTACAAACACAAGAGCCTTATAACACCACAAGTTATTATCTACTCATCTCAGGTACAACTACTTCACTTTAATTGCCCAGATCTAAGTTTCTTGTATGCACTTGAATCCCTCCCACAAACTACTGGCAGTCTGAGGTTGATGCCAGGATCATGTGGAGGCAGCGGAAGACAATGTGAGGTCCCCGGACCCCAGCTCTTGGAAACCCATGAAGGTGCAGTTGGTGAAGGGTTAAGAAGAACGACAGAGTTAGTTCCCTGCGCAGTGAGATGAGGAGACATCTACTTGAACAGCCAGGGCAGCGTATTAATGCTGAGAGCCTCGACGTGTTAATTAAATTAAATCAGAACTTGTTTTGAATTGAGTGGGGAAGTATCAGGCGAAGAGAACTCGAGCCGTTCCTGGCTCAGTTGTTGCAAAAAGAAGCTACCGTATATAAATGAGTGGGCAGCCTACAACTTGCTGTTTTCCCATGCTTTTCTGTATGTTTCCTCGTCCAAAATCTTCACAAATTGGAAACAATTTGCATTAGTTCTTCATGCATTTCTGCCTTTTCTGTCCAAGAAGCTTGACATAGTGTGTGTGTGTGTTTTAACTTGTCAGGGCTTCACTTCCTTCTCTCCCCCCCCTCTTTCTTTTTGGAACTTGCTACAATATATCTTTCTGATAACTTTCCAAGAACTGCAGCATTGCTAATGACTTTTGGAGCCCTTAAACAAATTGCTTATGTGTGTAGAATTTGCTTCTCTGCCCATATGTGGGGAAAAAAAATATTTGGGTTCTTTTGTCCAGTCTTACAGAAGGCTTGCAGATGGCTTGGTCACCTGTGGCGAGTAGGATTGTTTTCACGCCGGGGTGCTTTACAAACATACTGTTTTGCGGAAATACCAAGTTAGACGAAATTGCGTACAAATAACTCTTAGGGGAAATTTGCACCAAAATGTTGATGAATTTTCATGGGGGCTTTTTTTTAAAAGCTACAAGCGGATGTGGAAATATAGTCGATTTAAGATTTGGTAAAATGAGAAACTGAAGTAAAGCTAAATGGATGGATTCACCCATTCCTAATTTACACAGCGTGGTTTTGTATTAATGGTGTACGATTATCACATCTCTGTGTAAATTGCATTGGAATAAACATTTTCCTAACAAAACCCCAAAAAAGCGTATAAAAACAGATACAGTATTTAAAAGTGAGTGGCTTCTTGCTCGGATCATTGTTTTGAGCATGCTGCAGGCTACATAGTGGGGAGCTTGCTTGGCAAGCTGGACTGGTTTCCAGCATCCTAGGAATTCACAGTCTAGCTGTTGCTCCTCCTCTGGGTATTTTCCAAGCTCTGCCGTCTTCTAGCACCGCCCATTCTATTCAGTATGTCATACCTGATGATTTGAGGTGGTGCTATTTGGAATTGACGTGCTATGGATGTTCTTAGAGCTACTGCATGGTAGATTAATCTTTGCCCCAGTCCCACAGGAGGAGGAGGGCCCAGGCCATACAGGTCAGAATCATAGAATCTTGGAAGGGATCCAAGGGCCATCTAGTCCCAACTCCCTGCAATGCAGGACTCTCCATGACCACCCAACCTTTGTTTTAAAACCTCCAAGGAAGGAGAGTCCACAACCTCCCGAGGGAGACCGTTCCATTGTCAAAAATCTCTTACCGTCAGAAAGTTTTTCCATAAGTTTAGTCGCATTCTCCTTTCTTGTGGCTTGCAGCCATTGGTTCGAGTCCTACCTTCTAGAGCAGGAGAAAAGAAGCTTGCTCCATCTCCCATGTGACAGCCCTTGAGAAGTTTGAAGGTGGCTATCATACCTTCTCTTGGTCTCCTCTTTTCCAGGCTAAACGTACCCAGCTCCTTCAACCGTTCCTCATAAGGCTTAGAAGTGTTCCATCTCTTCATACAGAATTCAGTGAAGACACAACCTTGCCCATTTTGCCTGGGAAGGGCTGTAGCATCTGCTTTGCATGCATAGGGTCCCAAGTTTGATCCCTGGTGCCTCCAAACAGGGCAGGAAATGTCCCCTGCCTGAAACCCTGGAGAGAGCTACTGCCAGTCAGTGGAGACAGTACTGAGCTAGATGGACCAATGGTCTGACTCAATATAGGTCAGGCTTTCTAGGCCTAATATTTTGAAAGCATGGTAATTCTTGCATCTGCTATTTTCTTCTGCAGGAAAAGAAAATCAGAGTGTCTCTGCCTTTGACAAGAGGACCAAGTGCCTTTATACCAGAAAAGGAAGTAAGTTTATTTTCCCCACCTTCAATGTGCAGTAATGATGACGGGACATATTCCTGTTGAATGATGTTCCCCCCTGCACCCTGTGTTTCTTCCTGAGTGTCTACTAAACAGCTTAGACCCCAGGTTTATATCAGGCAGGTGACCGCTTGGCTTAAACCTCTTGGATGAGAATTCCAGAAGGGTAACTCACCTAGGGGGCTATCCTGTGGCAAGATTCACTGCAACGAGCAGCTTAGATTCCCAGCTCCGCCAGTGTTCATTCTCCAGCCCTGGCTCAGCCAAAGATACGCCAGTGTAACTGTCTCTGCCAGTTGAGCTGAAGCTGGCTGAACCCAAAAGGGGCGTTCCAGGGGGTGGAACTAGAGAGGGGAACTTAGGCAGGTTCCTAAGCCTGTTCAGCTCAGTCACATCACCTGGCAACCTGGCATAGAACACTGATTTAAAGGCTTGTTTTCCCTCTGCCAGGCTTAGGCAGAGCAGTAGCCCCTGCTCTGCTGCTGAACGGGCCTTGGGTCTCGTGTAAACATACGCCGGTTTCACTTACACCTGCGTTCTTTATGCCAGCTTCTTGGGCATGCAAGCATGCATTCCGTTGTGTGTTTCTGCAGGCTTTCCCCCCCCTACTGAATGTTTATTTGCTAAAAATATTTCTGGATGCACGGAATTGTTAAAAACCCTTCAGTAAAGTAGGCTGTGATTATAGAAGTTTGAGCAACAGTAGGTATTCTGTAGAGGCTATCTCACCGACGAGTTCTACAGAGTTCTACATTTGAACTTAGTTTGTGGTTGTTATGGTTGTTGTAGTTGTTGGTTTTTGAAATAGTCCTAGCTCCCCGGGGGTCTCATTAAAAAGGTCATGAATACAGTATAGAGGTAAATACAGTGGTGCCTCGCTAGACGAAATTAATTCGTTCTACGGGTCTTTTCTTATAGCGAAAAATTCGTCTAGCGAATCCCATAGGAATGCATTGAATTTTTTTGATTTTTTTTTTTGCCCATAGGAACGCATTAATTGAATTTCAATGCATTCCTATGGGAAACCGCGATTCGCTAGATGAATTTTTCGTAAAACGCATTCGTCTAGCGAGGCAAGCTCCGCTCAAAAAATCCTTTCGGTAAGCATAAATTTTGTTAAGCAGGGCATTCGTTAAGCGAGGCACCACTGTATAAGTATCCTTCCTAGTTGCTTGTCTTGCTTATATTCCCTGTAGGTTATCCAAGCCAACAGTTTGAATGAACGCATGCACCTGCTTGTGGAAGAATATTCTACATCGGGCCGCCTAGACAACATCACCCAGGTCATGAGTTTACACACTCAATACCTGGAGTCTTTCCTTCGCAGCCAGTTTTATATGTTGCGTATGGACGGGCCTCTTCCTTTGCCCTACCGGCACTACATTGCAATCATGGTATGTACTCAGAAATTCTACCTCTTATTGTTTCCTTCTCGGTTGTAGTTGACATTTGTATCCTTTCCAGCGCTTCTGTAAATCAAACCAGCCTTTATTTTGTTTCATTTTGCGATGGTTTAAAAAGAAAAGGGTGATATCTCACAAATCTGGCATTTTTAAGAGCTTTAAATTCCAGCAGCTGGACCTGAGGCAGGATCAAGCCTGGCTTCAGAAGAAAGGCACCAATCCCAGAGTATTAAGGGATTTATACCAGAGCTTGCATCCCAAGGTGATTGACAAGCAGCCATAAATGAAATTGCTTCCCTGCGATCAATTACATGGACTATGTGCCGGATACTATTATAAAATATATATTTCACACAAAGGAACACTCAGCGCTGCACTCTGAATAAGCTATATGGATTTAGTTATTTAGTAAATAAATTTTATTTATTTACAGAGTAGATTTATAAATTCCCAGCAGTGATCTGCTTCCCTTGGAACCTCGGGCCCAAGGCAAAATGTCAGGCCCACAGCAAAATGAGACCCAGGCCTCTCTATCTGAGCATTTGACCTCTCCTCAGAGCACTCATTGGCCTTGCTTTCCACACCAGGTGTCTTTGTGTTCTTGCCTGGCTAGAATATGTCATGGCTCAGTAAGGATCTGAACTTGACTTTCTCCAGTCCAGGCCCAGCAGTTGAGCCACCACACACCACCTGCTCCTCTTTAAATTTCCATTTAAAATAAATGAAATGCAAAGCATAGTCCTTAATTAGCCAAATCCTGCAAGTAGTCAAAATATATTACTTAACATTCAAATGCTCAAAAGTGTTTCACATATATTAGCCTGTCAGCAACAATCTATGAAGTCCTGTAAAATGAATCAATATTCTTATCCCCATTGTGCGGAGGGGAGGACTGAGGCTGAAAGCTGGTGGCTTTCCCAAGGCCACGTTTTGAATTCACGGCAAGATTTGAACTAGGGATTTGGCTGGAAGTGTCCTGGCCGCTCTGCTAGGGCATACTTGCAAACGTTCAGTATGCACATTTGTCGCTTGCTTGGTTTTAAAAATCATGCTTTTCAAAACAGGTTTCATCTGCCTTTCTGTCAGAGAAAATGAAATCAAGGATTTCTTGCACGTGTGCTTAATGCATGGTTCTCTGCCTTTATTACAATGCCTTTTTCTCTCTTGTCCCTGTACTCTCCACCTTTCCTCGAGAGTAGACAGGTTTTGATCAGGTCACCTTCATCTTTGTTTCCAACTCCAGGCTGCTGCCAGGCACCAGTGTTCCTACCTTATAAACATGCATGTGGATGAGTTTCTGAAGACTGGAGGGATCCCAGAATGGCTGAATGGCTTGGAATACGTTCCACAAAGACTGAAAAACCTGAATGAAATCAATAAGCTTCTTGCACATCGACCCTGGCTAGTTTCGAAAGAGCACATTCAGGTATTTATTACAAATGAGAAACGCTCCAGTATTTGCATATGTGTAAATTACTACAGTGTCTATGTGTGTGTGTTGTTGTTTTTTAAAGGAATTCGATCTGGCAAGGAGGGAATCTCATTCAAACGTCTTCTTTTTTTAACCTGGTGATCTTGGCTTGGGTTTGTTTGCTTGAGTTCCTTGGAGCCAATTTCTTTGTAGGGACTTTCTTCTGCAGTGGGCCTGCCTAGGAATCCTATTTAAGCTTTTTTCAGAAGAGTGGTGTGATGGCTAAGTCATTTGTGCTCAAGCAATAATGGGGGGGGGGGGGAGAGAGAGAAGACAGTGATTTTTTTTTTTTTAAAAGAGCATCCAGGATATAGAAATGGCCACTTACAATCCTATGGGCACAAGAGCCCATAGGAGCATAGGAAATTGCCTTAGGCCAATGGTCCACTTTGGTATATCCAGCTCAGTAATATCTACACTGGCTGGCAGTGGCTCTGCAGGGTGTCAGGCAGGGGACATTCAGAGTCCTACATGGATTTGATACGGATTGACCTTGGAATAATGTGTATACAAAGCAGATGCTTTGTCACTGAGCTATGGCCCTTCCCATCTGCAGCCCAGAAGAAGGCAGGGGTTGGGAAAGGCTGGTAGTGCCTAAATAGTGCTTACTTGCAACTTTTATTTATACTTTTCAGATATATATATTTCACTGATTTTACAATAATTTTGACATTTTAAAAATTGACTTCCTTCCCCCTCTTTCTGCGGTTCCTTAAATTTATTTTTAATACCTTCTTCATATCCAAATTACTTTAACTTACTCATTTATTTATCTTCTTTATATATATATACTCTTATGTAGCTGCAGGTTATTACAATAATCCTGCCAGTGTTTCTATCTGTTTGCAATATATATGTAAATATTCAATAAGCCATTTCCATTCTTTTGTAAAAAGTGTTAACTTGATTTCTCATTCTTCTGGTAAGTTTCGCCATTTCTGGATATTCCATAAGTTTTTGTATCCGTTCTTCCTTTGCTGGGACTTCTTTCCATTTTGGGGCGAGTAACATTCTTGCCGCTGTAGTCACATACATGAATAAATGTCTATACAATTTAGGTAGTTCTATCCCTATAATTCCCAAGAGAAAGGCTTCTGGTTTTTTTTACAAACATTTTTTTCGACATCCTTTTCATTTCATTGAGAGCCAGTGTGGTGTAGTGTTTAAGAGCGATAGACTCATAATCTGGTGAACCGGGTTCGCTTCCCCGCTCCTCCACATGCAGCTGCTGGGTGACCTTGGGCTAGTCACACTTCTCTGGAGTCTCTCAGCCCCACTCAACCTCACAGAGTGTTTGTTGTGGGGGAGGAAGGGAAAGGAGAATGTTAGCCGCTTTGAGACTCCTTAGGGTAGTGATAAAGCAGTATATCAAATCCAAACTACTACTACTCACTACTACTCTCTTCTTCTTCTTCTTCTTCTTCTTCTTCTTCTTCTTCTTCTTCTTCTTCTTCTTCTTCTTCTTCTTCTTCTTCTTCTTCTTCTTCTTCTTCTTCATTTCCCAGTAACCCTTAACCTTCCTTCAGGACCACCACATATTATAAAAAGAACCTTCTTTCTCTTTACATTTCCAACACTCATTTGATTTAGTTTTATACATTTTTGCCAGTTTTCTTGGTGTTAGATGCCATCGATACATCATTTTCATATAATTTTCTCTTAAACCATAGCATGCTGTAAGTTGGGACTTGGCAGCCTTCTGGCATCTTTTGATTGATGCTCCCAACTTAACCCTATCAAAATGGAAACTTGGAAGAGACCAGATAACTGTTGCCTTCCTGCCACTGGAATATTCTGTCTCCTTCCTGTGTCTGCATCTAATATATATGCATATGTCTTCCTTTTCTCGTTTGTTTCAGAAACTTGTCAAGACGGGGGAAAATAATTGGTCTCTTCCGGAACTGGTGCATGCTGTGGTCCTCTTGGCACACTACCATGCCTTGGCAAGCTTTGTCTTTGGTAGTGGCATCAATCCAGAGAGAGATCTTGATACCTTGAACGGCTACAGGCTCATATCAGTTAACAATTTCTGTGTCTGCGACCTTGCCAACGACAACAACATCGAAAACGCGTCCCTCATAAGTAACAACTTTGGGGTTAGTGTTGCCAGATTTTTTTCCTTTAATTCCCATTTTGCTTGTCCCACTTTTTTTTTGGAAGGGGTTTGCAGGGTGGAGAGGAGGTGCGTTTCCTGCTTGCGGTTGAGAGATCAGCTCTTTCCTGTGTTTGTCAGGGCTGGGAAATAGGGAGCTGAAACACAAACCCCAGAAGAATTGGGGTCCAAGTTGGGTGGGGTGTTGCGGGCAGATCTGAAAGGGTGGTCAGTTGAGAGGCAAGCTAGCTCTGCAGGACAGAATCGAGATGTCCGTTTCAGGGGAGGGGAAGCAACACTGGATCTGCAACTGCAGTAGTAACATGAAATACATTTCTCTTTTGCAAATCTTAAGTGGTGCAACCGCTCACTGGAACACCACTTTGTTACTGCTGGTCTAGGGCCATAATAAACTGATTGAACACTACTTTTCTGCTCCCTCCCAGCCCCATTTCCCCACACCTTGGTGTCTTCACTGGAACCAGCAAAATGACAGGCAATCTTGAAACGAGCCTTATTCTGTTGCCCAGGCAGTGTCTGAGGTTGTATCTGAAAGCACTTAATAGCCATGTGAGGTCAGGAGGAATCTGTGGGTTGCTGAGAGGGGCAGACCCATGCCAGAACATGGGAGGATCAAGTTACTCCTTTCTTCTCTGTTGCTCAGTTCTTCTCCCAACATCTGGATGATCATAAACATTTTCGCCCTCATCCTTAGGATGACCAAATTCTCCTCTGCTACCGTTTTTTATTCCAAATGCCCACAGTCTAGTTCCATCCTGTTCCAACCAGAGCCTGTCCCTTTTGTACAGCCCTAAACAGCAAACCTTTCTAGAGGAAGGAGCTACAAAGAGCTCTTGGGTTCTTCCAGACAACTAAAAATTGCCTTTTCTAAGATGGCTTTCGCATTCCTTACCAAGGATTCTGGTGGCCGTATAAATCACGCAATTACATTTATGAAACGTCAGTAGGCAGAGGTAACGAATGGTTTTCACGCTGTAATAGTGACTTAGTTACGAAAAGAAAAGTGGCTTTCTCAAATGATGTGTCACAACCTCTTTGGGATACTAAAAAGGGGGGATCAGATATCACCGATTGACTGGCTTAGAGTAAAGTGATACAGGTAGATTGGGAGCTGAACTGGCAAATGCACTACAGCATATCGGATTGGAATTTATAAAGAAGAGCCGGGCACAAAAGAACGAAAGGAACGGGCTGGGTATGGTCAGAGCTTGTGGGTTCTGCAGCTGCATTGCAAACACAGAAAGTGATTCTACACCGAAAAACAAGCTTCCGGAGGTGCTCTGCCTTCATTTTAAAACAGAAAGGAAGTTTCTTAACTGCTTTTAAAATACACTTAAACACCTGTGGGCAATGCCTGCTGAAATTCTGTTAGCCCGGGGGGGCTGGATCAGATTGGCAAGATTCTTTAATGGGCCCCAGGAATGTTTGCATGATTTATGCAGGCCACAAAACTTGCTTGGCGCAATTTTAAATCTGTTAGTGCATGCAGTGCACGGATCTGAGCATTTATTTCCCCAAAAATGTTGAGTATGGAACTGGGGGCCGGAGAGGGAATGATCTGTATTCGATCCTGAAGGATGTGATGTGTTTATAGATCTCAGATTCTTTAAGTGAGCTGGAGGCCCTGATGGACAGAATGAAAAGACTGCAGGAGGAGAAGGAGGATGAGGAGGCCTCTCAGGAAGAAATGGATACTCGCTTTGAAAAGGAAAAGACTGAGAGCCTCCTGGTTGTCACTGAAGGTACTGCTCCCTTTCATTTTAGTTGCTTTCGTTTAATCCCGTTTTCAGGGTTTTTGCTGAAGAGCAAAAAAGAAAACCAAGTTAAATAAAAACAGCTGAAAAGGAAAACGAGCATTCCACTTTCTGATGTTTGATTGGAGCCAAGTTATACATGCAGAGGAAACAATTTTCTCTGGAATACAGCTATATCCCATGCTAGGTCAGAGGGTGCCTGTTTCATAGCACCATAGAATTGTAGCATTGGAAGGGACCCCGTGGATTATCTAGTAGTCCAACCCCCTGCAATGGCCAATGTGGGGCTTGAACCCACCACCCTGAGATTGTAAGAGTCCCATGCTCTACCAACAGAGCTACCGTGTTTCCCACATTTTAAGACACCGTCTTATATTTATTTTACCCAAGAAAATAAGCCTATGGCTTATTTTCGGGGGGGTGTCTTTTTAATTTTTTTTTAACTGTAATTACGGCAGCCAGCGTTGCTGCTGCTGGGTTCCGGAGGCAGCCTGCAGGGTCGGTGCCCAGCTGCGCCGGTGCTGGACACTGGAGAGAGCAGGAGACTGAGCAGCCACTGCGGCATCGCGCTGCCAGAGACTCGCAGCCACTGAGGAGCTTGCGGCGCCGGGGCTTGCGGGCGGCTCTCGCCTTTCCGCCCTTTCTCCTGCTCCCGGGGGAGACGTGGCTTCTATTCCCCATTGCCAAGGAAACAGCCCGGGGGAGAGACGCCAGAGCTGAGGCGCCCCCCGCCCGCGGATCCCACGTGCCGCCGAAAACGGCAATGCTTAGGGCCCCCCACTCCTCGCCCGAAGTGGAGTAAGGCCCCCCGAGCAGTCCAGGGCTTGCTTCCGAATGCGCAGGGACAGGACTGCGCTGTTAAACTCTTTGCAAACTCCTTGCCCAAAAGAAAGCTGTCCTGCAGAGTGCCGGATCGAGGAGCCGGTCTGCAGAGTCAGCGCCCAGCAGCGCGGCGCTGGATTGAGGAGGCGGTGCTTCGTGCGGAGCTGCTGGGCGCCGACCCGGCAGGCCGCTTCCTCGATCTGGCGGCCTCCCGGGTTGGCGCCCAGCAGCGCCGCGCGGAGCACCGCCGGTCTGTAGAGTCAGCGCCCAGCAGCGCGGCGCTGGATTGAGGAGGCGGTGCTTCGTGCGGAGCTGCTGGGCGCCGACCCGGCAGGCCGCTTCCTCGATCCGGTGCTCCGCGCGGCGCTGCTGGGCGCCCACCCGGGAGGCCGCCGGATCGAGGAAGCGGCCTGCCGGGTCGGCGCCCAGCAGCTCCGCACGAAGCACCGCCTCCTCAATCCAGCGCCGCGCTGCTGGGCGCTGACTCTGCAGACCGGCTCCTCGATCCGGCACTCTGCAGGACAGCTTTCTTTTGGGCAAGGAGTTTGCAAAGAGTTTAACAGCGCAGTCCTGTCCCTGCGCATTCGGAAGCAAGCCCTGGACCGCTCGGGGGGCCTTACTCCACTTCGGGCGAGGAGTGGGGGGCCCTAAGCATTGCCGTTTTCGGCGGCACGTGGGATCCGCGGGCGGGGGGCGCCTCAGCTCTGGCGTCTCTCCCCCGGGCTGTTTCCTTGGCAATGGGGAATAGAAGCCACGTCTCCCCCGGGAGCAGGAGAAAGGGCGGCAAGGCGAGAGCCGCCTGCAAGCCCCGGCGCCGCAAGCTCCTCAGTGGCTGCGAGTCTCTGGCAGCGCAATGCCACAGTGGCTGCTCAGTCTCCTCTCTCCCATGCCCAGCGCTGCTGGGAGCCGACCCTGCAGGCATGGCTTATTTTCGGGGTATGTCTTATATTTTACAAAGGCTTTAAAATCCTGCCATGGCTTATATTATGACTCCGTCTTAAAAAGGGGGAAACACGGTATGATTGCTCCCCTGTTTAAAGAACAACAACTTGCCCATAGAAAAGTAGCTTGACAGCCTCTAGCTTAGCCTTCTTTTTGACATGTTACTCTTAAAAACAAACTTGTGGAGAGTTTTGGAACAGTCTTCAGGCTGATTAACCACCTGGGCTGAAGCAACACAATATCTAGAAGGCTGATCCACAGGGACTTCTTCTGTAGGTAAATAATAATTAGGACAGAGGTTTCTTTGGGACCTTGAGAAGATTTCGGAATGGCCTTAACACACTTGACATGAATAACTGAACCATCTTTGGTGACATGTATGCCTGTTTTAACAGCAATAATATTTGCTTTGGATGCCCCAAGAGCATATTTTCTATATGTGCATATAGAAAATGCCTTTTTCTTATTGCATTCATGCTATAAACGTTTAGAGAAAGAGAATTTGTCAGAGCTGCAGGCGAAATGGCCATAATTGTTCAGATGTTAGTATCTGAAGTAGAATGGTGGTTTTGACATCTGGTTCAGGTGGAGCTGACATTTATTAGCAAAACATTTGCTGGGTGGAAGTTTGGCCTTGAATTTAACACCTTAGAGCACTTTCTCCATCACACTTCTGTGCTGTTTGAGCCCCGTGTTTCCAGGTGAGTCCCAGTTCAACCCAACATGGGGCCAGTTGTGTGATACATTAAATGCTATAGCCATAGAGGAGGCTTCACAGTTCCGGATTTAAGAAGATACTATGAAGCTGCATGTTGGAGCTGGTTGAAAGAGTGGATGTTACTTTAAAATATGGAGACCTTGGAATTAGAAGGTTGGGATAGAATTTATGGGTGGCACGGCTATCTAAGGTATGGGAAAATACAGGTACACAAAAGATTCACGAATCACTTAGTGAGAAAGGCTCTATTTGAAGTTTGGGAGAATAAATTTTTTTTAATGCTATAGCCATAGAGGAAGGTGGCAATCTTGGGGAAACCAAAAAGGTTGGCAGGCAACTGTTGAAGACCAAAAATGGCACATCAGCTCCAGACAATCTTATGTTGGAGCCAATCCAGCCACACATGATGCTTGAAGAGTTAATTTAAAGATACCGCAAAAGATTTTAGATTTCGAAAGTGACTGGTGGCTAACACAGCCTAAGAAACTCCGTTCAAAAGTGGTCCGTTTTTTATTTTGTGAACTAACAATCTTCTTGTGCCTCTTAGAACAGAAGAGTTCTAAAGCAAGGAACTTTAAGGTGGAAATTATTTCACCCCTGACAGTCAGCGTCTAATAGCCTAGTCATTAAAAGAAGCAGAAGCAGGCATGGACCTCCTTCTGCATTAGTTCAAAACAGATTGCAGGAACCTGGAAACAAAGGATAAGCCCAGGCTCAATAGCTCATTCTTCCCCCCCCCCCCCCAACTGCATTGAGGACCTATTTGGATGGTTGCCAAGCTGATTTCTTCCCACACAGATTTATGTTTTGATTGGCTAATGAGGCAGAATGAGGATAAAGGCAGCCTTGTGATTCTTGGATCAACTGATTCCCCCCACCCCACCCCAGGGTTTTTCTAGCAGTAGACACAGGGCACTTTCCCCACCCAGGCTCATTAGGGCTTCTGAAAGTGAGCCAAGCTGGACCTTCAAGGTCAACTGCAGTAACTTTGCAGCAGTCAGCTCTCCGGAAGTGTGATTAATGCGCTCAAGCCGCTTGGCAGGCAGGAGGCAACGAGGTGGAGATCATCTCTGGGTGGGAGCAATTGGCCTTCCTTAGTATTGGTGTCGCTGAAGTTCTTCATAGTATCCATGGTGCTTGGTTACATAGCCATAAATCAACTTGCTGAACCTTTCCGCTCTAGCCAAATGGCTCTAATTTAAAGGGTTGGTTCGCCTGGATTTCTTTTTTCAGTGCATCTGATATCCCACAGTACATGAGGCCAAGGTGGTTCATGATTGCCCCTTATGATTCAACAGGGCTAACAATGATTACTGCCAGACATTCTCAGGCTGTGACATCTCTTGTCATGTGTGGCTGGCAATCTTGAAACCCTGGATTGGCGTCATGAGAAAGGACCTCTGTCCTTCTGCAGGGGCTTTTTCCCTTCTAAAAGTGAGCCCCAGGACTTATGCAAACACCCCACTATGATACACAACCATTACTGTGATTTGAGGCTTATGTGTTTATATGTCTGTTCAAGTAGCCTCTGCTTAGCTGGTCCCCACCCACCCCCTTTTCTGGACGTAGGTCTGTTTATTAAATGTATATTCCAGCTTCCCTCCAATGAGCTCAAGCTTGCACATATTTCTCTCTCCCTCCCTATTTTATTCTTGCAACAACCCTGTGAGGTAGATTAGACTTAGACACTGTGACTCGCCCTAAGTCACCAAGTGAGCTTCTTAACCGAGTGAGGATTTGAACCCTGATCTCTGAGGTCCTTTCAAATCATCAAGGAGCAGGGCTTCCTTGCCCAGGCATTCTGTGCATAAGTTCCTATTCAACTCTAAGGTTCTGTGTTCCCATGCCTTGTTCCCATACCATTGCATGTATATCCTGCACAGTGTTCCTACTAACCAAGTATAATATTTATGATCACCTGGTTCTTAAATTTGACTCCTCTGTTAGAGCAATTTTAAAACAATGTCTCTTAGAGTAATAGAATTCTAGAGTTGGAAGGAACCCCAAGGGTCAACTAGTCCAACCCCCTGCAATTCCCTGGGTGGGTTAGAACCACCAGCCTTCGGGTTGATATCCAGGCAAACTGTCCAAGTGTGCTACATTCCATTCTTGATTACTTTGAACATCTCCAGTCCGTTTCCTATCAGCTCCTTTGCTTTGCCTCAAGGTTAGTTAGTTAGTTATTAATCTCACTCCTTAGATGTCTCAACACGATGTACAAACATGCAATGAAAATGCCAAAAAAAGGAGAAACTTTAAAACAGCATAGCACAACTTATTGATTATTTTTAATCGACAAGATTTATATACTGCTTAATTGACAAAGGAAGCTTCTAAGTGGTTTATATCTTGGAGGAGGAATGAGAAGAGTACACTTAACTGGCTTCAATATTTTGCTTTGCCAGCATTTGATGATGAAATAGTTTCCACAGCCGACGTTTCGCGCTACGTTGAAGATCCTGGCTTTGGGTACAAAGACTTTGCCAGGCGGGGTGAGGAGCATCTTCCAACTTTTCGAGCCCAGGTGTGTTTAACATGGTGTAGCTTACATTTGTAACCCTTTTAAAAACCAGTTGGTTTATTGCATGAGGTCAGGATGCAAAGTTTCTAGATAGCATGCTCACTGCAGGAGAAATCACAGTGGCTCAGATCTAGAGATAAGTGAATTTAAGGAAGTTTGTGGGACTTCTTCCCACCTGCAGCCATGCATGTCCCCCCAAAAGCCTCAGGGGCATGGGGACATTCCTTGAACAATGTGGAATGGGGCATTTTAAATTACCCTGATTTGCTTTGTAATTCAAGGTACAAACAAAGCCAGTGCACACCCCTATTATCTACATGGGTTTAATATTCACTCTTAATATACCTGTCGCAGTTGCCACAGCTGAAAAGTCATTTTCCAAAATTAAGCTGCTCAAAACTACCCCGTAATGGTCAGTGGCGTGCAACTTAAAGTTGATTCAAGACAGGCTTTCATGACTCGCTGTTCTTTCAGTAGAGAATAAACGAATACATCAGTTGGGTATTCCCAAAATCACGACAAGTTTGCTCATCTCGGAGCAAGAAAGAGAAGGTTTTGCATTTGAATTGAAAAGTTACTGATTTTTTTAAAAAAACAAAACAATAAATTGGTTTTTATATTCTAATATAACTTCATTGTGTCAATTATTTAAGTTTGCACTTACACTTTATATACATTCTGATGATACACGCTTATATTTAATTCAATTTCTTCTCTTGATAATGCTTCGCCTCCGATCAGAAGTATGCATTTGGATACAGGTGCATAATCAGACTAAATTGGGACCCCCTTGCCCAATGCATTTCACACAAGGCACACAACAAATTGTGACCTCCACTGTTTTGCTTCAGCAGTAGAACAGCATTGTGTGTCTTCAAAACCATTCTGCAGTACTGCTCAAACATCCCATGTACAAATTGGTAGTCTTCGTGCTTTTTTTTGGCAGGACTATACCTGGGAAAACCATGGATTCTCCCTTGTGAACAGGCTTTATTCCGACATTGGGCATCTCCTGGATGAGAAGTTCCGAATGGTCTATAGCCTCACGTACAACACTATGGCCACGCATGAAGATGTTGACACAACCATGTTAAGAAGAGCTTTATTTAATTATGTTCACTGTATGTTTGGAATCAGGTATGTCACCAACTGATCTGGCTCAATAAGTGCACTTCTGGAGATATTCTGTAGCCGGGGTGGTTCAGATTCAGAATGCAGCTATGGTGTATATCAGGCACCCCCAAACTTCGGCCCTCCAGATGTTTTGGACTACAATTCCCATGATCCTTGACCACTGGTCCTGTTAGCTAGGGATCATGGGAGTTGTAGGCCAAAACATCTGGAGGGCCACAGTTTGGGGATGCCTGGTGTATATTAAAGAGGCTCACGTGTCCTTGGTTTCAGGAATGAAGTTAGGAGCTAGGATTGAACTATAGTGGTTGCGTTTTGCTTAGCGCAGGCCTAAGCATTCGCAATGGCATGTTTCAAGTGGAAGGGAGAAAGAGTGGATAAAAGGGTAAAATCATTTGTCTTCTCTCCACCCTTCCTCAATAGTAAGGTGTCTGCAGTATTTATCAGCATAAATACGGGGACAACATGGGTGATGTTGGGGTGGGCGAAGTATTCTTCAGCCAAGAAGAACAGTAGATTTAGACACACTCGTGCAACATGTGCTCTGGAATCAAAAACCCTCAAGTGATTTCTGTAGGGTGCATATAAAAATCTGTTAACCAGTTATTTGGAAATTAATTGAACAGTAATCCTCTGGGTTCCCCTTAGCTGTTCAAAATGACTTCCACGAAGCCAAAGGGCTGTGCAATCCATTTCCACCATAGAAATGTGTGTGAGTTCAGGATGGGAGTCGTGGTTGTCATAATCTGAAGGCCGTCAAATGTACAGTGTGAATTGGGCCCCAAGAATCTACAAGGGTGTAAATTATATTCAAATCAATTTAGCTCATTATTCTCTTTGGCCTCTGTGCAGTTCCAAACGTGGGTTCTGACGGCTACTGGAAGAGCTGTACAGGTCAGCCACCTGTCTTGTTCCCCCGCCCCTTCCTTTTGCAAATCTAGTTGAACAATACCAGCTTGGCTTTAGGAGACTTACCATCTGATCTTCAAGCAGATTTACCCCAGCATATGCTTTTAAAAAACAATTGTGCAGTAGAAAGGTGTTCTTTTTAAAGATGCGCATGCTCAGAAAAGAGAGATTCAGGCCGGCTTAATCTTGCTTTTAGGTATGATGACTACGATTATGGAGAAGTTAATCAGTTACTTGAACGGAGCCTGAAGGTTTACATTAAGACAGTGACCTGCTACCCAGAGCGAACTACCAAGCGCATGTACGATAGCTACTGGCGCCAGTTCAAGCACTCGGAGAAGGTGAGTGTCTCATTGATGGATGCATGAATGCGTGTTTCGTGTGTAAACAGGGGAATTGGCATTGTTAAGAAGGGAAGCTTCCATATCCATAAATCCGAAGCTCATATTGCATTAATGTGAAGTTCTGCGCTGCACAGCCACCAAGAGCGAAACTTTGGGGTTTCCACATCACACTACTATGAAACACCTGGGGCATTGGAGGGTGTTCTTAAAAAAAAATAATAATAATAAATGAACACACTGGATTCTGTTGACTACTGATCCCTCCGCCCCTCCCTCCCCCTGCATGACAAAGTAGTACAAAAGATCGTCTCTGCGATGGCTTGTTCACACCTGCAAGTCTCCCCTGGATGCTGCAGTCCGACGAGTGGCAAACCCTTTTATCGCAATCTCAACATGGGAACGATAAAGCTGAAAGAAATCTAAATGCCCTTCGGTCGACCTCGTGGTGTACTATTTTTAAAAGATGGCATCATCATTTTTGGTTTGAATCTTTCCTGCAGGTCCATGTGAACCTTCTCCTGATGGAGGCGCGCATGCAGGCGGAGCTTCTTTACGCCCTTCGTGCCATTACGCGCCACTTGACCTGAAGCGCCGTTGCAAGCGGGTGAAGAAAGCTTCCAAACAGATGTGCAGAAAGACCTGCCTGTGGTGTAGCATCAGGTTATTGGATTCTTTAGTGTCAAAAGCTGAAGCCGCCTTCCTAGCGGTGGTTAACGTGCAATGATCTATATATTCTCCCCTCCCCCCTGTTTTCTTGATGCTTAACATTACTAACGATAGCAAAAATAGCACTGAGGAACACTACTTCTTAAGTTGTTTCCAGTTGGAGTATTGGTCGCAAACCCTAAAAATGGTTTGTTATATTTGATTCCTTTGCTATTTCTTCTCGCACTCAGAAGAAAAACACTTGTTGGTGCATCTTCTGAGGTTCTGTTTCTACCCACTTTTCCCTGCAAATGGAATCCAGAGCGGAGGGTTTTATTTTTATTTTCTCCTTTTAGTTCTTTCTAGAATATTAATGCAGCTTTCCTGAATCCAGTATGTGCTGTGTTTAAACTGAAGTGCTCAACTGGCTTATTCTTAGAATTTTAGTATTTTGGCAGTAGTTTGGAGGCTGTGTGAAAGCTGATGAAACTATTGTCTGCCTTTTTTTTAATGTGAAAAGAACTGCTGCGAATTCTGCAGCATGCTACTGAGACACAGCATTCAAATGCTTTTTTTTTCTGAATGAAGAGGGTTTTCTACCATATCCATTTCAACTGTACATAATCAGTTCAGGGATTGCATTATTCTGTGTTGCCTACAATCACTCTTTCTGCTGACCCTAATGATGCTTGAATGGTACTTACTGCCCAGCCAGAAATCCAGTTTAACTTGGGATATCTGAACTTGTAGAAGTTTGACTTTAAGAGTTTTTTTAAAAAAAGTTTTGAATCCCAGGTTCGTCCTTAACTGGTTCATTGATCTGGTGGTAATGTGATGCGTGCAAATCCAGCACATGCACACGCACATGCTGTCTGATCAAAGAAACAAAAAAGCAATCTGCAGGAGCACATTCTCTTAAAACTATAAAGAGCTGCCTTGTGCTGAAATCAGGCCACTGGTCTGTCTGTTCTGGTCCTCCAAAGTGGTGGGGAGAAGTCTTTCCCAGCCCTCTTACTTGAGATGGTTTTAACTGGAGATGGCAGGGATTGAACCCAGGACCTTTCGCATGCAGAGCATGTCTTAGTCGCTTAGCTTGATTCCCCCTCCCCTGAAAGCTTTGCTTGTACGACACTGTCTTTTACCGAGTCAGACTTGTCTGTTCTGACCAGCAGTGATTCCTTGAGGTCTTGGGTCAAGATCGTCCCTAACCTTTAACTCAAAGTCTCGGAGCCTGCACCTGGGACCCTTCTACACACAAAGAATGTGCTTTGCCCCTGAGTTGCAGACTCTTTTTGCTCCACTGTCATCCCCACCCCACCCCACTTTTTAATTCAAGGGTAATTATATCAGTGTTCAGCTTAAGCTTTGGGGAAATGGATTCCCGTCAAATATTTCCCCCTGAACTTCAGAACGCTCTGCAATATTTTCAAGCTAAGAATCATGTTTCTGTATGTCGACATGAGTGAACAAAAGAAGTGCAATATTGAGCAGAAGAGCGAGCCTTTCCTTGATATGAAGTCGCTGCTGAAATGTCCCGTTCAACATGGCTGCGGTGAAAAATGGCTTCTCCTTCCCAAACTTTGGTAGCGTTTGCTGCGAACAATCGGCTCCTACTCGAGCACCAAAGCGTTTGTTTGATTGGATGTCCCCAAGCCCTTCTACACCTTCCTTTTAGTGGGGGAGACCCCATGCAAGCTCCATAGAAATGAATGGAGGAGGTGCCAGAGCAGTGCTGGGCAGGTTGGCAGATGCCATTGTTGGGAAAGAGAAGTGAGCAGCCAAGAGAGTCCTGCCCTTGCATTGCTTGACTACGCTGATTACTTTTCCCCTTCAGGGCACAAATGTCTTGGTTTTTAGAGCTTTACCTTCTTGCATTAATGATCCAGTGAAGTGCCTAGAGAGAGGCCAGAAAGACAAGACAGAGACTTTCACGTGACTGGCTTGCTTCAGGAAAAGCTAGTCTCAACTGAGTCCCCTTGAAATCAACACTGCTTAGGCCCAGCAGGGCTTGGAGATCACCCCTTTGTGTCTCATTGCCAGTATTTGGGATCCAGGAAAGGAACCTTAACTTGCCCTCAAGCCTTTTGGGTAGTCTATAAAGCGATATAAGCCCCCGTCTTTTCCTCTCTCTTTAATTTTTACAAGACTCAGTTGTGACTAACTTCTGCTGAATCAAGATTGATGTGAGATTTTGTGTCCCCCTTAATATTTATTTTTGCCTGCTTTTATACACATTGGAAATGAATGAGATGGACCTTCATTCCAGTAGGCTGTAGAAAGCTATATAGAATAAGCTTGTACATTGAAGACTTCCGCCATGGTTTCTTTCATGAGAGCAATTTTGGAAAGTAAAAAAAGAGGGGGTAGAGGAACTGAAGTTTGGATGTGGTTATTTTGTTGGGTTTATTTTATTTTTATTTTATTTAAAAAAAATCTTGATCCTTCTCTCTTCCCCCGTCCGGATAATGGCTGTGACGTTGTGTGATTGTCCTGCAACAAACACACACACACACACACACACACCTTGGCTGCTGAAAAAATTGTTTGTTGCTTTGAAGAGACGTAACCTTCTGCGCTTGGAATCGCAGGCTGTTTTGACATAGAAACTCTCTCCCAGACGATATTGACACTACAGATTCATATTGGTTGCATGTGTTGCTCCTCCTAAAGAAGTCTGGGAATTGCAGTTTGGAAATAGTGCTGAGGGGTTTCTCTTGAAAGACACTCCCCCCCCCCCCACACACACACACTTCCCAAACTAGTTCAGCTTCCCAGGAAACTGTTGAAACCTGTTGGAGTCAGTAGTGTGTCTATATGTCCTTGGAAGGAAAGGACTACATTGATGACAAGTTATTGAATGAGCGACGCATTGCTGCCGAGGATGAATGGTAGCTCACTGCTCTGTCTGTGCATGTGAGAAACCGGGAGGGGTGTGTGTGTGTGTGTGTTTTAAAAAGCCGAAGCAAAATCCAGCCAAAGTTAAGCATTTTGAAGGATGGTGTTGGATTTAACAAGCGCATTCAGCCACCTGCATCTGCGGTCTGCAAAGGGGATGGGCTGTGCAAACTCTGCCTGCAACTTACCTTTATGGGTTGTGTTTGGCCTGACGCCATTGCAGAAGCTGGAAGTGCACTGCCCTGACACCTAGAGGTTATGTCCTGTCCAAAGCCGGGTTGATTTCGGTGGAAGAGTTTGAGGGCTCCCTTGGAGACTCCCTGGGACTTTTAAGACGCTTAACCCTGACTGGATTTGAATTGCAGCGAGGTGCTGACAGGTCTCCACCAAACACCTCCCTGGTGATTGTGGGAGGGGGAAGGAGCAACTTCTGCCAGTGGAAAGAAAGGCTCCCCCTGCACCCCCTTCCTTCCTTCCTTCCTTCCTTCCTTCCTTCCTTCCTTCCTTCCTTCCTTCCTTCCTTCCTTCCTTCCTTCCTCCCTTTGCTGTTGTTCCATGCACTCGTTTGCAGGTTGCAGAGAAAAGCCAGGCAGGGCATGGATGCAGGGAAATCGGCAGGGGAAGGACTGAGCCCTCTGGCCCCACGGCTCTTCAGATATAACATCTGTCTTCACATTTAGAGGTAGAGACATAAACAGACTTTGTATGTAACTGTAAGAGCTTAAATGTTTTCTTCAGAGCAGTCGTGGCTTTTCTTCTTAACAGGGAGGCTGGTGTTCCAATTGCAGAAGCATTAGTGCCTTTTCTTGTAGACTTTTTTTTATTTTTCAAACTAAATCGTCATCTCAGTGAGAGGCAATTAGATTTTAAATCAATAAGACTGTTTGTTTCTCTCTCTCTCTCTCTCTCCCCACCCCTTTTTGTGAAATATATATAAAGTGAATCCATTAACAGGAGCGTAAACTTGATTTCACATGATTTCAGACCTACATGTGGTATCCAAGGTTGGGACCTGCTGTTTTGAAAACCAGTTTGTGTTTTTTCCTTAGAAATAGAATGGCAAACTTGAATGTTAACAAAATGTTTCAAGGTGATGATGTTTGATTCAGAGTAGACATTTTATGTGGTCATGATCTGGTGCATAGCTTTATATACTCAAATGTGATGGGGTTGTGTGTGTGTGTGTACATGTACATGTGTGTGGTTTGTGTGTTTTTAAATGCTGACGTTCAGAGTAGGCATCCAAGTGAATATGATTGTACTTCTTTGCTTGATATATACCCCTTAAGCTCACAGATGTGCCAAATTTAAAATGTGCAAAATCTATTTTTTTATAAAATAGCACATGTGAATGAATCGTCAAACTTCATGGATGTCAAAAATGTATATCATTTCTTTCGTAGTGTAGGCATAGTTGGGGGGTTGTTTTCCATTTTCGTTTTGCTTTTTCTAGTATGGCTTTGGATTACGTGACAGCAACTGGCACCCTTGGGCCAAAATCTGTCCTAGTCATCAACCAAGGGGCAAAAGAGTGTCATAGGCTGCAGCCATTGGTAGCAGCAGAACTCAGCGGCAAGGGAGTCCCCCCAGCAGGCTCTGTGGATTATATGGCAGGATAGAAATCCCCAAAGTGAGGGCGGTGGGAGGTGGGACTCAGGCTGCCACTTAGCGCATTAAAAGGCCCCTCTGGTATTTTTGTGGTTGTGGTTGCAAAAATAAAATATGGCTGCTTCAAGATCTTGTGTCAAGGCCTCTCCCCACCCCTCCTTTTTTTGGTGGGGGGGAAAAGGAAAACTGCATCACATTTATTTGGGGTGGGAGACAGATGGGCACCCATAGGTGGAATTGCACATACTTTGTAGAGAGAGAGAGACAGAAGTTTCAAACATGAGCCTGCAAGTTCAGATGCAGGAAATAGGTATGTGTGTGGAAATTCCAGATTCTAGCCCCAGTAAAGAAACAATGCATGCATAAATAAACAAACAAATAAACAAATAAATAAATAAATAAATAAATAAATAAAGGCATATTGGTCATGGGCAGGGGATCAGGTCATTACTGCCCAGTTCCAGGTTATGTTTACTCTGAAGTAAGTCCCACTGTGTTCAGATGCCCTAATCAATTCACAGGACTGGCTTGCTTAAATAGTTTGGCGTTTGGTGTGCAGAGGGCCTCTGATTTGCAGTAGCCGCCAGGCTCAAAACCAAATGTTCTGTGATTTGACGTTAACCAAACAGGTTTCTAGGTTCCCTGCATATTCGGCCTTCCCTCTGCAAGCGCCGACACACATAGCATGGTTGCTACTTGGAATTTTGCCCAAGGCTGATTTGAGGGTCTGGTAGGTCATTAGAACTCCGCCCTCCCCAAATCTCATGCCCTGCACTGGGGTGCAGCTGTTCATCTGTGTCTTAATGTTGTTGGAAGGCGGTTGAATGATACCTTTCTTGGCTGCTAGTGCCAATCCACCCTTCTCAACTGAGCCTGCTTCAGTCGGTCATTGCTAAGTAGCTGGTGCCACTGTGTGAATAGGATGCTGGACTAGATGGGCATTGGAGAGATGCAGCAGGGCTATTTGTAGACTGCCCAGCTAGTGTGTGAAATCCCTTAAACCATGATGGGGTACACACTTAACACTCCCTCCATTGAGGAAGGCATGTACAAACCTCCTGACCAGATTTGTCAAATGAGTATGGTACTTTGGGTCGTCTTCTTTGGCGATCACTCGTAGCCGATTAAGATTGCCTCGGGTAACATACTATTGGAAATTTGCTTGCTTAAACTGGCCTTCCAGAACTGGCCCATCTTAGTTAAGAGGATGAAATTCCAACTGGCTTTGAACCTTCTTGCCCCCACCCCCCTCAAAAGAACCATTCGGTTTTTTTGATATCCCTTTTTGCAAAACTGCCGACATTTTAAAAGAGTGCTTCTTTTGCTAGTAAGCGAAGCGTTCTTTGCACAAATAAAACAGAAGATTGGGCCTGCATTATAAAAGGGGCACAGAGTCCCATCATACGAAGAGAGATTTCAACACAAACATTAGCTGAACGGCATGGGCCATTTTTAATGGAGGTTTCTGTCAGAATGCTGCTGTTTGTGTTGGATCTGTGGTATTTTGGGCTCTGCTTTCTACAGCGCCAAATAAATTTTAAAAGTTTCACATTTCCCCCACAAACCTCTTCTAGATTTGTATGCTCTCAGGTCTATGCTTCAAAAGGTGGAGCATGGTCAAAAGGTGCACATCTTATGAGACGGGAATAATAGAAATCAGAATTGGGGTGTGGATTTCCCTCTGTAATTGGAGTGGCAGGACTAAATGAAGAGGGTGCCAGACACCAGACACAGATGTTTGTTACAAAGCAAGGAAAACCACAAGTGGACGTGGGGGTTTTTTTGTATGCTTGCTTTAGGCACAAGCTCCACAACCCTTAAGGCGCTTCCAGGACGCCTGTTTGTTGAGCATTCATTCTGATTTGTCTGCAGGGAAGTTAGATGACTATTGTGTCACAGCAAGAGTTATCCCATGCTTACCAGTGCATTTCTCTGCCCCTTCAGTTATTGCAAAAAAATAAAAATAAAAATCTGATCCTTTTGGGAAGCGGGTTTGTTGGACAAGAGCTCTCGATAAACTTCATGAATTTGCCAGCCTGTGATTTGAGTCCCACCTGAAAATAACAGCCGTCTTGAAACGCCTCCCCTATGGCTTCTCTGAAATAAACACTTTCCAAATTGAGGCCTTCATTTTCTTAAATAATGACCCTCTGTATAAATTTGGTCACAAATGGGGATCCAGAGGAAGGCATATGTACTTACCTAAAATTCTTTTTAGTTATTTTATTCTGCTTTTTATTCTGCTCCCCAACAGCCTCCCATCCAAAGGAATGATCTGCTTAGCTGCAGCAGTTCAGCAGCCTCCTATGCCCCCAGGCAACATCCAGGAGACCTTGCCTTTTAAATTATTGTGGAGCTTGGGAAATAAATGAATAAAACTTGCAGAGGCAGTAGAAACCTCAGCTATATCGGTATCCTGCTCCACGCTATTTTGTCTGAAATGCCAGACCTCTCCCCTCCTTTCCCCTTAATTCTCGCTTCTGAGCTCACAGTAGAAAGGAGCTCTGTTTAAAGAGGTACTCAATTTAACTGAGGGTACATACAGAAGACTGAGATACCAAAGCTATGGGCTGACCAGCCAACCATACAAGGGTAGGATCCAGCCCCCAAAGCACCTTTTCCTACTCCCCCCCCCTTGGTAGCCCTATCAAATAAATTCTGATCAACTTGGGGGTCAGATGTTTCTCTGTAGTTTCGCTTAGACGGCAGCAAAGCAATTGAGTGTCCACCTAGCATTCTGCATAGATTCTCTTGGACTTGTTGCTTGCACATTCCATCGGCAGCCTGAATGACCATCTCGGCACACATGGGCCATCTTAAAATATTTTGTTCAGTGGCAGTGGTACTGAGTGTTCTGGCTCCCAGTTAATGCCTCCAGACTATAGAGACTCGTAAGCTGGCCACCCCCTGGTTTACATAATCCTTTAGTCCATGCATGGGGTTCTCTAGGGTAAAAACCAAAATGGTACCTGAACAAATGCAGGGTAGCCAAGCGAATTGACCTTTTCTTTTCTTAGTTAGAAGTCCTATATGTAGCATGCTGTGAATGTCTTACCTGGTCTCTGCAAAATAATCAGTATTGATGTTACTTTAATTATTTCGGCTTCTTTTTTCTTTTCTTTTTTTGACACCCCCACCCTCCTTTTAAATGTAGTGTCTTTCTAGAAGCTGTGATAGGCCTTTGTGGTCCTTGACTTTGTTACTGTAATTTCTTTTTTTTAAAAAAAAAAAGTTTGTGAAATGTAGGGCTAACCGAAGTGGGATAGTCCAATCCTTCAAGGTTGCCCATTTTCAGTTTGTTCGTTCTACATTATGGCTGTACGTAGAATAAGCTTATTGATGATGCAATTTAGGATTCGCACAGCTTTTTTTTTATTTTTACGTCTACATGTATGAATTTTGTACGTGTGTACTGCGGGAGTGGGGAGAGAAGGGTGATGTGTTTTATATAGACTTAAGCTTTTTCAGTTTATTTCTTTTCCCTTTTGTAAAGTAACTGACTCGGTAAAATCCATAGCCACTTAGGACTGTCCATGCTGAACAGACCTTGCTGTAGAGGCAAGATCACGTTTTTTGTAAGTTTCAAATAGTGACTCTCCCCCCGCCCCCCAAACATACCTGGGGAAACAAGGTCATTTTGCACCATGCTGAATGCCACGAGGGGAAAGGTTGTTTCGAAACTAAGTGAGTCAAGTGCTAGCTCTTGAGTGGATGTGTTATGGGGGAATGGAAAAGTCTTTGTGAATGGAGGCGATGGCCCCCCGTGATCACCCAGGAAGAACCACCATAGAGGTCTGAAACTAGATGGGCCAACAAGGCAGTCCTAACCAAGGCTGAGCTCCACAAGAAGGTGCCAGGCCCATTTCCCTTGCCGTCAAGGGATGCAGTTAGCCAAAGACTATCCCGGGAGGGAGAAGGAGTAGGTCAGAAACTCCAAGGGCGGCAGCAACGGACCCGACATGTTTGTGAGAGCTTTCCTTGTGCAGAGAAGCTGGCTAAAACAAATACGCTCTTTCCTTAAGAGTGTATGCAACTCAAGCGGCTATTGGTTGCCTACGGCTGGGCTGTGCCATCTTGGCGACAAGGAGTTTAACGGGACTGTAGGGTGGTGGGGTGAGAAGAGGCTAACAGCGTATATGTCCAGGAGAACTTTTCCTCTGTTATCTCAGGACAAGTGCAGGATAAAGCTCCTCTGGAGCAACAAAGCATTTCCTACACCCCAGAAATACTTAACTCCAGGAATAGCTGGAGCGCTTGGGTGAACCCTAGACACTGCCCACACCCTCAGGGTGCAAACCCATACCCAACATGGGAGTTATCCCCACTGAGCTCACTGGGGACTTAGCTATGAGTAGACAGGTCTAGAGTTGCACCGCGTGTGTGTCTCTTGCTGCGGCCGTGTCGATTTAGAACTTCTTGCGGACAGAACCCAGAGTTCAGCTGGCATTTTTCTGACATACGTGGTTATTGGACAAGCCTATCCAACTGGATCTGTTTGTGTGACTCTTTTTCTTTCTGTTAAGCTTTTAGTTAACGCAACTTGAATTGTATCTGAACAGATGCGGAAGGAAATTTTTAGCGAGCTGAGACAAAAAGAAAAAAAACACACCATATTTTTCAATAAAGGAATTTGTGTGTGCATATTATTAACCTGTTAACAGCAATTCATAAAATCTGCACTTTTTATGAGGTTTTGAAAAATTCTATTTATAGGTACGGAACAATGGGGTTTGTTTAAAAACTGTATAGCGTTTATACTTGCTGAAATTTCTTTCATTGTTATCAGTAGGAATTTTATTGGTTCAATAAAAACTGGCGAGAAACCCCACCTCTGTAATGAGGAGTGTCTTTCTTTCTTCAGTTCAGTGGCTCTCTTGGAAGGTGCTTTTGAAATTCATTTTATATATGGATTTGAGAACCGTCGTGCTGGATCAGAACAAAGGTCCATCTAATACAGCATCCTATTCTCAAAGTGGTCAACCAGATAGGAAGCCCGCAAGCAGGCCATGAGTGCAACAGAGTTCCCCCCAGTAATGGTTAATCAGAGGCATACCGCCCCCAAAAGTGAAAGTAGAACATAGCCATCATGACTCGTAGCTGCTGCTAGCCTTTGTTGTTTAGTCGTTTAGTCGTGTCCGACTCTTCGTGACCCCATGGACCATAGCACGCCAGGCACTCCTGTCTTCCACTGCCTCCCGCAGTTTGGTCAAACTCATGTTCGTAGCTTCGAGAACACTGTCCAACCATCTCGTCCTCTGTCGTCCCCTTCTCCTAGTGCCCTCAATCTTTCCCAACACCAGGGTCTTTTCCAAAGATTCTTCTCTTCTCATGAGGTGGCCAAATTTTACACATAAAAATTCAGTATTAAAATCCAGCTTTCCCCTCTCCAAGCAGGAAGCCAGTTGTGTGACATGAGAGGCTCACAGGCAAGGTGTGGTGCAACAGAGCCATCTACCCTTCCACCACCACCACCCCCACCACATTTGTGAATTAAAGGTAAACTGCCTCTAATCATGGAGGTTTTGTGTGGCTTGTCGTGACTAATAGCCATTAATAAGGTACATCTTCCATGGGTCTATCTTTCTTTTTTAAAAGATTCTGGCCACCATCATGTATTGTGGTAATGAGTTTCTGTAAATCCTATGCACCTGATGTGTAGAAGTACTACTTTTGTCCTTAAACTTCTCTCCAGACAGCTTAATTAGGATGTAATTAAACTCTGTAGCTTTCCAGAATTATCGTCCTAATGTTTCAACTTCTTGCTGTTACACACTTAAAAAAACCCAAAACACACACCTAACTTTATGTGTTTTTGTTTTGCCATGCCCTATGCCTTTCAAAGGGAGGGATTCCACCTTTTGATCCATGGGGTATGATTAAAAATCCTTAACTTCGGCTGGATCATGCCCATTATTCCTAGGAACGGCAGTCACTTCAAACCAAGGACGCAAACCAGCCAGTTAAAAGGAGATTGCTGCCTGTTTAACCTGATCTGAACACATGGGGGCACTAAATGCTGCAAATACACTTCTTCCTAGGGTTGCTTGTACTGTACCAGGTAATTATTTGTAACTTAGCAGCTTAAACATGGAGACATGACCTGATGCAGAATCTGACAGTTCGTAAGAGCACTCACAACATTTTCTCTTCCTCCCCCCTGGTCCCCAATTGGGTCCACTCATTTTGCAAACTAGAAGAAGTTTCCCTAGTGGCTATCTAACTCTTTTTGTGGACAAATTAGGGAAAGATGGATCCTATTGGTGGTTGTCAGTCATGCCACTTTTTAAGATTGAGTTGGGGAAACTGTGGCTTTCCTGCTGAACTCCAGCTCCCAGCTGCCCCAGACAGTTTGGCCAATGGGCAAGGGTGATGGAAGTTGCTTTGGGGCTATGTGCGGCAGAGGGGTCTTAAGCACAGAATGGCCACCTTTCTTCTGCTGACACTGTAGTATGTGATTAAATTAAATAACAAAAGATTGCTGTGAGAAGCCTCACTCGATAGAGGTAGTGAAAATACTATTTATTCACTTAGGTGGTGGTTCTACACCACTCTCCATGTGAAACATCTTGAGAGTGGCAAACAAAATTAGAAATGAAGGTTAGCAATAAATACATTAAACCAAAAATCCAATGTAAAACAGCAGCAGAGATCAAAGCAGAGAACCAGATTAAAACACTCTGACTTCAAAAGGTCGGGCAAATAGGGTCCTCTCCAGGAACACGAAAGATATATGGGTTGGTGCCCTGCCAGTCGCCATGGGGAAAGCATTCCCGACTTGAGCAGCTTCATGGAGGGGGAAGTGGTCCTTAAGCTTAACTTGTCTCAAGCCTTTTAAAGGCTTTTTAAAAATTAAAATCAGCACCCTGAAGGGAGCCTGGACATGGACCACCAGGAGCCTCATGGCTAGTTATTAAAACAAAAACAAAAAAACTGGTGGTGTGCTCCCGACATCTAACCACAGATAAGAAGTCTAGCTGCCTCGTTTTTCACTAAAACAGCCTAAACTGCCTTCCAGGGCATAGCCATGTCCAATGTGTTACAACAATCCAATTCAGAAGTTAATCTAAGCACAGGTTTGAAACCCAGACCTGCCTTAGAAGCAAAAGCCAGTAAGCCTCAATCACTCTGAAAAGAACAAAGCATAGAATAGATACTACACTATGGCCGTATTCACACCATTTAAACAGTTGTGGCTTGCCCCAGAGAATTCTGGGGAGGAGTAGTTAAACGTGCTGAAAGTTCTTAGGAGACCCGTAGTTCCCCTCCCAGAGCTACAATTCCCAGATTTCCATGAAGAGGGATTGATAATTGTAGCTTGGGGAGGAGGGCGGGCTAAACAATTCTTGGCACCCTTAACAAACTGCTCCCAGAATCCTTTGAGGCAACCCATTACTGTTTCAAGAAGTATCATACAGTCATACCTCTGGTTGCGATCGCTGCAGGTTGCGCGTTTTGGGGTTATGGATGCGCCGAACCTGGAAGTACCGGAATGGGGTACTTCTGAGTTCCGGTGCTCACAAATGCGCAGAAATACTAAATCATGCTTTGTGCTTGCGCAGAAGTGCCGAATCGCATCACATGCGTGCGCAGACGCAGCGCTGCGGGTTGCCAACGTGCTTCCTGCACGGATCATGTTCACAACTCAAGGTTCCACTGTAGTGCCTTAAATGGATTGTGTGAATGTGTGCATAGCGCTTGCAAGATTCAAGGTGCATCACATTCATTGTGCCCTTACCCTACACACCTTCCTGTCAACATAATTATTTTCCATATTGTGGATGGAGGGGCTTGAGGTTGCCTAGTTTAGTTCATCGCAGAGATGAAATTCAACCGGGAACTTCCCAGCCCATTACTCCGTTTCTTAAACAGATACTCTACACCAGTATTGACCAGGTTCAACTAACCAACGACAGTAGCAGAAGCTCACACAAGGACTTCCACTAGTGCAACAGGGCTTCTCCCCTTTCTCTCGCCCCCCTTGCCCCCTGAAATTGGCATGGGGGGGTTGGGAGAACCCCAGAACAGCACACAAGGGGAGGGGAGATTGCTCCATCAGCACTAGATTGAATTCCTCTCTGTAGGAACTCATTCTTCTACCTTCAAGGGACAGTAGCGGATGACTTGGCAGCTGAAATGCTCTATGTCTACCAGCTCCATCTGGTACGCAGGCTGAGACCCTACCTGCCGGTGGACTGCCTCACCAGAGTGGTGCATGCTCTGATTATCTCCTGCTTGGACTACTGCAATGCGCTCTACGTGGGGCTACCTTTGAAGGTAACCCAAAAACTGCAACTAGTCCAGAATGCAGCAGCTAGACTAGTGACTGGGAGTGCCTGCCAAGACCATATAACAGCGGTCCTGAAAGACCTACATTGGCTCCCAGTACGTTTCCGAGCACAATTCAAAGTGTTGGTGCTGACCTTTAAAGCCCTAAATGGCCTCGGCCCAGTATACCTGAAGGAGCGTCTCCACCCCCATCGTTCAGCCCGGACACTGAGGTCCAGCACCGAGGGCCTTCTGGCGGTTCCCTCGTTGCGAGAAGCAAGGTTACACTGAACCAGGCAAAGGGCCTTCTCAGTAGTGGCGCCCGCCCTGTGGAACGCCCTCCCACCAGATGTCAAAGAAATAAACAACTATCTGAATTTTAGAAGACAACTGAAGGCAGTCCTGTTTAGGGAAATTTTTAATGTTTGATGTTTTATTGTATTTTTAATATTTTGTTGGAAGCCACCTAGAGTGGCTGGGGAAACCCAGACAGATGGGTGGGGTATAAATTATTATTATTATTATTATTATTATTATTATTATTATTATTATTTGCCCAAGGAGGGGGGGGAGGAAGAAGTGTGTAAAAAAAAATCTTACAATGAGTCAGAGCACTGGCCAGCCGAATGCTGTATCCTTTGCTTGACAGGGGCTCAACTGGGGTCTCAGATAGGGGTCTTTTCCAGCCCAGTTCTCTATTTTAACTGGAGGACCCAGTTTGAATGTGGGACCCTCCATAGGCCAAGGATGCTCTCTTATCATTGAGTTAAAGCCTAAACCAAAAAGGCAGATTTGGAAAGCGATTTTCCTCTCCATAGATAATTCTTGACTTGGAAAATGATTTCTTCAAAATCTCTAGAACCCCCCCCCCCCCAGTAAGGTTCTCTGCTTATGCTGTAAACTTACTACAAAGAGAAGTATTTTGGTGGCTTCAGTCACTGCAGAGGATTCTGTATCCACCATTTCAATATATTTTAGTAGAGAGGACGAAGGTTTCTCTCCTGTTCAGAGCTTTTCCTGGTTCTCAAAAGACTTGACATGAGACGGAAGGGTCAACCAGCCACCCAAAGTGCAACATTTTACAATAAGTGAACATTTAATTTTGCCATAAAATGCCCCTTTGGGAGGGGGAGGGGGCATGAAGCTCACCCATGTTACCAGAACATCGGTTCATTACTGTTAATGTCATCACAAATAAATACTTTATAGGAACAGCAGGAGATTAGCAACATATCGGAAAGTATTGCTTTGGGGGGGGGTTACCCCCAGAGTTGTTCATAGCCATTCACTTGCTCACACCGCTTTTCAGGCATCGGAAATCTTGGGAAGGAACTTTTTGGCTAAATGTGAAACGATGTAATTTAGGCCAGTCACAATGCTTGTCGTGGCATCGATTGCCAGTAAGAATAACCCACCAATACCTGAGGCGATATCTCGGAGGACTGTAGGGACGGCACCCAGGGTGTAGAAAGGGAAGGACGCAATGTCTAGTATCACGCCCACAGGGATGCTGAGAATCTTGTACGTAATCATCATGACGTTGTAGATGTTTTTGGCAATGCCGTTCAGGATGTTGACGGCCACCCGAGCCACGTCGACAAAGACATTCAGCAGCGCTGAGGCAATTCCTTTGATGAAGGTGAAGAGCCCTCCGACGATCGTCTGGATGAGGCGCCAGAGGAGAGAGAAGGTGTATTTCACAATCTGGCCAACCAGGTAGACGACCAATTTCAGCACTTTGAAGATAGGGGTAACGATAAAATAAAACAACTTCTTCAGAAAGCCGCCCTCCTCCTTTGGCGGTGTGCTGGTGTGCTGGCCTGGGGTGGACTTCTTCTCTTGCGGCACCGGTTCCTTAGCTCGGACGTGTTTCACGGCATGGTGGACCTCCTCCAGTTTCTTGGGGTCGTGTCTGTCTTGGCCGCAGTGGTTCTTAAACAGTTTTGCTCCTGCGTGGAGCTTCTTCTCAAGGGCTTCCACGGTGAGGTCTTCCAGGCGATTCTCAGCAGTTGCCTGCTTAATAAATCCCAAAGACCAGGTCTTGGAGCCATCATCACAGCAGGCGGCCAGCCAGAGAGACTCGGGGACAGCGACTCTGTCCTTCACTTTGAGGGTGGAAGGAATTGCTCCCGTAACAAGATAGAGTCCCTTCCCATTGTCACAGTGTGGAGCCAAGGCCTGGCCTACCAGGCTCTCAATCTCCCAGTGCCATATCTCATGGAGAGGCGGGGTCAAGGGCACCGCATTGGTCAGTGTGTAGGTGGCTATCTCGTGGTCGCCCTTATGAAGAGAACTAGGGTTTAGTTGCCCCCTCTCGTAGCCAGAGTCCACGTAGTCTGCTGTGAGGGCCTGCTTGGACCCCAAGTTGTCCACTGAACCTGTGACCTCAACTTCCGCCATCATTCCTTCCAGGCCATTTTCGGGATCATCGATCTGAAATGCGAACAAGAGAAATAACTGGATTTTAGAACAAAGGTCACTCATTAAATTTCCTGGACAATCCAGATTCTAGAAATCTTAAGACTGTCCCATTTCAAAATTTACATTTTGTCTCAAGCCTTTAAACAAGAACAACGAAAGTTTGTGGTTTAAAACTTGCCAGCCATTTCTCTAATTGAGCACAAAAACATACACAGGGCTTCAGCTGGAGTTCAGTGTTTGTGGTATTTCTGAAATCATGAGTTTTAAATTTGTAAAAACAACAACAGTATTAATGTCAAAACCTGACATTGAAAAATTTACAATTCATGCAATGTAACTTTATGCTTCAAAAACTTTTTCATCAGCATCCAAGGTTCCAAAAATCTCAATACTGGATCATGGGGGTAGCCGGGGGGGGGGGCAGTGAGCAGCTGCCCCTCATCAAGTAAATAAATAAAAATACTTAGCTGACAAATGCGTCACAGATAGCTTGGTTCTGCTCCCCCAACATAAATCCTGGCTACATCCACGCACTGGATTGCATCCAACTAATTGCTACTCAGAGTAGACCCATTGAAGTTAATGAGCCTAAATCATGTATGTTTACTACAATAGGTTTAATCTGAGTAGGACTAGCATTAGATACAACCCATCATATTTAAAAGACACACTGGTAGTTACTGCTGTCTCCAGAGTGCCACAAATTACAGAGATACACTTACTGTTGCACACACCTTTTATTAATAAAACCTCTGTATGTTGATACAGTCAACAGTATCCCCAGTAACGCTGCTACATTTTAATATGAGACCTAATCCTCACTTTTCCTTCAGGGCTTCCTGGCCCTTTGCATCTCTACTCCTAGATTGTCCCGCAAAGCCACACCTCTTGCAAGGTTATCACAACAACATTAAGTTATTACAATTCCAGCCAAACTGGCAGTTCTTCCTTCCCTTACAGAAGCTGATCTACAAACATCCTGACAACCTCATTTCATGGAGTAGTTGGAATATCCGTGAGCAGCATTCCATGCCAACCTGGCCAATCAGTGCCTTTGCCACAAGCAATGTAGAATTTTGAGCAGGTGGACACGCCTCCAACATTACACGGCTTTTTGCCAGGTTCAGATTATTACATAGGCTGAGGACGCACTTCTCCTGAGTCACCTAAAGGAATATGCCTGTTCCAGAGGTCTCTCGTAGCAGAGTGACCGCTAAGATGACCTTTTCCAAATGACACTGTCAACAGCTTGATCGGGTGTGTGATGCAGAGATTGCATCAGAACCAGCTTTTGGAACAACTAACTCAATTATGCATACAAATGAATGGAATGTCAGGGAGTCAACGTGAATCATGCCCAATCGGCTTCCATCCTTAGAGCCATTCCTGGAATGTGCATAATCTAGCCTTGTACTTCATAGCTCACCTGGTACCCAGAGGCAATCAGGAATTCCATACAGGTGAGTGAGTGGTTTGGTGGAGGAAGTCTGGGTCCATCTCTCGCCCTCTCTCTCATTTGCTAGTCCACTTAGCTTCCATGCAAGCCTTGAAGGTAGAAGAGCCCTTTCTTCTGTGACCACCATGGAAGCCAAACAGGCTGGCAGAGGAGAGACAAATCATTCCACCCTTCCCACCAGTCTGATTGGTAGAAGTCAATTTTCTTTCTTTTTTAACTGCCCTGCAAGTAGCCCAAATTCCCATGAGGACTATGGAGGAGGGGACTTCCGTCTGTTACAACCAACATGGAGATGTAAACTAGTAGCTACTTAGTTGGCTGGTAAAAAGAAGAAGCAGGCTAGTAACGTCTGTGGGCTTATTTGCAAGGCTGTCATGGTCCTTCTGATGCTATTGTAATTTCTAAGCAGACAAGGACTGGGACTCCAGCCATCCTGCAAGCGGTAGTCTCCCCACCTTGTCCTTAACTCCAGATCTTCGGCTGGCTAGCTGGGAGTTGTTGAGTCTCTAGGATGAGAATGGGGTCGGGTAACTTCTGATCTTCCAGATGTTACTGACTTCAAATTCCATCACCCCGGCCATTGCCCATGCTGGCTGGGGCTGATGGGTTGTTGGTGGCCACTGGGACATCTTGTAGTGAATCCTGTAGTTTAACTACGTGCTCCACAAAAGAGGTGCCTCCTTTTGCCTGTCCTCCTGAACTACCCAATACTCAACTTCATTGGGTGTCCCCAAGTTCTAGTATTATGAGAGAGAGAAATCACCTCTCTATCTGCTTTATCCACTCCTCTAGTCTCTCTTACTGCTTTACGTATTCCAGGAGAGCGCATGGCTGTTCTTTAGTCTCCGGTGCCGATTCCTAGCTCAAAAATCAAGCCCTGTCTGCTGCTAATCAGGTTAGCTCCTCTTAGATTTAACAGGCAGAAGCATCCTCCTGAGCCGTCTGCTTCTGATGGTTGCCTGCAATTACAGAAGCATCTGGACAGTGTTCTTCCCTTCTTCTCTTCCTAATGAGGGAGCAGGAGCTGTTTATACCATGAAGGATGGCTCCCGATTGCTGCAGTTGCTTAACAACTGGTTAGCTTGTGCTGCGGTTGCCTAGCAACCACCCAGTCCTCACCCACATCCCTCCTCTCTTTCTCCAGCTCCTGTAAAAAGGACGACACTAAGCTTGATAATGATGGGTACCAGCTTGCTGCAAGGGGAGAATGCTTCTCACCACCCAGACCCCCACCACCATGCAAAATCACGCACAGCCCCGCCAGCCATGGCTACAACCCCAAACAGAAGTTGGATGAGCCTCTTCTGTTTCACTAATTACATTTATATCACACTTGTTTTCCCACCAATGAGCCCTGTGGTTCCCAAGTGAGCACTCATCCAGGCCCTGACTAGATCCAGACCTGCATCCGCTTCAGCAAAGAGGTGGCCCCATGTCCCTTTCGGACACAGCCTGCAGCTACTTGCCAAAACTGGAGGGAGGGGGACCTGGGAAGACCAGACTACCGTTATTTTAGGCCCCGTGTGCACTAAACATTTAAAGCAGCGTCATACCACTTTAAGCAGTCACTGGTTCCCTCAAAGGATCATGGGAAGTGCAGTTTGTTAAGGGTGCCGAGAGTTTTTGGGAAACACCTAGTCCCTGCACAGAGCTACAATAGCCAGAGCGGTTTAACAATCAAGCTCTCCTTCCCAGGGAACTCTGGGAATTGCAGCTATGTGAGGGGAATAGGGGTCTCTTGGGGGGGCTGCATTTTGGCCCTGAATATTGCTATTGGAACAGAAGCATGGTGTAGAAATTATCTTAAGAAACATGCATTCTTGCACCAAAATGGAATCTAACACCTTGGGTACTGCTATTTTCTCCCACTGTATTGGGAGGGGAAGGGCTCTCTACCTGTGTCCACTGTTTGCTAGTTTTATACTCATTCACTTTTATAAACCAAACATCGGCCTGGGATTATTCTCAAATTACAGCCTATATATTAGGTTTCGGATAAGTGATCCAAAGTTTTCTTCACGTAACTAAATACTTGGAACAAGGAAAATGGGGCCGCAACTGCTATTTACTACTGATATATACTGCTGCCAACTTTATCTCTTTTTGTGCATGTCTCAGCCCCCTGCCCAACTCAGTCAGAAATGCAGGTAAGTGTTATTCCCTCTTTACAGATGTGAAGCCAAGGAAAGAAATGGTTATTGATCTGCAACCAAACTCTGAAGTCGGAGGTATTACCAGAGCCTGCTCTCCAAATCCAGTGCTTTGCCCACTGAGACACTTGGAAAGCAGCAACGCCACTGATATCAGCCTTCCCCACAACCTGTCGCTCTCCTGGCTTTCAGACTACAATTCCCATCAGCCCCTGCCAACACACCGGGGCTGATGGGAGTTACAGTCTCAGACACCTAGAGGGCAACTGGTTAGGGAAGATTGACCAAAATCATAGTTTGGAGCCACGGCTGCTTCACCAGAGATGGCTGGAGGGGGTGAAATGGGTTAAGCAGAAAGAGAATCTCCTGGTCAGTCAGAGAGGAACGGGAAGTTAGGTGCTGAAGAGTAGGAGGAAATTCAATGTCCCTTATTAGAATATGCAGAGGAATATTTAGGATTCCAAAGGGAAGAAGCAATGTACTCAAAGGCTGGGACTAGGAAGGAGTTGACAAAACACAGAACTAACCCGCCCCCTCCAACCCAAGCTGAATTCCTGCAGCTTAAATAGCTGCATGCATGGCAGACATTCCACAAGTTAAGCCTGTCCCCCATCACACATGATCTTGACACAGGGGAAAACTTTACCTGTTGAACCCATGCCTGCTGGTGCTGAAAGAGCCTGAGAGTGAGAAAAAGCGGCCCAGACATGCATAGGCACAGACTACAGTGATAGGGGAAGAAAGGTAAGAACATGACATGAGCCCTCCTGGATCAGACCAAATTTCCTTCCAGCTCCACATTCTGTTTCTGTCCGCCAAGGCAGAAGCACCCAGGAAGGCCATAAACAAGGCATGTGGTAGTTAACGCCACTCCCTCTCAATTCGTTCCTAGCACCTGATATTCAGGTAGCTGCCACTCTGCAGGGAAGTTCAGCTTAGCTATCACAGTGGTGGTCTGGACTTATCCTCCATGAAATTGCCTAATACTGTACATAACACACAGAGAGCTAAGCTACCGGTATTGCCCACGACCCTGGAAAAAGCATTCTTTAGCAACAATGTGTGTACACATGGACGTGGGAGCAAAAGCAAGGACTTCTTATCTTGTGCCACTGCTGTTGCGCTAGCAGATGTTTGTCCTTTTGTCTGCAGCTTTCTGCCCTTTTCGCCTTGAACACACGGCTATTAAAAATTTATGTCCATTACTCTCGCTGGTATTTAGAAAGGCTATTCGGTATTTCAAGGGCTGGGGTAGAGCATGTGCCTTGCCCCCTTGCCTGTAATCTGATGCGGGCCCCCAGCAATTAAAGCCTCTGCAATATCACAGAGCAGATGTCAAACTATGTCACTCGCCCCAGCTCTGGGGCTACTTCTGCACCCGGCATTGTCATGCAGTTCCTCAGGTAGAACGGGTCCAAAACACATCCCACAGCACTCCTTTGTGTCATTCCCTCATCAGATCAGACCACTACCAGGCAGCTAGGGGTGGGATCTGATGCACTTTGTGTTTAAATGCAAACTTACCTAAATTTGCACTTTTCAGAACAATGCATGGACCAAGAAAGCACAGCCAACCTCCAAATTTCATGTTTCCCCAAATTTGCTGTGCCGTTCTCCAGGTAAGCACTGTGTACAGAGAGGCACACACAAAGGTAAAATGTGCGTATAAACACATGAGAACATACCCCAAAAAATGTTATATTAGGGAAAATGTCTTTGCAATTTTTGAATTTCCATCGATTTGTTTCATAAAATGTATACGCCGCTTGGCTGTGGAAAAACCTCAAAGCGGCTTGCAAAAGAGGAAACTGCTAGTACTGTAAAGTTTTACAACCGTACCTTAAAACATATAAAATTTAAAATACTAAATACTAAAATGACAAAAGTGAGATTGGCACATTCGCCCATCCCTAGCCACATCACCATGACAACAACCGCACCACAAATGATTGGCAACACTTTTCAGTGTGGGCAGGTCTTCTGAACTTGGAATGTGAATGCCCAAGTGTGAATCCTCACTCAGGCCTGTTTCAGACGTGCCTATGTTTCCTTGCACTTAATTGCTCCATGCTTGGAGCCAGTTCCCACATGCAAGCCCCTCTGTCGCCTTCCCTACTCTCGAATGCTCCACTGACTGCTGAATGTGAGATCTGCCTCCACTGAGAAGCACCGCCTTTCAGGTGGGAGTAAGAAAGCACCGTCCACAGCTTTTAGCTCATTTAGACGTGCAAGCCACCATCTGACATCAAGTGATGGGTGTTGCGTGCGTGTACCAGGCCACTGCAATCCAGTTTGGCAGGTGGCTTGCACCAATCTGCTCTCTCCCAGCCTGAAGCAGAAAATGCAAAAAATGAAAAAGCGAGTTCAGGAACTGAAGAAAAGAGCAACCAATCTCTTCTGCAAACACACCCTCCCCGCAACCTTGGATTTCAGCTGTGCCCTGCTCACCACAGCAACATTTCTTGTTTCAAAAGATTGCATTGTTTTCTGGCAACCTCGCCAGACACACCTTCCCCCCTTGGGCTAGCTGGCTGAAAGCTCTCTGCACATTCCTCTACCACTCCCCAAAGGACTGAGGAAGTGGAGAATGCCTCTTAAGAACACGAGAAGCGCCCTGCTGGTTCAGGTCAAAAGCCCATCAAGTCCAGCATCCTGTTCTCACAGTGGCCAACCTGATGTCTCTGGGAATCCCCCAAGGAGAACCTGGGTACAACAAACGCCTTTCCCACCTGGGACTGCCAGCAACTGGTGTTCAAAGGCATGCCACCTCTAGCAGTGTAGAAAGAACACAGTAACTGTTGATAGCCTAATTCTCCATTAATTTATTTTATCCAGGGTTTCCCTAGCTATTTGGGGACTGCCATTCCCATCATTCCTCACCAATGGTCCTGCTAGCTAGGGACGATGGGAGTTGTAGTAAAACAACAACAACACAGCTGGAGACCCAAGTTTGGGAAACCCCAATCTAATCCCTTTTCCCAAGCCATCCAATTTTGTGGCAATTGCTGCCTCTTGCGAGAGTAAAGCCCACAGTTCAGCGATGCAATGTATTTTCACGCACCTGTCCTGAATCGTCCAACAAAGTCAGTTTTGCTGGATGCCCCCAAGTTTTATTACTACGAGGGAGGAGAAACTTCTCCCTGCCCAGTTTTGCTGCACCAGCTCCAAGCTAAAAAGCCTCTTCCCTCCTGTGGTGAGATAATTGGCCCGCAGCTGACAACCCTAAGAGAGCCAGGCTGACAGTGACATACATCATTGGGGGGTGATGGCTCTGTGGATGGCATGCCAGTTTTGTGTATCTGTGGATTTGCTTCCTCAAGGTCCCAAGAGGCAAGTGATATCTGCCCCTGGTGCTTCCCTTTACAGCACCTTAGTGATAACAAGCCCTTCTCCCCCCTTGGGGCTAGCAGGAAGTGCCTTGTGCATGTCCCCTTCCAGTGCAGTGCAGCTAAAGGGGCGATCCTTGCAGAGCATCAGCTGGTACAGGCGCATGCCTAAAAGCATCGCTGTCAAACAAGCTAATGGCCTCCCCAGACAATGCCCCTCTTGAAGCCTCTGCAGACGGCTCTGTTGCCGATGAGCAGGGGGGCAATGACAATGGGATGCGGTTGTGTGCAAAGAATAGCTGACAATCGCCTGCCCCTCTTGCCTTTTCCTTCCCTATTCATTTTTGGAGTCAAGCCTCTGTCTGTTTGGAGAAGACTATTTGTGTACCGCAGGGGTCAGAGCAGAGGTTGGCACCATTCTTGGCTCCCTCGGGAGGCAGCCTCCGCCTCCTCCCTGTGGGAACCACAGTCCTGCAAGAAATCAGCAACGACAGACACTCTTTCCCGGAAGGACAAACGGCGCACACCCCTATTTTGTCCTCAAAAGGGATATTGGGAAAGGTTCAGAAGAGGGCAACCAAAATGGTCAAGGGGTTGCACCAGCTCCCCAATGAGGAAAGGTCACAATATTTTTAGCTTAGGGGGACAAGACAAGTAAAGGGGCGAAGGCATGATTGATGGGGAGAAAGTGGATGGATCTCCCTCATAATACTAAAGCTCAGGGCCATTCAATGACGACGAATGTTGGAAGATTCAGGAAAAACAAAAGAAAGCAGTTTCTTCATGCAACATAGAGTTAAAACTGGGGGATTCGCTCCCGCAAGGTGTTGCGACAGCCACTAAGCTGCTATCTGGAGATTCCTTCCTCCTGTATTCCTGCATCCAATGATTTTCTCAAAGCACAGGAAGTCTTGACAACTACCCATGTGCATCCTTCTCAGCAAGCATGCCCAAGTCGCTGCATTGCACGCTGCAAGAACAGCCCCACCCATCTCAGTGGCTTCTGTGGTTTTAACCTCTCCTCCACTGAGCCTGGGAACAGGCAACAGCAGCAAGCACAGCTCTGGAGAGGCAGCTAGGAATGTAAGGCTGGCTCTGCGCCACAGCCGGCCTGTGGTCCTGCCTACTTTCGCCCAGGTACGCCACAAACCTCTGCAGTCTCTGTCACCTCTGGGCCCCTTGCTGCAGATTGACTACTCAAACTTTAGGGCACTTGACTTCATTCGCAGTACAGTAGCACCTTGGGTAACGTAAACTTGGGGTTGCGAAAGCGGCAAATCTGGAAGTGTTTTGCCATGTGCGCATGTCCAGAAGCGCTCTACCATGGATCCCGGGTGCACTCATGTCCCAGAAGCACTCTACCATGCACAGAAGCGGTCCTTCTGGTTGCGGAAACCTCGGGATCCGACCAGGGCTCCAGAACGGATCCTGTCCGCAACCAGAGGTACCATTTAAAGCAGCATTATACCACTTTAAGCAACCATTCTTGTTGTTGTTTAGTCATTTAGTCGTGTCCGGCTCTTCATGACTCCATGGAT